>NW_020884878.1:4950810-5507118 GCF_003945725.1 Corapipo altera
CTTAACCTTTGATTCACTTTTGAGGGATCATGCTTCTAAACTCTCATGGATGTGATTTTTTTTTTTTTTAACTTGATTGTGAACATAAAATTACATGCAGGAAAAGTAATGATCTTCTTATAACTTTTTGCCAGCAACTTTGGTTTTGAGTGGAAACGTGGGGTTTAGTTAAAAAATGGTTATATGTAAAATAAAAAGCCAGCTGAGTAATTTCCCATCTTCATCCACAGAACTCAGTATTTCTCTTTTTCTAGTTGAATATCAATATTACTCTAAGAAAATAATCTTGGACTTGTTTTGAATTCTAATATTTCAGCATGACCTGAAATAGTACTTGTCTGATTGCTTTCTGATAGCTTAAATAATTCAATTTTTTGTGAGTAGGGTATCAGGAGAAACCTACTTATATGGACTATGTTGTTGTTTTTATAATAAATATTGTCAGCTGTCTGACTTAGTAAATTAGCTTGGGCATAAGGCAGTGGAGATGTGGGTGTGCAGTTTATTTCTTCTCAAGCTGCAGCATTTCAGGTCTTGGTAGCATAAGGTAATAGTTGAGTGAGATATAGTTCTTGTCTTCACAAATTTTTTTAATGATTATTTAATTAAATGTGTACATGCTTTTTAATTTTTTATATTAACTGAAGACTAAAAAAAATTAAGATGGTAGAAAAATGGTGAGGCAAAGACTTCATTCAGCAATGGGAATTTTAGCTTTCCAGGTTATATCTTAGCTAAAAATCAATATGCCACATCAGCTGTTTTTATGATCATGGTCTAGTTTTATTCCAGTCGTAAGTAATTGCATTGCACTAGGGGAGTGCAACTTAAGTAGCAAAACTCAAGTAGGGAAGTCAAGGTGGTTTCTAGGACAACCTGACCAAACTCATTTAGAACAAAGGGCATCAGATTAATTTGAAAGATTATTTGTTTCTATATTGTTGTATGGAAGGCATTTAGTTGTGGCCCTGTGGGGTCTCTACCATGTGATAGCCAAGTTATGAATGAATCTCTGTTTCATGGCTTTTGGAATCTTGGTTTGGGATGAAGAAAGAGATGACCTGGATAGTAGCAGAAGACTAAGGAGGCAAAACAATATTTATTAGCCTGACTGGCAGCACTTTTCAGCATACTGACAGCTTACTTGTGTCTAATGTGTTTTTTTAGCTGGAACAGCAAGGGAGGATCTTCAAGAGAAATAATGATGTCACTTTGCAGGTGCATATAAGGCATGATGAACAACACAGAAGAAACCATAAAACCATCTGTTAAGCACATGGAGAGTAGAAACAGGTGTAAAGGACCAATTTGACATCAGATTCTTGATAGAGAGTAAAAAATTATAGGAGAAAAGATTACACTTCCCAGTGAGGAAGTGAAGGCAAATAAATTGTGCTTATCAGGGCTGATACAGAAAGGCAACACGGTCAAGGCCATGGCATGAAGAATGAATTTTGCTGTGGTAGTCATCATGAGAGAAAAAGGCACACCAGTGAAAAGCTGGGAAATGGAATAGGCCAATTACCAAACTCTGAGAGTGTTATCTGACCCTTTGATGGAAAAAAAAACCCCAAACTCTCTCTGTCTTACACATGGTACAGGAAAACTAGAGATGGATCTGAGACACAGTGGTTGGTGTCACAGATGCCTCTACTACAGCTCACAGTGATGGGTACTTCTGTGTTCTGATGAATGAAATCCAGGGAGTCATTGGAGAAACATGACTAAGGACTGTGTTACAGCCCTGTGAAACTTGAACTGACAGCTGAGCACTCATAAGAGTCAACTGAAGATTGTCAACATTTCATCTCCCTTAGCAAGAGATCAGGTCTAGATAGATAAAACGGTGTCATCTCTGTGAATGATGCCTATTGAAATTTTGGAGGTGACATTATTCAGCTGTAGAAGACGTGAGATAATAAGCAAAGAAAAAGATCTTGTAGATTTATCCCTATTTTCTACCTCCTTGAGAAACTGCAGGGGTTATGAAGTGTGCCCTTTAAATAATACAGGAAGTATGGTTTGAAGAGGGAATGGAAAAAGGGGAGATGATACCAAGAGGAACGTGTACAACTATTTGACAAGCATCTGTTGGGCAGAAAAGATTTGGGTTGAGTTCTGATTCCAAGTCTTTCCTAGAAAGAGGATGTCTGTAAGCTGAGAAATGAGTGAGATGACGGAGTAGTTTCAAAAGCAGGTTGTGAGGTTTGCTGTAGCTTATCTGGCATAGAAAAGACCTGAACTGTGAAGGGATACACTAGATTTTGTGAGGAGGTTAAAAAAAATAGAGTGAAAAGAGATGAGAATTCATGAAAATTGGAATAAATCCATTGATTTAAGTAGCAGGAGCCATAGAGGGGAGTAGGAGACAGGTAAACACCCATGTGTGGGGTCAGGAGAAGGAGGGAAATATAAGATTTGGAGCTTGATGTTCATTGTGGAAAAAATACCTAATTTAAAAGCCCTGGGGTAATTTGCTCATGAGTGTTAGGTTGATCCTTTTGTGTAACGTTATGTTCAGATATTAAAAGTTGTGAATGGCTGAATTGAGAGATTACCAAAGAAATGTTACAGTGGTCATGATCGTGTATTTTATACAGCTGTTCCTATTTAAGAATCAATTTTTTAAAAAAAATCAAAGGACTTACCAGTTCTCCTGTGTCCTAATCTTTGACTAAAGATTTTTTTTCATAAAGCTGATTTAGTTCAGTGTACTATGTATTTCATGCACGTGTTTCAAATTTCCAGGCTCCATCAATGCTTCTTTGTTTTATTGCTATAAAATACCTCTGATTCTTATTCCATAAATAGGGACAGCTATGACACTGACTTGAAAATCCAATTATTATTGCAATATATTAATTTTCAATATTTTGAATCTTCTCGTGTATGTTTCAGGACATTTGTTTCGAAGCACAGTGTTTCAGTTCCTTTGGTATTACTCAGACAACCTGTTAAAAATAGATCCTTAATCAATCAAGTTTCCTTGAGGAGTGTTATGACAATAGTTGGCTTCAGCACCTTGCTTCCTCATTAGCGAGATACCTTTCCCTGGGCTGAAACTGTGACACACAGCTTTGCAGGGACAATACTGGAACACTCTGAGCTGAGGGAATCAAGTGGTGTGATTGATGCACAACAAACTTTGGCCTGGTCTTGCCAAGGGGCCTTGGAGTTTATGCAGTGCTTGAGATCTGAATTATGGAGAATTGACTGAGATACATAGAATAACTCATGCCTCCAAGGATTTTCTTTCTTTGTCAACCTTTCTAGAGAAGCAGACAGATAATCTTGAAGACATGGAATGAGTTTTCTGGGCCAGTGTTACTTTTACAGCAATAAAAAAATCAAAACTTGGAAACTGTAAAGTGACATGGTGTTAAGCCGTTCCATTTATCCTCTCATGCCAAGATAACAGGTCTTTCACACAGATGATTAAGAGGCAGTATGCATCATATCATGACTTCAATAAAGCCAAGGTCTCTTGATATTCTCCTAAAGTTTGGGAAGCTTGGGTTTTATTTTGAAATTGCTATCAAGTGTTATGGAGAAACTATTTAGAATAATGGTGTTAATAACTTTCTGCCAAACTGGTGTTGTTTAATTTACTTAGTTTACTTACATATGTATATGTTCCTTAAATTTAACTGCAGAGGGGGAAAAAAAGGAAAAAATGTGTTCTCTATTACCCCTGTGGCTAGAAGAACTAGGGGGTTTAAATAGTGGTAAGGAAAGTTTTAACTAAACTTCAAGAAACTTCCTCTTGAAACAGCGATCCTGGATTTCTGGGGTGGATGGTTGGGGAAGTGGTGGAATTTCCATCATGAAAGCCTTTTCAGAACAGGTTAAACAAGCATCTCTGCAGACTAATGTAGGTATAGTTGATCCTACCCCTGAGGCCAAGAGACTTCATTAGATGACCTCTTAAGGTTTCTTCTAGGCTGTTGGTTTGTGTTCATATATATGACTCTTTCTTCTTAAATATGAGGTCAAATTCCACTACTAGATTCCACATCAGATACTTATTATGTAAAACAATACATACAGTCCACAGCCACTTAATATTGGGACTGTGTCTGAATCTTTTGTTGAGGGAAATATAACATTCTGAGCTGTTTACTGTAGGTGGTTACAGGCACTTTAATTATTATCTGTTGGCTGCATCCTGTAGCTTCCTCCAGCTTGTACTATAGCTTGTAGTGTGGCTTCCTTAATGCTCCTGATGGAGAAATTTAGGGGTGAATTCTGGTGTATTTACAGTCTTGGCTGTTTTTTGTGTTGAAGTGTAGGTACTTGAAAACTTCAGGATACAGCATGCAAACTTGGCAGGCTGAGAGAGAGTAGGAACATGGACTGAAATAGCCTGGAGGACTGACAGGAGACTGAGAGCTTGAAGCCTGGGCTTTCTTGGAATTTGTCCTGAGTCTACTTCTAAATTAGACAGACTGCTCTCGCTCAGTATCTAGCTGTTATTAATGCAAATCTCCAGTTTGGCTGATGTATGTGTCCCATAGATAAAAGTATTATGAATGTTTTTAAGAATTGCCTATGCAAATTGAAGCACAGCTTATGTTTAAGTGGAGAGTGCTCATTTAATGAAGAGCTTTTAAATGGTTAGGTTTAGTCTTTGTGGTTCAATATATGATGCCACATTTTATTTATGGGAAAGATCTGGAAGAACTGTCTTAGCAGACTAAGTCACTAATTTTGTCACATTCTTTAGGGACACCTATTAGTATGGTATCTTCTGCCTTCTAAACATCATGTTATCTCTGTTCCATCCTCATGAGTTTACAGAACAGTATTGTGACTACAGATGGAAAATTAAGGTGCAGAGACAATGGATAAAATTATTTGTTTAATTTTAAGTAGGAGCTTAGGGTCAGGTGTCTTTCAGAGGATTTAGTGTATCATAGAAATGCTTGTCTTTGAATACAACCTGCAGCTTCTGGTTACTTTGCCAAAGTATGTATTTATTTTCAACATTCAAACACTGATTTCAAGCATCCAACATAGCCATAGTTCCTTTCCTCACAGCCTTATTTTCAGGAACTAAACCATTTCAGCTGAAGCTTTTAAAAAAACCCTGTCAATTCAATGCACTGTCGAAAAAAATCCACACAAAAGACTAAATCTTTGTCAAAGTTACAAGAATCTGAAAACTACCTTGGAACATGCTAGCCAATCACAGGCATACATTTCCATTTACAAAGGGATTATAAATTTTACCAGTAATCTTGTTGCCTTTTTTTTAATGTTCTGCTGCTTTTTGTTTCATTTCTTTCAGATGATATTAACTGTGTTTCTGAGCAACAATGAACAGATTCTGACAGAAGTTCCAATAACACCAGAAACAACCTGTCGCGATGTAGTGGAGTTCTGCAAAGAGCCTGGAGAGGGGAGCTGCCATCTGGCTGAAGTGTGGCGTGGAAATGGTAAGTAAAATGTTCAGTGGAAATGGATGTAAATATGTGTACTGGTTATAAAAAAGCAAGGCTGCCTTTTAAATATTATTTCAAATTGTATTTTTTTTTCTTCTTCTAGCAAACTGACACAAAGCATGGTACATCAATATCTGTAGACACTAATGTAATTCTTGATTATTTTTTTTTTTCTGTTTTCTTACTCAGTATGGAGCACTTGATAAAATGCACGTATAGGAGCTGTTAGTGTTCTTTATTTCTGTTTTTCAAATAGAATGGAGAGTATTTAAATGACAGTAGAGAATCTCAGGATGTTTTCTTACAGTCAGTGGGTACAGATCACCACCTGCATTCTTTCCAGTTCTATTTTCTCACTGTTAGGCATGTGAACACAACCTGAACTTTAAGAAAGGGTATAAATTTTTCCTTCTTATCATGAAGAGCAAATGTTCTGCAGGCAGCATTATGCCAGAATGGGACAGTATCTCCAGGATATTCATGAGCATTTCCTCTCAAAGATTTGACAGCCTCTCTTGGGGCAGGTAGTAGTGCCCATATCCCATTTGTATTGCAGTGTCATTTCATAGAATAACAGGGCAGGCCATTTTTTTTCTCAAGAATGTGTCAAAGTCCATGTGTGATGCATTCTGTTTCTAGAGGGATTCTTGCAACTGCATGTAGTACAAGCTTCCAGGTTATAGTTTATCAATGTATGGATGTAAGTAGAATTAGTGGATGGGTGAGGATAATAGTTAGGTATGCTCATGGAGTCATAGAATAGGATCAAAGAATGGTTTAGGATGGAAGGGACCTTAAAGATGATCTTGTTCAACCCCCCTGTTCTTATCTCTTAGTTACTGAGGTCACCCTCGTTCAAGCTGTTTTATGTCATTTGTTCTGTATAAAGACTGATGAGGTCATAACTTGATATTGAATTCTTACATTTTGCGCAAAGGTGTTTTATTTTGGTTGGGGGCTTTTTGCCAGACAAAATGGGCATTATTCAGATGCCTTTGGAACTTTAACATGTTAGCAATCTAGAATATTTTCCTCCTGGGAAAACTATTCCTCCTCTCTTCTAAAGTGTGCTAAGACTTTATAAAGGGAAAAGGTCCCTCAAGTAGTAATTTCCTAACTGGATGAAAATTCAGAGTTTAGGCAAGAGGGAGCAGGGGACAGGTTAAGCATGTCTGCAGTTCTAGGAACACAAATTCAATATATAGTTACTTAGAAAATTGTCTTTAAGGATAAAACTTGCAGGAAGGGTAAAACTTTTTCAAACTGGGAATTTAGATAATGGAGAGTGTATGATGCCAAGTGCATCACCAATTTTTAGAAAATTGTCTTTAAGGATAAAACTTGCAGGAGGGGTAAAACTTTTTCAAACTGGGAATTTAGATAATGGAGAGTGTATGATGCCAAGTGCATCACCAATTTCTAAAATGGGTCTGCAGACTTTTTTTAATGAAACTCAGATATTACTAATATTTTTCAATCACTTGTCTGTGGAAATGGAACATACTTTTGTTTTCGCAATACTTGGAGGGTGTAGTTCTTAAAAAATGCAGGGAAGAATGTTGTCAACTAGCTTCAAAGTGTGACTGGAAACTGGAAAAGTGATCTACAGCATCTTCCAGGAACACTTATACCTTGCAACCCTTGGACCTTAGAAGCACAGCTTTTCTATGATAACTTTTAAGATGGAGAAAATATTTTATCTGTGGATGCATTATGTTATTTCTCGAAGTGTTAGATTCCTAAAGCTAAAAGTTTCTATAAAGTGGGAAATACAACTTATCCAGGAAGTTGTGATGGAGGGACTAAGACTAAATTTTAGGTAACTACCCTGAGAATCATATGTCTTTGGTCCCATTAAAGTCAGTGGACATCTGGATATTATGATGAGTAGAACATGGAGATTACCCATTTCAGCTGATTGTTGTCTGTAAACTTTGAGCACTGTGTGTCACCCAGTGTCCTGAAGCAGAGATTTATGTACAGACATCTAAGTGTAGGAGCAGAGTCCTGCCCAGAGCTTCTACTTGTTGTTGGCTCCAAGTTCCTTTTAAAGCTCACATGAAGGTGCAAGAGTCACAAATCTAACTTCACGTGGTAAATTCCCAAGGTGATAACTGTATAGATCTGTTCCGCTGAAAGTGTGGAACAGAAAAGACTAGAGGGAATGAAAGAGAGAATTGAACACTTGCATCTGTTTCTGGATCTTTCAAACAGGCCTGTACTGTCAGCAAAAAAAGGTGTCCTGCACCGTGCACACAGGTTTTAAGGTTCTCTGACAGGAATTTTGACACAAGCATTTATTTTGTTGTTCTTAAATGTAGGATACTGTTATAAAATCTGTCACCTCAGCTTCTTGACCCAAAGTCTGGGGTACATAAATTTCTCACTGAAACAGTTTTGGGTTTTGGTTTTTTTAAACAGGATGTAAATTATGATAACTTTTCTTTCTGCTCTTGTGAGCTAAACTGAACTCTTTCTGCTGAAGTTTTTAAAAATAATTTTGCTCAGAACAAAGGTCTCATGTAGGAAACAGGAGTCTAAACAGTTACATAAAACAGTTGCAACAATAAAAAACTTTAAACTATGCTTCTGAGTTGGAAGCGTGAAGAAATTTGCAGTGAAACTGCTGCAGGTTCTGTCAGTGGAAAAGTATATTTTCTCTCTTCTATTACACAGTGTGTAATAGTCTGACCCCTCAGCCCTTATCCTCAAGAGAGCTCTACAAGTGTTCTTTCAGAGGACATTTTGGAAAGTAAAATTCAAACCAAACGTTAATACAGCAAATCATGGGCTGAATAAACACATTAGATTTAGTCACACACCGTAAGTGGTCTGTTTTCCTGGCAGTCTCTCCATGTGGCACAGATGACAAATCACAACCCTCTCAGTAAGAGAGAGCTCTCTACCTGTGCTCTTGTGAATGTGCTTAACTCCTCCTTCTTTTCAGGTAGCTACAGCTTCTTTTAGGTAGCCCAACTGAATAAAGCATATCTGTTCAAATTCAAAGCATCAGGGCTTGTGGACTGTAGTTTTATTATCAGTACAAATAACAGTCTGTCTGCCCAAAAGCATTTGTCCATTTTCCAAACTGTATTGATCTGACAAAATACTGTCTCTTCCAGTAATCTTCCTGTTCTGGATGTGTATGTACAGATAAATGAGAAACACTTCATTTTTATTTTTAGAGGATGAGAGAGACTGTTTTTCCAGAAAAATGGTATTAAAATGGTATTAAAATCTATGCAAGTTTGGTTCCAAAAATTATGTAAGATTTCTAGAGTTCAGAGGAAGATTACAATAACCTAGCTGTTGGAAAACATACTTGTTTATTTATTATTGTAGCGCTTATCTGTTTGTTTTTGTGTGACAAAGAAATGGTTGAAGAGCTTCCCATGAGTTGTAAAGTAGTTTAGGTATTCTTTGCATTAAAGTTAAGAAGCTGATTCTTCTCAGAGCTGCATGACCTAAGCATTTGGCTTATTCACATTTGATTTTGGTATTTCATTCCTGTTCCCTCTCCAGTTTCCTGAGATGAGTAATAGCTGAAAAAGTCAATAGCATTCGTGCCTGATACATCAGTATACTTTGTACCACCTTGTGCTTTGTCAGTTTGAGTCTTCCTCTTTTTACATAGATTTCTCATACTGTAACAGCAGAAAAAAATGCAGAATATTCTTCCTCATTCCCCAGCTATTGCAAATAGCAGTTGGTAAGGAGGTGGAAAGACAGGTGTGATGCCAGGATCTTGTAGTATATGCCGAGAGAAAATGGATTTCAACCTTTAAATCCACCTAGTAGTTCACTTCATTTACATCTGGAATACCCTTCAGTATTTGGTCATAATTGGTATTCCTCAGTGCAGTGGTAACTTAGAGGCAAGTGGGTGTGAAAGAAATAGTTGCTTACTACAAGTTTGCTTCTGCAAACTTGGGGGAAGAAGACTCGTTCCAGATCTCACAGTGAACTCCCCCACTGTGGAGATAATCCATTACTGTGTATTCTGGTTTCATGTAGAGCAGGCATGAATGTGTTTATTACACATTTAGCAGGATACTTTTAGTCAGGATAAAAAGAGATTCTGAAGCCTGAAAGTTTAAGTTGTGGATATGTAGTTCCAGCAGAAGGATTTTGCAACTCTTTTCTGAAACACTGCTGCAGTATCTGTGTTTGTCTTACAGGGTGTTTCATTTCAGAGTACTTAAAACTAGCCCATCCTCAAAACTTTTACTTAAAAGGAAAGGACTCTAGCTCAGTTCTCAAAAATATTTTAGAATTTTGATCCAACTTAAAATCTGAGGCAGTTTTTGCAAATAAGTATGGGTATATGCATACACCATGGTTTTCCACTTAATCATTAAAACAAATATCCTCTAGATAATGTTTGACGTGTTAAAATATAGGGACCCAACCTGTTTATTATTCTCTACACTAGTTTTCCTGTTTCACCTTTTCTTCATGCTTTTCTACTTAACTAAAAAAAAAAGTTTGAAGCAGTATTGTGAAAACAATTAGTAACAAATATACAGTGCTAAGGATTGGACTTGGTGATCCTTGCGGGTCCCTTCCAACTCAGCATATTCTGTGAAATATGTCTGAAGCTCTAACAACTGGGAAAAGTTTAACTGTAGCATTTCTCTTTGTTTTGTTTTGATTTTGGTTCTTAAAGAACAGAGATTTCCAGAAAATATCTCTTTGTACTATTATACAGCAAATATAAGATCATGCTTTCTTCTTGCAGTTTTAATAGATTTAGAGGATTTAAACTGAGGAAAGGAATAGAGACGTAGATTCTCACTATGCCTTGTGTCAAGTGTTAATGTCCATTTCTTTGTCCTTTTTCTTTTCTGAATCTGTCCTGTAGCCAAGTTGCACAGAATGGTTCGTGCTTCTTTATCTTTCATCTGCTTTGGTGATGCTGATGGTGCTGTTATTACTTTAACCTGTTTTCTGCCTAATTTAGGGCAACATATCCCAAATTGCTTTTGTGAAAGAGCTACACAAGTAGTAGAAAATGCCATTTCTTTCCATTGCCATGTCTGAAAAATATTAGCCTTAATTATTTGAGGTACATTATGTAAATGAAACCTCTTAGTTTGACTAACTCCTAGGAGTTTGTTTGACAAACTCCCATTACTTTTAATGGGAGACCAGCTTAACCAGGAGTGAGGCTGCAGCCACTCCTCACCATGCCAGAATTAGCCCAACCCTGTTCAGACATCCAGTTTCTTAGTACCTTCTTACCAAGCTTCAGTTCTAGCTGGCTTTACCTAGCAATTTTTCTATTTGGGAGGAATTCCTAAAGCTTCATATCTTCTGTGTCCTAAAGTCTCTGAAGTAAACCACTTAAATATTTTTATACTCTGTGATCTTTAAAAGACTCATGCTGCAATTTTAGTGGATATGCTTCAAAGCACTTGAAATCTTACTTTACTTTAGGAGTTGAAAAACCTGAAAATCATGTTTTTAAAATTCCTCCTTAAGAACTGAGTTGTAATAAGCCACTGACCTTATTCTTGTGTGCTTAAACAATATTGACAATGTTTCTTGGACTCTACTTGAGTGAGGAGCGAGCTGAAGTTAAGAAAATAATTGATTTTTTTCTTAAATCCAGGTGTTGTGATTTGTTTGTTTGTTTTGCAGGGTTTTTTTGAAGATAAGTAATCAGTCAGCTGATGAATATAATTAGCTTGTGATTTAAATGACCCTTCCCCATTGAAAGCTGCTAGATCTAACTGTGGCTAAATTGTGTTTATCACATACGTATTTGAGACGATATATTTTGACAAAACACTTTATTGTGTTAAGTGCATCGTGAAACAAGTGATAAAAATGTAGTGTTCTGTAGTACAATTAAGTATCCCAAGAGTATCAAGACATCTACACATCTATGTAGTTCACAATGCATATAACTTTAGGTGAATTTTGTTATATAAAGGTATATTTGTGATGTGGTTTTCCCAAGCTTTTCCCAAGATTTCTCTTATATCTTCAAATCGTTTTGTCTTCTCATGTCAAATGGGTAAAGTATGAAATGGATAACCTGTTGTTAGTGGTGCTTTTCCTGGTAGGAGATGCTGTGGTTTGGATTTTGGCAGCCAAGAGCATTTTGCTTTTAACAATGAAGAAGTCAAAATTCAGCTTTGGTTTCCACTGAAGTACGATTTTCTTTAGTGGTATTGGTTTGACATGGTGCTGCATGTAGGAAAGCTAATTAAATATCTTCTATATAATTTTATTCTGTTTAGAAGATGTATTTTAATACTGTGCTTAATATTAGACCTTAAAATTGAGATTTTCTTACCTTAATAAAAACATTTGATAATAAATGCAAGCATAATTATGGTAGCAGTGGAAAAACTTCACTTTTTAAATGTATTTTCTTTTTGAAATACTGATTATGTTACGAGCAGCATCTTAATATATTTTATCAGTTTGGAAAAAATAACTACACTATGTTTTCTGTTTCTTTAGGGAAAAACAAAGATACTGACTGCTGCATGGAATTTAGTCTTTATTTGTTCACTGAGTTGCCAGTAATTCCAGATATAGTGGAAGTTAGTGTCTAGCATAGTGTACTGGAGTGGGAGCACCTGCTCAAGTTCTTTGGAGACGAAATGTCAATATAATGATAAGGCTTTTAGGCTGAGTGGAAACCCAGTGGTTCAAACTGAATGAATCACTTTAATAATAGAACAAAATACCCATCTGGTGGTGATGGGGAGCAGAGTTGCTATTTTCTAAATTAGGGTTACTGAACACTGATATTTTTTTGTCTGGTGTTGCAAACTGTTTATGTACTGCTGTGGAACACTGAGCTGTGTCACAGTAACAAACCAGCTTTTAGTACCCTGCAACTGCTGTCTGTTGCTACCTGTTTCTTTGACTTTGCATAAGACAAAATACATTGGATCGATTCAATTGCTACCCAAAAGGATATTCTGATCCTTAGTAAGAGTTTTGTATAATTTTGCTTAATTTAAAGGAGTTTTAACAAGTTTTGTTTTGGTCCTGTGCTCTTAGAACGTCCCATACCCTTCGATCACATGATGTATGACCACCTACAGAAATGGGGTCCCCGCAGGGAAGAGGTGAAATTTTTTCTTCGTCATGAAGAGTCACCAGCTGAAAGCAATGAACAGAGTAAGTACAGTCATCCTGTAGTGTTGTTACCAAAACATATTCCAAAGATTTCTGAAGTGAGTTTGGTTATCAGTTCTTTCAGTGAGCTTCAATAATTGCATGTAATACAACTTCCTTGTACCAAAGCCATTTTGAACATTCCTCAGTGGCACATTTCTTCTTATTCTCTTTCTTTCTCTAGAATAATTTCTACCAGTCTGCTGAGTAATAGTAAGATCAGTTTCTCTTCTGATCCTAATTTTGATTCAAAAATTCTGGTGGATATAGAGACTTGAGGCAGTTTTTTCCTATTGAAAGAAACTCCCTACATTTTTAGAGGGTGGGATTATTCTTTTTGGCCTCACGTTCTTTCAGTTGCACCAGAGAGAGACTTGTAAACTCCTTTGGCTCCCTTAGAAACTCAAGTCTTCTTTACAGGCATCTTTGGCAGAGGTTTCAGTGCCTTTACTTTTCAGTACTTCATGCAGGTATATTTAATAGTGGTGATAATTTGCTCTTGAAAAATCACTGCTCTGCTTGGTTCTACAGGACAAGTGTTTATAGTAAACAGTGCCCTATTAAGCAGGCTTTCTTAAAAAGACTAGAATAAAAAAATAGAAGGGCTTTAGTTTTCTAAACTTACTAATGAAGACTGCACTTAATTTGTGAGAAGAGTTCTGAGGCTGGGCATTATATACTTAATAGCTGTCAGACTGTCTGAAGGACAGGAAAGGTGTCTCAGTGAGATGTGTGTTTGCATGCTCAGATTATCCTTACTCATTCAACTAATCTGACTACTTCTAACAACAGGATTTCAAGTCTTGGCTGACTCCTTATTGTTTCAACTGAGGTTTCTTCTCTTATTTTTAAGTTGTTCCTGCTTGTTTTGAATTCAGAAGTAGCAAGCCCAAAAATGTATAAGGAATTTTGTGTTAATTAGGTACTTCATAAAATTCTCTGTCATCCTTTGGGCAATGCAAATATAAAGTATGTTAAGAAATTTAAGATACACCTGAAGCCACGGAGTTTCATGTACAAAGAAAATGTTACTTGTGACCCATGCATGCACAACTCATTCATTTGTCACTGACCTATGGATCAATTTGTAGATTACAGTTGTTTATAACTTTAGAAATTAGAAAAGCTTCCTCCACTATATATATTTATAATGTTAATGTATTAAATTGAAGCTACGGCTTCATGTGGACGCAAAATATGAAATTTGAGTAGTCACACTCACTACACTGCTCTTCATGACATATTACCTGAGTAGAAGTCAGAAAGGTAGAACTGCGTGTCTGTGCTTTTAATTGAGAAAGTCTGTGAAGTAAATGCTTTATTTCTACTGATTTATTTCTGCTGATAACCTGATAGGAGAGAGTTGGAACTGGCAGAATAAAAATTCACAGGTAAAAGTTTTATGTAAATTCTTGAAGAGAACTGGTTGTACATTCAAGAACAGATTGAAGAGTAAAACCCATTTATGTTGAAAACTGAACTTTGCACTAAGAATGATACTTTACTTTTAGGTGGCCGTCAATCCCAAAATCAAAGAAATGGCATAAATATACCTGTGGAGAAACGTACAGAGAATGGGGTATGTAATAAGTCCTAAAGGTTTGGATCAATGCCACTCAAATACTTAATGCTTTAAAAATTACTACTTTTCAAGATGTTATGGTGGGAACTGGTGAAAAAATATCTTGTTGTGTTTTGATTGTTTGTTTTTGTTATAAATGGAATGGGACAATGTCTTTTTCATCAACTACTCTAAATTTTCTGTCTGGAAAGAAATTCATGTATGTGATGTGAGAAGCTTCAGAATCTTATTAATTACTGAATGTTCTAATCTGTTTTATTTATTCTGTTTGAAGAAAAAAAGCAACTGTGTTGTTTTTTCATGCTAGTATTGCCTCTCCAGACATCTTTTCTTGTTTGATTTTTCTCACTGGTCTCTTCATGGCATTGCCTCATAAAACATGAGAATGTATCTAGGGATTGGGATGTTTTCAGATGCTTGTAGAAGAGCTTGCTTACCCCTCAGAGCCGTCTCTTTGTACTGTTTTTTATGAACTTGGCTCATTTCTACACCTGTTTTTTTAATTAAAATATAACTAGGTTTCTAATTTAAAACACATATTACATAGCATAGGCAACCTGTGAATCCTGGTTTGAACACTGTCTCTTTTACAAATAAAACATAGTAAATCTCTTTCAAAATTACCATGACTTAAAAACCTTACACTCCTGAGCTGAAACTCCTCTTACTCTCTCCTCTCTTGTCTCATCCTCAGTACTAATGAAGACTCTGCAGATCTTAGCCTGCTCTCATTTGCTCAGGGCCATTCTGCTGCCTTTACTGAAGCACTGTAGCTATATTTTGCTATTTTTAAACAATTTTAAATTTCGATAAAAGCACTTAAGGTCACCAATTAATAGTTATATTGTCTCTATGAAACACTGTCAATTTTCAAAGTGCATATGGCTGTTTCTCAGGGAAAACACTGCTTAAAAAGTGTAAAAGCAAACAAATCAGGTTTTTCAAGCTGAGAGGTCTTAAATAAAAAAGATAAGTAAAATGTTAAAAATAATTGTGCAGATTCAACAATTCTGTGCATTGCCTGATAATTAACATCTAAAATTCACAGACGGGCTCATGTAGCAACAAAGTTGTTTAGTCAGTTTGCAGGTCTTTGCAGCTTGTTTTGTGTATGGCATGTGGGCCCAGTGGAAGGAATTTTTTTCCCTATTCAAAGCAGTTAATCATGTATTGCTTTCTACGTTCCTTTTCTGTAGAGAACACTGGCTGATACCCTCTGCTGCAGGGATCCGTTTATCCTGCTTCCATTGTCATATTGACAATGTAGTGAGATCATAGTGCTGTAAAGTGCTGGGGGGACATAACTCTTTCATGACCTCCCCTGATCTATTCCTCCATGTAGGTTGTAGCATGAATACTACATTAGAGACATAGTATATTTGGAAATTAGTACTAGCATGTGCAGAATGCCTTACAATCTCCTTTCTTGGCAGCACTAAGTTATAGTAGCATGGCTTTGTATTTAATTCAATTTGCTGTGAACTTTTATGGGTAAAGCTTAGACCTAGTAACTTGAATAACACTGCTATCTTCATGCCATTCAATGCATTTTATTTTTTTTTAATCCCAAACAGTTGACCACAAAATTAAAATTTGTTAGGGAACTGGTCACTTTTAAAAGGACTTTTACCAGGTTTAGGAAATTATTAAAATACAAGAAAGACAAAACCCTCAAGGTGTTATAATTATGTAAAATTGTGGTGGGTTTTGTGCCTGAAATGGTACAAATTATGTTTTGGAAGTGTTTAAAACTAAGATTTTTAATTGTGCTAAGTTTTAAATCAGAGGGGGAGGGGGAAAAAGAGGTGGCTTCAGGATCAAGGATTTAATCAGCTTACACTTACGTAATGCATTAGGCTTATTCATTGTTACTGGCATGCTGAATGTTAGACTAGCACTAAAATCAACACAAACCAATGGAACATTGAAGACAGCTCAAATCTTATCAGATACTCTGCATTCAGGTATATTTTTATTATGCTTTAATGATGAAATAGTTGATTTTTACTTAATATCTGGTTAGAGCTGCAAGTGTGACATGCGTAGAAAACTTTAAGATGAATATTTGCTTTGATTGAATCAATAGTCTTGGAAAAAATGATGGGCAGTCTATTTGGAATTAAAATTGGATGACTCTATTGGCATTTTGTCATATGCAGTAGGATTTTTTTGTTCCTTGAAACTATATGTGCTTGATCAACAATTATTTAAATAGTGGTTAGCTCAAAATCACATTATGTAAATGCTGAAATTTTATTAGATTATCTTCCAAGTTAAAAATAGAATAGCCTGAGTTGCTTCCAATGGTGAAACATGTTGTTGTAAAAAAAGAATACTTACCTGTAAGTGTTCATCTGAGAGCTTTGCATTCTGCATAACAAAATCTAAAGGGAAAACTATGCGGGATTTTGTAAATTGACAAGTTCTGTTATTCCCGAGGTAACCTTTTGGGGTTGGCTTTTTGTTTACAACTTCCTGGAAATGGAATTATGGTGTAATCAGGACCTGAGCTCTTTCTGCCGCTATACAAAGGTGTAGATATGTGAAGATAAGACTTACATAACTAAACATTTCCTTTTACCAGGGAGATTGGTCAGTAGGAAGGTTTCTCTTCTCTGAGAACAGCTGCCTTTTCCTTCTCTTCCTTTCTTTTGCTTGTGTAACTGAGTCAGTTGGATCTGAACACAAGCTGTAACAAGGGAAATTCTAAATAAATACGGGGGGAAGTGTTTTCTCATTGCGAGTAACAGATATTGGAAAAGACAGGCTGGAGTCTGTGGAATCTCTGCCTAGCTGAATAAAGTCCTGAGCAGTCTGAACTGCTCCAATCAGGGCTTATTGAACCGGGAGACTCGTTTCTACCTAAATTATTCTTTGATTCTGTAATCAGTGGCCATGAAACAGTGGTCATGCAGTGCTGGGTCTTGTTTGCTTCCAGATGTCCTATCATGATCCAAATTTCATTCCATAGAAGCAGCAGCAGTTTGAGAACAGCGAGGCAGAGCAAATATAGGTGTAACCACTGGGGGTCAGTGGCAGACAGGAGAGGGACTGGGGAGCCCCATCCTGGTGCAGCCACCAGCCATCGACAGGAGAAGTGGATCAGATGTGCTTAAGGGGAGTCTCAGAAAGAGCACTGACCCGGTGATGACATTTGTACAGATGAAAAGGTAATCAGATAACCAGAAAAGTATTAGAGATGAGAAAACAGGAAAGCAGATGTAGCTCAGGGGGGAAAAAAGGATGGGGTACAGGGACACTTTGGAAGTCACATGTATTGGACTGAATAAAAGTAGATTAGTGTAATGAAAACAGTCTGTATATGAAGAAATATTTGTTTGCTGTAGTTGTTTGGTTTAAATTAAATTTTATACTTGGTAACTTACTTGGGGAGTATGAAATGTCAGTTTGTGGTCTCCTGTACCATTTTCTTCTAAAGTTATTATTGCTGTTTCTAATATTAACATTGCTCCCTCAATTTAGAAAGACTGATATCAATAAGCTTTTTTTCTTAATGGAAGTTGACTGAAGCCCTTGCCAAGAAGTACAAAATGGAATCTCCTTTTATCTCTCACTATGAAATTTGTGGTAATATTAGAGTAAAAAGCTCGTGTACAGGAAGAAAACTTCACCATCATCCCAAACTGTAGACACATGGTCCTGCAAATTTTCTTAAATCTTGAAGCTGTGACCAAAAGATGAAGTTGAGAATTAAAATTTTGTGCTGATTAGATAACAGAACTGATCTTCACTATTTCTGTTGAAGTGTCTCAAATCAGGCTTTTTGTAAAAACTTTACAACACGTAGTCCAACTGTTTTGGCATCAGGAGACTCAGATATGGGGGGAATTCTTAGAAAAATTCCATTACCAGGTGGGCTAAAACTTCTACATATATGTACATGCAAAGCAGTTTTTCATAATACTGATTTAATTTAGGATAGTGAATGGTTGCTGATGGAGAGTGAATACCATCTCATGCAGCCTCTGTATTCCATTCCATCATGACAGTAGTAAAGCTACACTGATTTTGAGTGCCTCTTGTATGGCTTGTCAAATTCTAGGCTTAGAGTTTAAATAGATTTATATGTGGTACAAAAACCTGGCATAGAATTGTCTATTGTTCATTAGTTTTAATAATTTGATCCATACAAGTGTAACCAGATAAAAAGACATTAAACATCTAATGTACATTTTGTTAGGGGTGGGGAGGCCATTTACAAGTATACTTGCACATGCAAAATAATAATAGGTTTCCTTAACCTGTCAGATGAAGATATAAAAAAAACTAATTGTGAGGGAAAAGGCAAACAAATTACATTTTTAACAGAGGTAGTAACCTCAAGAGATGAGAAGTACATTATATGTACTTGCTTGAAGTTTCTCATTTGAAATATTGAAGGATAAAGAGCTTAGTCTGGATAGAAGTTGTTCTTCAAAGCTGAGCTGCAAATTCAATTTAATATAAGCTTGTAAGTATTAAGTACTTTCTGTTTGTAACATTTAACAATGTGCCTGGAAGAGGCTGCCATTCACATAAGACAGGTTTTAATCAAATTTGTTCAAAATGAATAAATAACTATGTCACTCTTGAAGTCTAGATTCTGAGGACTCTTAGCAAAGTATAAGCACATAATTCCATTAAAAAAAAATTAAAACAATTGAGGCACAAGGAATTTCAACAGTTTGCAGAAAAATATTTTGTTTCTGAAGAAATGTTCATGTAGGCTTCCTGGAACATTTTGACCTCCTAATAAAAGCATAATTAAATCAGATCCAAGTTTCCTTAATTTGCTGCTGCAGCTTTCTCTGTTGCTCTTGTTAAAAGACAAAAAATTATTTTACTTGCCACTTTTACTGTCAAAGGTGTCCCCTCATCTAAGACATCCATTCCTGAAATTATGCTTACCTGTCAGAGAGAGGAGCCTTTCTGCCTCTACAGCAGCCTTCTGCACTATCACATTCCTAGTTCAATTCTGAGGTCACCTTAATAGTTTGGATTCTCTGCAGACTGATACAGTTCTTTGTCTGTCTGAAGCATTTTCCAGACAGCTGGCAGTATATTGCTTTTCAGAAAAATAGAAAAACTAATCCAACTAAAGGATTGAAGGGAAAAAAATTAAATTAGGAAGTAAAAAAAAAAAAAAAAAAATTAGTCTAAAGCTAATTTTAATGTATATAAATAGGTTTAGAATCCTTGCTGGACTAGAAATCCTAGTCTCTTCACACCTGAGTAAAGGATAGTTGTGTATGGGAGCCTCTCTACAAGACTAATAATTGTGTGATCCCATAGAAAGAACTTCTGTGAAATTGTAGGGAATTCAAATGCTTCTGTCCTCATACCTCACTCTGAGGCCTCTTTTTAAACTTTTTAGGCAGAATCACATAATTCTTGGATTTGGAATGTCATGAAAAGTGTTTTGACATGTCCTGTGCAATCTCAAATATATTTCAGTCCGTAATGGACAACGTTACTAGGTGCTTAAATTTTATGAGAATAACTTCATAAGTTCCATCACACTTGCTCTGTGATTATTTTCCTTTTACAGTTTTATTTATGATAGCATTAGTTTTTGACTAATATTCACTCTTAACATCTGACTTAATTTGCTTTGAGGAGTGTAAGGGTTGTTTGAATAATCAGGACCAGGAAACATTCTTGGAACCCCCTTGGAACGTTGTGAAAGGACTGTTTTCCTCCATGTTCTCTCCATGTATTTACCTAATTTTTAATCTCTGTCACTCTAGATACCAAATACCTATCTAGATGACCATGGATATGAGAAGTACAATATACAGACTTGTATATTGTACACTTATTGGCTTATATACACTCACTTGTAGTATACAGGTTTTGTAGTTCTGCTGCTCTTGTGGGCATCCATAAGAGTTCTGTTCAAGTTACGGGTACTAAATATGTGATCTTCTAGTCCATAATAGCCAACAGATGGCTTCCCATCTTGTGGAGGAGGAAAGAACTAAACTGCACCACTTACTCATCTACACCTTTAGTTCCTTTGGTGTGACTCCTGGGGATGCACAGGATCAGGAGCTGGACTTGATTGTTCTGAGTCCCTTCCAACTCTGCATATTCTGTGATTTTTACAGGTCTGACTTTGCTTTTCCTCAGTCATGGCTTTACAGTTTTACAGCAATACTTAGTTGCAGATATCCATGGAAGGAGGAGGATGAGAAGTCGTGTGTGTTTGTTTGTTTAACCTCTAGCTATGGTATTTATTTTCGTATGTTTTTATTGTGAACATGAAGCAATACAATTCACCATTTTCCCTAGATTTCCAACTAAATGAAGCATATGGAGAATTGCCTCCAGTTGTCACTGCACATAGAGATCCTGAGTCGCTTGACCCTTACATAAAGTTAGAACAGTTTAGAATAAACAAGTGTTTCACCCTGACACATAACATTATACATATTAGCTCATAAAGTAAACGTTACTTAAAGACTTAATTTGTTATTTTTCATGAAGCATTGCAGTCCTTACATGAGCACTGTAAACCTCAGTGCCTTTTGCACAGCTCTGTCCTTTTGCAATCACTTTAGTATCATTTTTTAGTTAAGCCAAATATTTTAATAAGTTATTGTAAGGAAGATGGGATTTGTCCTTTCCTTTATTTCTGTAGGTCTTTACAGGAGATGGGTTATGAAAATCACTGTATCAGTGCAGAGCTGTAAGAGCTGGAATGTGAAAGCTTGAGAGTTTAGACTGTCCCTCCATCTCTGAGCAGCTTTCAATTCTGAGCAGGAGATTCTTCTGGTACTTACAAGGCCAACTATTAATTTTCAGTCCACCTTTAGAGTTGTGTCTTTTATGTAGCTGTGTCATCTGCAGATCAGTGTTTTCTCTCATCTTTTCCACGGTCTCTGTGGTGTTTCTTATGCAGTGCTGCCGTGGCCTCCTTTCTCTGGCACTCCTTTCCATGTTCACTGACTTGCTCATTTAGTTTCCTGTCCATCTCGCCTCTGGACACCAGGCATACCTATTTCCCACCTGCATGTTTTTCCCAGGGAAGTGAACCTTTCTATTTCTCTATTGTCTCCACAGCTGCCTCCAGATCTAATTGTTGTTAGGTTTGTTCCCCCCTGCAGTCTTCCTCAGATCAAAGCAGAGAAAAATGAAAGTCCCTCCGGCTAATTTAGGAACAAGGGAGTTGAACTTGTTTTTCTTCTCTTATTCCTAGTGGATGATCTTACTCTGCAGCTCATACCTTTTCTTGCTTGCTAAAAATAAGCCTGTTCTTTATGCAGCTGGAATAGTCACTGTATTGTGCTTGGACATAGAGTTCTTCAGTGTTCTTATGGAGACCCATTTGGCTGGATCTCTTGTGTAAGTGCACTGAATCATGCTTGAGTTACTTTCTTGAAAGAAGGAAGAGAGGGTGAACTTGCATGTCATTCGTGAGTTGGACAAGGTAAATTACAGCTTTTTATGTTTTGGGGGTTTTTATCTCCTACAGTATCCTGATTTTTAGATACAGAAGTTGTTAATGGAGCTTAGTGTTTTCTGTAATGTTTAATATTTTAAAATCCTTAGGTGAGGTTTTGGCTTGTTCCAGTCTTCTCTGGCTTGCAGCTTTTTGATTTATGCCATTGCACACATGCTTTAGCTTTATTGCTGGCTCACGTATTCATCTTGTTGCATGCAAGATTTAAGAGAAGCCGTATTATGTAGGAAAAAGCATATAGCAAACACTGGAAAGGTTATTTGCATAAGACTGGTATCTCTTCTGACTGTACAGTTTGCCTTTTATCTTAGGCAGTCTCTGTTAACAAAGAAACTCTTTAAGTTTCAGGTGATATGGTTTGCTGTCACGTTAAACAGTAAAATTACATAGAAAAATTAATGATTTTCCTGGACTTTTCGGTATGCGGTTTTGGCACAGCGTTGCTAACACTACAGAAATACAATGGAACAAATAATTCATGTGCTTTTAAAGCTAAATTTTCTATATTCTTATACTTTCAGTTTAACCTGATAACTGTGAAAGAACTGTGTATTGCTCAACATTTTCCATTGAATATGAAAAGTGCAGTGAATCAAGCTGATTATAGTTGACAGCTGGCTTGATCTTACCGTGATTAGGTCTTTTACTGCTGGCAAAATCCACTAGCCTTTTCCGTTAGCTGATTGTTGATGAATGCAGAGGGACAGCTTTTCATATTGATAAAGAGTTTGGGGAAACCTTTCTTTCATATGGAATAAGATTAAAAGGCATCCTACCTTCTGTTGGTTGCACTGAGCCAAAAAGCCATGCAGGAACTCTTAAGATGCATACAGGGGTTTTTTTTTGGCTTGTTCACAACAAAGAGTTAAACAATTAGTGTAGGCAGTAACGAAAAGATGGAGTTGGAGCATGTTGAAGCAACGCAAATGTTTGCAGCTGATCGGCAGTGCTGTGAAATAAAGATGTGCTTTCTTACAATTACGTGGGAAAATAACAAACAGGTAATTAATTACTTTTCAAAATTTGTTAGTTTTACACTTTAGTGGACGTGTTATTTAAATTCTGTGAAGCTTTTGCACTTTAGTTTAAATGATCGTAGGTTTGGTTGTCACATCACTGGAATGCTGACCAGCTCTGCTTTTGTAACGCCTTATCTCTGACTTGAATTCTTAGTTAATAAGATTTTGTTACATGCATTTGCTATTTTTCTTATGTTTTAAGATGTTGTCAAAAGCTCATTACTTAAAAGTTGACCATGGCATTTTGGCTTTTGACACTTCAGCTTTGTGTGAAGTGTGAGTCCTGCACTAAGGTCACTACGTATCTTTCAATTACAGGATACTTATTTTCAGTGCTTTTGTGTTTTAGCAATGTTTTATCACACTGTTCTCATATGAACATATGGACATCACCACAGAAAAACTTCATATTGAAACAATTACTTACAAACACAAAATTGGTGCTAAAAATGTTACTCAGACTAATGATAAATGCATCTTAACCATCCTTAGCAATCCTATCAGAAGACACAGAAAAATATAGTTCCAAGACTATTTCTAAAGGTACTGACAGTGTATTTTCAACATGTATTGTAACTTATCTATTACTCAAAATCATTTATGAGTACAAGGATTGGTGTTGTAAAAAGCTTTTTGTTGTAAGAAGATTTTGCTCACAACTGAGATTTCTACAAGAATGCATAATCTCTTTTAAGATAATTTACTTTTCTTAGGAGTATGAGGTTAATATTTTAATTCAAATCAGCTACTAGATATTTTAGCCAACACTAAAGTTAATGTAAACATTTCTGTGGCTGTTTAAAAGTGGCTGCAAGGACAAGGAAGAAAGTAGTTCTTTAAATAAACAAGTTTCAGATACTACTTTCCTAGAAGTAATTTATAAGCAGTCTGTTTCAGATGTAGCAGATGTTCAATATATGCTTAAATCCATTTCTAATTTTGAAAATTTATTTTAACATTGTTTTCAGTTTTTGTTAAATTCTGCCTTTTTTAGCCATTCTGGACAAAATAGGGGACAGCCTCACTTTTGAGATCTCTAAGAAAGCAATATAGGAAGACAGGAAATCTGGAGTCTCTGGCTTATGCTGAATAGACTTAAAACATTTTATTATAGAGTGACTTACAAGCATCAGCAAGTTGGAGGAACTTCTAACAAGATAGTGTAGATTGAGAGATGTTAAGATTTTATCAGCTGAAGATAATGTGAAAATTTTCAGCGAACTATGATACAGCTGAAGTGTGTTTATTCCTAGAAACTGTTAGTGTGTTTATTTGCACAATACAATAATATTTTATAATAACTTTTTGGAGTAAAGTTACCTAGTTCCATTTGTAATGTTAATTTCAGGATTATTTTATTATCAGGAGATAGCACATACAAGGTATATTTTGCTTTAATTCCCAATATTCTGAGTGCCTTTTCTGGGTTTAATTAGCTTGTTCATTTCCATTAAGCTAAAAAAAGGCACGTGCTATTGTCATTGGATTCTTTAAAATGGATTTCTGCTATCGGCATGTTTCTGACCCAATTAAAAAAAAATGCAAGGCAGAGCTGTGGATAAAGCCACTAAACTGGAAATAATGTCATCCATGTTGAGATCAGCAAAAACTCTATCTCAGTTTAAATAAAAACAGATACTTTCTTTTATCTTAATAACGTTACACATGAATTTTCTCAAAGGATTTTCAAGTTGTCTTCGTTGTACATCGCACTGAGATCAGATTTTATTGAAAATGTGGTCAAAGATCTACTAAAACTCTTAAATTTGGTGATATATAGGGTCAGTGTGTTTCAGAAATGTAAGAAGATCTTGATCAATAATCTTCAGCTCCATCTTCCATTCTTGTCCTATAAGACTTCAGATAGCATAAGGAGGCCACATACTTTTCATATAAGACCCTCGATACAGAATTGGTATAATGAACTCCCCTCTCTTCCGTCTGTTTTCCACATCACTGCTGTTCTGCTGGGCAGAGTTACCTGAAGTGTGTGTTGGATATCCATAACAACAACCTTTAAAGCTTTGTTGCCAACTGGCTTGACTAAAGCATCCCCCAAACATTGTTACACTGAATGAGGCTTCTGCTGCTTAAGTCCAAGTTAGCACTGGAGAACTAGGAAATCTTTTGCTAGATTCAGCAGACACAGCAAGCTGTTCCTTTCTTTCCTGCTGCACAGAGGAGGAAATGCAGGAATGGCCCACAGAGGTGAGATCTCCTTGGTTTGGGGAGGCTGAGAACTGTCAGAGCCCTGATCCCAGTCTGGGGGATTTGACAGCCCTACAAAGGTAAATTCCTAGTCTGGAGATGAGTTTTGTATTCCCTCCTGTGCCTTAGGAAGTAAGAATGACTGAAAATTGCTACAGATTATGAAAAGTAGAGTCTTTCAGTATGTGCAATAAAGCCAGAGTATCTACTTTGCATTTCTATGTAGCCATTTTAAGCCTTTTCAGGAGCAACTCACAGTTCCTTTCTGGCCTCTGCTGTCCCTCTCGTCTTAGGATGATGAAGATAGTTTGGTCTTACCATGGCAAAATTGTCTCCTTAATGAATCCCACATGGAGGTGTAAATTCTTTCATGAGCCCAAAGGAGTTGCTTCTTGGATTTTTCTCTGTTTCAGTTTCTGCCTCTAATAGTAGTGTGTTTTCGGAGGGGAGGTGGGGTTTTGATTTTGTGGTGTTTATCCCCACCCCACCAGCCTTTGATATGCTGGTGTTGTCCCATTTTGGCTAAAGAGTGGTTTGTTTCTCTCTTTCACATTTCTTCTGGTTGAAGATGTGGTTACCTTTACCATCACAGGAGAGGAGGTATGGACTTCAGAGAAGGAGCACTTTTTTTTTTTTTTTTTTTCCAAAAAAAACCTTATCTGTGCTGCAGTTTTAGAGTGGCAGTCTATGTAAAAAATAAAGTGTAACTGGGCTGCAGATGAGATATATGGTGCGCTAGCTTCAATAGCTGCTCGGTATTGACTTTTTAATAAATTAATAGGTGGTTGAAAGTAGAAGCAGAAAAACTTTCTGGGTTGCCCTTTTGCTGGCTGAAGTCAGAACCAGCCCTTCTGGGCTCCACGGTAAAAGCTTAGGCACAGACCTTCTCAACTCTGCATGCCAGTCGATTACATTTTATTTAAGTTATGTTTCACCTTGGCAATTGGTGGTTTAACCTCACCTTAATTTCTCCCTGTGACAAGAGAGGAGAGTGGAACAAAGTACGAAAAGAGAAGTAGTAAATGAGGGAATAAGGATAGAGGTGATGGGAGTGAATGATAGGAAGAAGACTAGAAAACATGAGAGAGAGTTCATTGAATGTGATTTGAGTGTACAAGAATATGCACAGCAGTTTGTCCAGTTTTGGGAGGCTGGAGGTACCTGAACCTATGGTTCCTAGTGGGGGGTTTTGGGAAAGGAACTTAAGTTTTGTGTGGGAGATGGGTGTGAACACCTATCTTAAAAAGAAGGAAGTAATAGATAAGGGAAGTTGATGACATGGTGGTTCTTGCAAACCTAGAAAAAGATCCGAAGAGATAATGTGCAGGAAATGACTGGTAAATTCTTGTAGTACTCTGCTTCTCTTTTTTTATTTAATTGGTCACAGTATGCTTTACACTGACTGAGTGGCTGGGTGTTGCTGAACCTAAACATGAGACTGCCAGTCATTATGGTGGCTCGTAAAGCTTTTGAATGTTTGTTGTTTTCCTTTAAAGATCTTCTGAAATCATAACAGTCTCAGGTGTGTGTTTGGTGTATGATTCATTGTTATTCTCGAAGTAACTCTGTTCTTACTAGTGCAAACTTGGAAAATTATCAGAAATAAGTATCTTCATGGGTTAAACATGGAGGCAAAGAAATGCATAAAATCAGACCACATCCCAATTATCATCTTTTTAAAAATCGTCTATTCAAAAGGTTGGTCTCATGGGGTTTTTATTTTAATATTGACATAATTAGATTCCTCCTAAAAGAGAGTTTTCTGATGGGAGTAAAGGCAAAAAACCACTGGAATCTGCCCTTATTGCTTACAGCTGCCCTTGACTGCAGTATATCCTGCTTGTCAAAGAAATATTTTGAGTTCAGATGCAATTTTTCATTTACCATTGTGAGTTGCCAATGAGTAAGCCATTTGTAATAGCCCAGAAGTATGTAGACTGAGGTGTTTGTGATACTAAACATAACAGCATAGAAAGGAAGGAGGAATAGGAAAATGAATTTTCAGTGACAAGATTAATATGTAGAAATAAATATTAAAGGAGGTTCCTTTCCTTAATTAAATGCCTAAGGTATGATTTGTTTTGAGTCTGCTTGTAAACTGGTTCCCAAACTATTTAATTACTGCTGTACCATTCGTTTCACCTGTCTCAAAAATATTAATCATCAAATGGTAAAATATTAGCTTGTAGGAGGGTGATGTCAGAAGCTGAAACTCCAGTTCATTACAAATTCTATCTTTCAGCATGCCCTTTTAAACTGCAGTTCAACAACATAAATACAATTTTTTTAAGATTCTTGTCAATACTGAGAAATTGGTGAATATAGATGTAAATTATTCTTGTCTACATGAGACATACATAATACTTCGTTAGTGCCTAATAGTGCTGTGTTTACTGTGTTAGCATTTCATTTAGGAATTCATCTCTGTGTAAATGCTCCTGTGAATCAATGAAAAGAAATTTACAATTCAGCAAAACTGTCTGCTTTGATGTATCACCGTGTAGCAAATGAATCTGTGGAATCTGGAGGAGTAGGTATTTGTAGTGGCTTTTTAGTACCTCCTTCAGGAGTCAGTTCTGTAGGAGGTTGGTTTCCCTTGCTGCAGGAGAAAGGAGGAGGTCTGGACCTTAAATGTGATAGGCTCATGTTTGTTATGAGAGGTGAGTGTCTTACTCCGTGGATGGAATTGTTAATAACCAGTATGAACAGCACAAACTTAAGAATCTGAGAAACCAACAGCCTCATTAAAGAACTAAAAATGCAGCACTCTCTTTGCCTTCCATAGCCTGGAGTTCTGAAGGACTGAGACTGACTTTTTTCAGTGGTGGTGTTTGCATACAGATTATTGCAAGCAGACTCAACTGATATGAAATGCTCTAGACTGATTGATTTAACTAGATCTCAATAAGAGAAAGATTCGGTGGTTTTTATGCTGGTTCAGAAATGATGCTGTCCTGTTTTGGAGACCTGAAATCAGCGACAGTCTATCTAAAAACAATTGACTTGATGTCGAAGAGGAATTCTGCTCAGTCTGTTTACTGCTTTTTGCCATGTGGATGAAAAGGAACAAGCTGCGAGTGAAGTTACAGGTTCAGTGCTACATTTCCTCAGCTCTCTCTTTACTTTCCTGGGTGTAGTGTAGCTGTTGGAAGTGAAAGGGACACTTTACTGGTATTCAGTGAGGTGAATGTTGAAGTATTTCTCATAGGGCGTTAGTGTTTAACTGGTTAATTATTGCTGTTTCCCATGTTCTTGTGCTTTGCCATCTATAAAAGGTTTTTAGACATTACACTTTCTGAATGGAACATTTTACAGTAGTTAATAGCTTCTTCAAGGAGACACTAATATTTGCATTAATCTTATAATTAATCTTCTATATTTTACATGATACAAAATAATGCAGTGCTTTTTCCAGGTGTTGTAAGATATGCTTTCAAATATGCCTATTTAAAGGAGTAAAAATACTGAGCTTTTGGATTAAACTAGGTTAGGGTGGTTTTTTTGTTTCTGGTCGTTTTACAAACCACTTTCTCATTGTCACTGTTTATTCCAGGTTATACTACCCATTTAGAAAATCTGTAATTTTCACTTGGTAAAATGGCTTTTTCACTTTGAAATATGCACAACCCGTATAGAGATACTACTTTTTGAGTCTGGATATTTTTTTAACAAGATTTCTTAGCAGAATAACACATCTTTCTATTTCTTATACAGTGTTATACTCAAAATTACTAATGGAAATAGAATGTTGTTCTCTTAAACTGGTGATCAAAGCAGAAAGAAGGGAAGCACTGGGAAAACTTTCATCTGATGCAAGTTATATATTTCTGAGAGAGCACATGTATATTGAGAAAATGCTATCAATTCACATAAACACTCCCCTTTTAACTTTTTAAAATCACTGATCCAGAGGGAAGCCTTCATGCCATTTTGAGCCCCTTGGAAGAATTGCCTGCTGAATCCAGCAGAAGCAGATGTAGAGGTTTACTTTTTTTTTTCTGGCAGTTGGTCATGCCAAAGGAAGTCAACAGAGCCTGAACATGTTTTGGAGGTAGCATCTGGTTTTTCTGTGTTACTTTCTTGTCTCAAGTAAGCACATTTTGATTTGTGGATGGCACTTGGAAAAGCTTCCTTACTTTCTTGGCCAATTAGTGCCTTTCAGTCAGTAATTAAGAATAAAATGTCTCTCTTGGTGGCCGCAAGTGCATACAAGTTATTTGGCCTTAGAGAATATTGGGAAGGACTCTTCTCTTCATAAGTCATGCTAATGCTAATTAAAGTACTCACTTCTAAGTTCAATCTTTTTTTTTTTTTTTTAATAACTGTGTTCACTAGCAAAATGTTGAAATAGAAAATTAGTGTTTGGAGTGGACTTTACCCTTTCAAATTACTTCTACTATAAATAGTTTTCATTATTGTTGACTAGTAAGACAAGTTTCAGTGGTAGTATCCAGTAAGATTTATAATTTTGCTTCATAATTTATTCAGTGGGAAATATTCAAACAGGGACTAACTTTATCTAAACATTTTAGCTGACATGTCTATATCATGCCAAGATGAAGCAGCTTTAAAGATAGCAATCCAGTATTAATTCAGGTAGCAAAAAAAAAAACCCCAAACCAACAAAAACCCCAAAGAGAAATCAGTTAAAACAAATAGTATTTTCCTTTCCTGAAGGAAGCTTAAAGAAGTAGTTTTGTATTATGCATTGGTTGGAGAACTGATACTTACTTATGTAGGAATTAGATGCAGAAATATGAAAAAAAAGTCAATCAAAGTGGCTCAGGTACTGTGATATCAACAAGATATTAGAGGAGAATTTTACTTTTCTTACATTGAAGTACAAGTATTGCAGGGGGATATGTCAGACAAGATCATTGGAAGTCAGTGAGGTGGGCCCAGAAAAGTGGAGCAGCTAAATCAGCTTTCCTCTGGGATCATGTATGATCAGATCCACAGTCTGATGTGTGATTGATTTGGGTGTGTGGGGGGGTGAGTTTATCTTTTTTTTTTTTAACTGTATGTCCATAAAACATTTAGACCTCATTTCATTTTGTAAACATTAATTTGAAACAGCTTTATTTATCAATATGTCCAAACCATTTAATTATCTTTTCTTTTTCAGCAGTGTTGACTATACTGGGGACAGGAAGTGATGTAATTTTTATTTGGTTTCCTAATAGTGTGGTCGTGTAGTTTGGTGAAAATACTGCGTGTTTTATTGAATTTTTAGAGTGCAGTAGTCCAGCTTTTACGTTGATCCATTAAATTGATTGAATTGCGTTTAAAGACTTTGAAGCAGATCTTGGGCTGTTCTGAACTTTGCAGCACAATTTTTCAAAGACTGGTATTTTATTCTGTGGAAATTCTGAAGTGATGGTTAAACTGTGCAGTTCTAAGGTTATGGGTTTTGGTTTTCTGAGCAGCAAAACAGATACCTGGGAAGTGTCAGCTTCTGGAATCTGTCTTGTTACACTTCATTCTCTTTCTTGACGTGGTGTAGGAAAAAGTGTGGTTGAAGTACTTTGATGAATAGATGTAAACTATATTTGTTCATAGAACTGTAAGTATACTGAAACAATGCATTCATTTTTTGAAACACTTGAGATTTGATCTCACACATGAATTTTAAATAATTTTTGTCAGTTGCCTCTCTATTTTTATTTTGTAAATTATGTGTTAGTTTTGAAATGCAAAAGGAGTGATAAATCTGCTACATCTTGCATTTCATTCAAAGTAATAGCCACTTACTTATCCAAAGGGGATTAACTTTACTTTGTTTAACTTTGTACAGACTGTTTTTCACAAATTCTTACCTTAAATGCTCCAATATGTCAGAAATTTCACCATCTTTGGATATGAGCTTAGTGACGCTTTGTAACAGGTTCTCACATGGTCTTGTCCATAGGTAAATAACAAGAACCAGCACTTAAAGCTCCCAAGGTAGTTACACTGAAAATGTTAGAAAATGAAAGAAGCTTCAGATTGCTGTACTGCTTAAAATACCTGCTTGCATGTGTGTTCTCATGTGCCATACCAGGACTGTGTGCCAATGCTACCAAACATGTGAACAGAGCAGTGTTAAATGTAGGATGAGGGCTTTTGGCTTTTTTTTCTTCTTGTTTCACCTCTTAGCAATTTCCTCTTCCATTCACTTTTTGCTTTTTCTACCCCTATTCTGTCTGTGTCCCTCCTTTCTGCTCTGAGGTTCCTTACTTTTTCATAGGTGTCCATCATTATTCTTCCTCTGAGGACCAGGGAGGAGGCTTTAACCTTCCTCTGAGGAGTGGGGAATTAGCTTGTATCATCAGAACATTTAATATACATCAACACATTAATGTAAAATTTTCTGTTCTGCAGGTTGGGAATCCACGTGTTGAGCTCACTCTTTCTGAACTGCAGGATATGGCTGCCCGACAACAGCAGCAGATTGAAAATCAACAGCAAATGTTGGTTGCTAAGGTAATAATTATATACAGATCATCATAAATACCCATTTTCTTCAACATATGCAAGCATAAATTTCATGGGTAGAGAAAAACAAACTGATTCATTTCAAATAAGCTCAAGAAATAGCTTGAGAAATCCATTTTACCAAAATAATCTTAGGCCAGGCAGTGCACAGTCTTGTGGTGTAAATGGTACTATAACAACCTGTGTGTCTTTATAAAAATATTGTGAGGGTTTGTCACTTTTGTGTGATCCCCTTCATGGTCTTTGACAGACTCTGTGCTCATCTTTAGCAACTCGTTCATGCCAGTCCAGTAATAGTGTGTGAGGTGAGAATATACCCAATTCATGTATTACATTTCCCAGGTCTCCGAGATGTAAGAATCTAAGTGTGTTTGCAGAGTGGGGAGTGGGTTTAATGGTTTTGACACTGTTTGAAGTGTATTGTAATACATAATATGCCTTGGATGCTTGGACCATCTAGGAATCAACCAAATGATTCTGTTGTTCTTTCTTGATGGAAATAGTACTAAAAAAGGACAATTTTCTTTTTGGGCCCAGCAGAAGGACTGTTATTTAGAAGTGGAGCATTATCTTACAGCAGCTTGTTTGAAATGGTCTGCTGGACGTATTTTGTCATCTTTGGGAAGCTGGATAACAGCATTGGAAATTTATTTTGCAACAGCAAGAAAACTGTTAGTAGTGTCAGAAAAGAAATACCAGAGGAAGCTTCACAGATGTGTTTGAATGGGTGTTCAAACTAGGGTTACATTTGCATATGTATGTAAATATGATATTTTTGGTCTAAGAAAATCTTGAATCTCTGCTCTGAAACAGATTTGTTAACTTGATGTTAAAGAGTTTTTCTGGAACTGACACATATTTTAACTACATCCGACCTTTTCTGACTTGTGGAAGTGAAAAACCTGATTGTAGTGATAGGTATTTCTATGTTAAAAATTTTTTTTTTTTTTTAAATAAACGGGTAACAAGTCTAAAACCTCATTTTATCAGGAACAACGTTTGCGTTACCTGAAGCAGCAAGAACGTCGGCAGCAGCAATCTGTTTCTGAGAGTGAAAAGCTCCAAAAACTTAAAGAACGTGTTGAAACCCAGGAGACAAAGCTGAAAAAAATCCGTGCCATGAGAGGACAAGTGGACTACAGCAAGATTATGAATGGCAATCTGTGTACGTGGAGTTCTTAATTTATTGCGTTTACTGTTCACTGCGTGACTAGTCAATGTAGCATGGAAGCAGGTTTTCAGATAGAATGTTTTTTGTCTTACAGGGGGTGCTGTGTTTCCATGTATATGACAGAACTTTTTGTTTGTTTTATATAGTCAAACATAAAGTCAGAATAAGTGCTCTCTAACTATAAGGAAATATTACAATGTTAGCAAATTTGCAACACGTATTTTATATTTGCCTGCATATACTAGATTTAAAGCTAGTGTGTTGTATTTCTTAATACTTGTAGAATTAAAAAATTAACAACTTCTGCTTTATTTAATTTTTTTTGTTATTTTTATCTTGTTAATTTTAGCAACTGAAATTGAGCATATAAGTGCCATGTTCCAGGAAAAGCAGCAGGAGCTGCAGGCTGCAGTGTTAAAAGTGGATCAACTTACCCAGCAACTGGAGGATTTAAGGAAAGGGAAACTGAATGGGTTTCAGTCTTACAATGGACAAATGACAGGGCCTGCAGCAGTAGAATTAAAAAAGTTATATCAAGAGCTACAGGTAAGTAACAAAAAGATGCTATTTGGATTATAACTGCAGATTTTAAAAAGTTGCATAACTACTCTTACGGGGGGCCATTTGGTTCCATTACATGTCCTAAAAGTAGTGTATTGGAATGCTGTTAATGTGTAAAGTCGTAGCTGGCATATAACCCTTTTTCAAAAAGAACTTTATTAGCTTTATAACTATTTGGTTGTTTCTTTAACATATAATGATGCAAACTGTGCAAGTGTTCTGAAGGGCATTTCTCAGCCCCTAATAAAGAAATAGTGAATGTTTACATAATCTATTATTTGTGTTAATTTCTCCCAAAAATTGTTTTGGAAATGAATTTTGGTACTTTTCTACTTTGTAGTTATCACACGAGTAATGAAATATTCAGTTCACATTTGAAATTTTGTCCATCTGTTTGCTAGCAGATCTGGATTTTCAGGGCTCTTTTTAATTTACTCGTGGACTTTACTGTGATCAAGGCAACAGCTCTAATATATTAGATATTTTTAATTAATTTTAATTTCAAAATTAGTCTCACTCATTTCTTTACATGAGCAAATACAACATGCAAATTAATCCATCCCATTATCATGGAAAAGTAGTAAGGGTCCTCTTTCTCTCTTTTTTCCCTTTCCCCATTTATACAAGGCAGATCTGCCTTTGAGTATTTCTAAGAGCAAAGATAATCAATAGATGAAGATTTCTCTCTTGTGCTTCCCAACAATCCCATACGTGTTTATCAAGACTTAAATTTGCCTCAGGTGTTTTTTGCATGTGACATTACCATGAAAATTGGAACACTGAGACAATGTCAGTTATTGAAGGTATGAAAAAATGCCAACGGCAAAGCAAGAGAAATAATTATAAAGAGTGTCACGGTTGATTTAAACCATGAAGGTAATCCATCTTCTAATCTACTGGAAACCTGCTGCAAAGGTTTCAGTTTAATCCCCATGCAGAGAGGAAAATCTGTGCCCAGTCCTGCACTCACAGTTCAGTCAACCTCCCCTCCAGACACTCAGAAGCTTCGTGTGGAACTGGAAGTAGAATCAATAGCATAATTTTTGTTATATGTTTTCCATCACTTAGTTTTCATGGTAGACAAACTGTCTTGGTTAAACGTAACTTTTAGCAAACCTTTTCTGTGACTTAATTTTTCACAGTAGAATTCTGTTCTGAAATGTCTTTATGCCTAATTCCTCAATCCATTTCCTATACATAGATGCAGTCTGTATGTATTTAATAGGCATCCACTAGGGTTTTTTGAGGACATTCTTTTACTGTTTTCTTATAAGAATTGTTTATAGTTGCAAATGCTAACTTGACAGGATGTGTGGAAGCATAAATTAGAGATGCCAGAACAAGTTGCTGATCCAAATTGCTTTGGGTTTTTTAACACTGTATTAAAAACCAACTTGCCAACAGACAGAATGAAATAACTGTCCTAACAAGTGCTTTTTTCCTTTTTTTTTTTTCTTTCCTGTTTTCTTTTTGAAGATCCGTAACAGGCTTAACCAGGAGCAGAACTCTAAGCTTCAGCAACAGAAAGAACTCCTAAACAAACGCAATATGGAGGTGGCTATGATGGACAAGCGAATCAACGAGCTCCGTGAACGACTGTACAAGAAAAAAGTTGAGGCACGTCAAAAAGAAAACATTCCTGTAAGATAAACTGTTAAAAGGGCCACACTTCAGTATATCAAGGGCCTATAAAAACTACGTAGAATCTCACTTTTTCTCAGTCAAGTGATACGGTTACATCTAAAGAACCTATGCTAAAAGTAGCAGGCTTCTTAAAACTATATTTTAAGGTTTCCCATAGATATCCAAAAACTGTTAGACACAGTATGTTTCCTTTTATTTTTGTTTATGGCAGAGACATATTAAAATGATAGATACTATATTAAAAATCAGAGCAGTTTATATTTCTAGGAAGGAAAATATGACTATGCACTGTGTTTCAAAGCAGGAATGCATAAGAGAATTGGGTTTTATAATATGCAGTATGGAAAATGGATAAAAATAGGAATGGTCTGATAAAATTAGTCACAGTAGTTGTCTGGAACTTTAAAAAGAAGGACTGGAGAGATCAGTTCTGGATTTCCATATGTATTCCTAGCTGGAGGTATTTCTTCTAAAGAAAAAAGCCGACATAAATATTTGATAATTTAAGAACTCATTTTAGACCATTGCCTTAAGAAAGTCACAGTGAAAGAGACTTGACACAGATAAGGGTTTCTGTAAGAGATGTATGTGCTGTGACTAAGAAATTTAGGTTTCGAGGTGTTGGTTTTAAGAAATAAAATTTGTGCCTTCTACTACTTTTATCTTTTTGTAGAAGCACGGAGTATGATAACTATTAATGTTTTAGCTACAGCACTTGGTAAGTTTAGATGTCCTTGTTTGTGCACAAAGGCCTGGATTAAGTAGACATTCACGTTTCAATTTGTCTGATTGTTTTTAGTTGAACCGTATTAATGGAACTTCATCACCCCAGTCATCCTTGAGTGCTTCAGGAAGGGTGGCAGCAGTGGGACCTTACATCCAAGTTCCAAGTGCTGGCACTTATGCTGTACCAGTAGATCCAGTTAAACCACAGTCTCTCACCATTGCTTCAAACTCAACACATGGAAGATCAAAATCCGGTAAGTACTTGTGTGATGTTTATTAATACATATGGTTTGAAAAGGGGTAATAAAGAAAAGGAATAATCTTAGGAGACCCAGTGTTGACATCATCTCTGTAGTGGAAGGGGCAGGTTTTCGATGTCTTGATCCTGTTCTGGGAACTGGATTGATCATTTGATATGTGATATTTTTGCCTCTTTCTGTGATTTTTTTTTTTCTTAGAAGATTGAGTGTTTTATTTGAAATTTTACTGTCTGCTACACCCCTAAAAGGGAGCACATGTTCCTTCACAGATTTGATGTTCTGTTTTTAATGGTTTTTCAATTACTTGGTGTGTTTGGATATAATAATGAAATCAACTTTATGGCAAACTGTATTATAAACAACTGCTTACGATATGTTGCTTTTTGTCAAGTGAAACAAAGTTAGTGAGCAGGTAAAAATAATATTACTTCTCAGAAAGAGACTAAATAAAGAAATAGAATAAAATTATGTGAGGTTTTTGCTCCAGCTGAGATATGAGAATTTGTGATGCTCGAAGCACTTCTGAAACAAAATAACTTTAATATTGATGCTGTTTACTTGTTTCTGCCTTACTTAGTGAAGAAGCTACCCCTCCAGAGGACTCCCCAGAACTTTGTCCAAAATTGGCTCCCATGTCTCCAATAATCAATAATTCCATCTATGTTATAAAATAGAACTATTATTATTATTGTTATTATTTAATTTACATTGGAAACCAAAGAAAGCAGGTCATGATATTTGTGCCTTAAGTTCTCAATTCTGGCAAGTTTCACCTCTCTGTTCACATCTTGGCAAAATCAGAATTCTTAAGAAATGGTTAGCTAGGAAAACATACATAACACAAATAAAAGTGCATGATCCCAATGGTCTAACCACAGGACTTAGTTTACCTGGTCTCCTAGGAGAGATCAAAAATGAGATAAGGAATGACTAGTAGACCAAAGCTTCTGCAATATTTACATACATTCAAGTACTTAAAACTGAATACTCCAGCAAAATTTGTAGCATGCTTCCAGATGGGGAGGAAGAGATGGAGGGAAGACACTCCGAACCTCTCGTAGGAAAGAACGTCAGAAATGCCCCCCAAAAAACCCCAAGGATAGGAAGTGAAATTATCCAAACAGAACTTAAAAAGAGGCCCTAATCATTTCTATTGATATTAGTGATTTAACAATACCTTTATAAGCTAAAGATATTCAAAGGCTGTACAAACCACATCACTGTGGTTTTATGGAAAATATGGAAACACTTAACTGTGGGGTCAAGGGACAGATTTGCAACAGTTTTGTTTTCAGGCACGTATTCTTCTTCTGCATATGGGAAGGCACAGTTCATAACTTTTAAGTTCACCAACAAAAAAATAATTCACAATTTTGTAATATCAACATTCCAAGATATACATATCCATTTCTAGACCTACCTCAGGACTTTGATTTTATAAAAGTAATTATTCTGCCTTAGGACTGACTTTGTGTTTATTACTCTGAAGGTACTTGAATGAAGTTCTGTAAAATAGATTTGTGTAAGGAAAAGCTTATATACTACCAGAAGAAAAGAAATTGAGACTTTGTTCCAACTGTCATGCTTTTATTTCTCATTATCTGAGTGTTCCTGTTCTAATTTTCTCCATTGTCATTGTTATAATTTTTCCACCACTTTTTTTCTTTCTTTTTCTGTGTAACTGGATCTGCCTTGGTGTGTCCGGTAGAGACAGACTGTGGGTGTGTGAAAAAATCTCCAGACACCTGGAAGGTTTCTGATTTAGACATAATAGTGGATCCTATTCTGTCACCTCCCACTTCTCTTCAGTCTGCTGTTCACAATGTCATCCGCCTGGCACCTACTCTGTTTGACACCCAGCACTGTGAGTCCATAGAAGATCTCTGGCTAGCTAAGAACTCAGTTTTTAATATGGTCATCTGAGCTCTTGCATACAGATGCATATTAAACAGCATCTTTAGAACCTGTGTTGTGATCTGGCATGTAGAAGATGCTGTTGAAATGTAAAATGGTTGAGAAGTTGCTTTTCATCTCTGAAAGAAACAGATCTGCAGCAAATTCATCCCAGGAGTACTGGAGTAGTGCACCAGGGATGAGTTTTCTTCACTGAAAAACCTCAAAATTCTCTAAATGTTATTAGAAGATTTGTGGTAATCACCAAAGCATGTTTTAATAAATCTCAGGTTGGATAGATATATAACATACAGGCTTAGTTTGAGTTACTTTGTGAGAAACTTTGAATTTCCATGTTGCACTGGCTGCAGAGTTGGGATAAAAACTCACTCTGTCCAAGTCAATAGCAAAATTTTGCTCCCTTCCTTGGGACTAAAATGTTATACTTGGAGTGCACTTCAGTTGCTGTACTAAATACCCTGGATCCAGACCTACAAAAATTTTAGGTGAAGTCAGAGAAAATGTACAAAACCTTTTGTGTCTGCATGTCACTGTCTTATTTATGTAAAGCTGAAATACACCAGGTGTTAGGTTTACAGGAGGCCGGGAAGAGGGTGCATGTGGAGGAGAAAATGAAGCCAGTTGGCCGGAATGACTGTGGGGTGACTGAGAACAGGAGCTGGGGAGGCCTTGTCAGGAGAGTGTTGCTGATGGGACAGAGCATCTGAAACCTGTTTGGTGTGGCCAAAGATCGCAGAAGGCAAATGCTGTTTGGTTGCCTCCCCTTAGCACCATGAGGCAGCCTCTGGTGCCATACACTGCACTTGCAGATTGCAGCAGCAGCTCCATTAAGTGCTTAGGTTGGGGGAGTACCTGAGAGGTGCACTCATGACAAATGCTGATTGGAAGGGACGCTAAAGATCATCCTGTTCCAACCCTCCTGCCATGGACAGGGACACCTTCCACTAGAGCAGGTTGCTCAGAGCCCCATCCAGCCTGGCCTTGAACTCTTCTAGGGATGGGGCATCCACAGCTTCTCTGGGCAACGTGTTCCAGTGTCTCACCACCCTCACAGTGAAGTTAGAGAGAGGAGAGAGAGTCTGAATTTACTTCCAATCTGCTACCTCAGAATTTGGGGATGAATGTGCTGATATTTGGAATTCCAAGGATTACAATAAGGTTTTGTATATCTGTCTTTCTATTAGAAGAGTGTAGACTTGAATTTGCAGGTAAGATAATTAAATTTGTTGTAACTTCTGCTGTTGTTCCTGTGTTTTCATCATAACTAAACTTACAGCTCAAGATGCTTTCATGTTTAGCATGAATCACTTATGACAGCTTTTATTGATCTTCAAATCAAATGTTTTACTGGAGTTACAGAATGTCATATATTGTACAATAAACATTAATTTAGTCCATAGTTGGAAAATCTGCCATTATTTAGGGTCTAAGTGTTTAGACAGTCATCTTTTTCTGGTCTTGCTCTTGATTACTAGATCATTATAAACAATAATGAGCAAAACACACAACAGCTTCAGTTCTTGGGTGTTGCCAGTACTGAAGCTGGGCCTCATTACTTCCTGGCAGTTTGCAAGTCTGAGAAGTGATTTCTGGACTCTCTGCTGTATTGTCAGTGTAAACATTTGCAAGTGTTAACCCTTTTTCAAGGGCTACTCAAGAAAGAGGGTAAGGCTCATGGATAGAAAGTAGAGAGTGGTGATGTTAAATTCGCTGTCGATAGAATGTTCCTATGCAGCTTATTCTGAGACTATCCATTATACTAAACAGTGGATGGCAAAGAATTCTAGAAATAGTCCTGCTGATTCTGTGTTCTAGGGGCTCCAAACTGAAATGAAATGGGAAACTGCCACTAAATACCTGATTTTCATTTGATGTTGTCTTACTATGGAGTCCAGAAATCTCAATCTCCCCCCTCTCACACACGAGCCCACTCCATTTTAGCTGCTGTCCTCTAGTAAAGTTATGTGTTACATGTCATCTTTACTGATCTCAAGTGCTCCACTAAGATAATTACAGGCCATAGAGAGGGAGAAATGATCTCTGGTCTCCTTAGAGGAAGAGAAACCTGAAGCTTAGTCTTTTAAAGGCAAATCAAATCCTTAGGATCTGACATGTGATCTATTTAGTTAATATAAACCAGATCTAATTTTTAGGCTATTTAAACTCTCTTGCTTACTTAGAGAACTGAAACTAAATAGTCTCACACAGTTAATAAAATTTCAATGCATCTAGGACTTCATTAAGGATTTGTTACCTCAGTTTATGTGCAGCTATGCATATTTTTTTGCATATGATGAAGATAAAAGCCCATGACTTGTTTTTTGATACTTGAGTTGATGTTGTCAATTGACTTTATACATTTTTTTTTTAATATTAAATCTCTGGGGCAGTTTTAATCAGGTGAGTAGGTTAAAGAAAAACAAAAGGTAAGTTAACCACCACTTCCAGCAAAGGCATGTGTGCTTTTATTCCACCCTGCTGTTGAAAGGAATTTTTACATCCTGTTATGTGTGAATGAATCTGGTAACCATAGTTTAAATTTGGAGTAGGTCCACTTGGAGCTTATGTAGACTTAACATTGAGCGTAGTTTGACTGTGTTTCTGGATAGTACCCAGAGAATTGTGTTGATGAAGTGTTTCTGTAAGGACTTTTGTTCTGAATTTGTTTGCCTTCTAATAGCAGAATATGCAACACTCAAGCCAAAATTTTAACCATCTTTTTTTCTATAGAAATTTTCAGTGCAATTTGAATGCCAAAGGGTAATGAACAGCACATTATAGGCAGTGATTTGGCTTTCAGGATTAATTTCTGAATCAAACATTAATAATGATGTATCTCACTTCTAGAATCAAATTAATCCTGTTGTAATCTAAGATATTCTATTTCACATGTTGTTTTGCTTGTTTGCAATGCTTTTATGGATTATCTTAAATCTAGTATTTTTGTCTGTTTTCAAGCTAATGATGGAAATTGGCCAATACTTAAACAGAGCTCAACCCCTGTGGTAAAACCCCCTCAGATCTCCAACACAGACTGGAAAGAATCAAGCATGGATACTGCTTTAAAACAAGGAACTATATCCAGCCAGCCTTTGCCAACTTCAGCACTAGGAAGTACTGATAAGCTGGTGGGTTTCATCTGTGATATATTTATAGATCTGTTTTGCTGAAATTATGAACCTTTAGCTATGAGTTACATATACATTGTTTCCCTGCTTCTGATTATTTAAAAAATAATAAAGAAATTATCTTTCTATTCCTCCTGTACCTTTGTTCTTGTCACATTAAATTTATATAATTTTTTTTATTTCAATAGTTCATATTCTTTCCTCTTCTTTTACATATCTGGTCTCCCCTTTTCTCTCACTTTGCTTCTCCTAATCATCTCCTCCTCTTTCCTGTTTTTCTAACTCATATTTTTGTTAGTTTTTTTCCTTGGTGTACGTTATTACTTTTTCAGTGCACTCTTTCATTCATCAAAATCTCACAGAAGAAGTAATTAAATCCATCCTTAAGCAAGTCCACTGATGTTGTCTGTCTGCACTGTTGGTCTAGTATGTTATAAATTCTTTAAGACTATAATCTTTAAAGAATAAATACCTGGTCTTTAAATAGTTTTGGTAAACTCTGTTATTACACTATATGTTGTCAGATATGTTATCAACTAGACACTGAGAACCAGAACCTAGAACAAGTTATTCAGGCTTTGTATGTATGCACATAGTTCTGTATTGATATAAATGTGTTACAGCTGAAAGTGCCTTTAAACAGTGGGCTCTGTCTGAGGTATGATGAGGTCCCATGATAAATTCAGGTAGAACACAAATTGTATTAACTCCTTTGCTGTCCCACAAGATTGTTAGTATGTTTTGTTGAATGAGGAATGTTCTTGCTCATCAGTATTTTATTTAATTAAATGATATATACTATTTATTGTTCTTAATAGGGTCTTGACCTGGGGAAGGTGCCACCAACAGTTCCTGGTGTAAGCAAGCAGTTGCCTCAAAACTATGGGACCTATCCAAGCCCAGTTCCCTTAGGAACAGGTTCTACAAACTCTCTAGAAAGAAGGAAGGATGGCAGCCTGCCCAGACCTGGCACCAGTATAGCAAACCGGCAAAGGCCCGTTCCCCTCCCGCCGCCCAGCAATGTGCACCAGCCCAGCTCCTCACAGCAGATCCAGCAGAGAATTTCGGTACCTCCCAGCCCCACGTACCAACCCTCCGGTCCCCCCTTGTTCCCAGGAGGAGACGGCAGGCCAGAACTCCCTTTGACTGTGGCAATCAGACCTTTTCTAGCTGATAAAGGGTCAAGACCTCAGTCTCCCAGAAAAGGGCCACAGACAGTGAACTCCAGTTCCATCTACTCCATGTATCTTCAGCAAGCAACGCCACCAAAGAATTATCAACAAGCTGTGTACAATACCTTAAATAAGTCAGTAAAAGCAGGTAGAATATCTTTTGCTTTATTTTTTTTTTCTTTGAAATACCCTGTTAAGGTCTACTTGTTGGGCGTAGTTTACTTTCCATATCAATTTCGAAAACACGTCTAAATCTGTGAGGAAAGTTATTTTTGTCTGCAGCATAGCAGCAAAATTATTCTATCTATTTTTGAGGTTATAAGTATGCATTGATTTACCTTTTATTTAAAACAAGATGCAACTGGAACAATACAGCCTGGATTACTCTATCAGTACTTTCATAATTAAGTTGAAAAAACAGTGTCTAGATAAGACAGTTTTTCTCCTCTTACTGTTTCCTCATGAAAGAGGAAAAACATTCCAGATGATACTTGTAGCTTATAAGCACAAGTAAGTGTAAGAAGCATCAGCATCACCAACAGGTAAGTATTTTCTGTATTGATAGTTTCCAGTACAGTATTTTTTGCTTTCTGTATTAGGGTCAAACAAGTAGCAACAGAGTTTGTTTGTAAATATTTTGATATGTAATTTGAGAACAGTTCTTCACTGGTTTCCATCTTTCTTTTCTTCAGTTTATGGAAAACCTGTATTACAGTCTGGTTCAACCTCTCCCTCACCCTTGCCATTCCTTCACGGTTCTTTGCCCGCCCAGACTTCCTCACAGCCACAGCCTCAGCCTCAGACTGAGGTCTCTGAAAAAGATCAAGAGCTGGAAAACGCTCCACCACCCAGTGAAAACAGCAACGTGGAAAACATTCCTCGTCCTCTCAGCCCTACTAAGCTCACCCCTATTGTGCATTCGCCCCTACGGTATCAGAGTGACGCTGACCTTGAGGCCCTGAGGAGAAAACTGGCCAATGCTCCGAGGCCATTGAAGAAACGCAGCTCTATCACTGAACCAGAAGGCCCGAGTGGACCAAATATACAAAAATTATTGTATCAGCGCTTTAATACTCTGGCGGGAGGAATAGAAAGTGCTCCCTTTTATCAGCCAGGCAATCCACAGGACTTCATAGGTATCTTAGCTGACGTTGATAATGGGAACGCCAGTACCAATGGCAATATCGAAGAACCAATTCCTGTGCAACCCACAGTTCCTCTTCCCGATGAGCCTCCCCCTTCGTCAGATGCCAATGATAATGAATTACCCTCTCCTGCTACTGAGGAACTGATAAGCACTGAAACTACAAATCAAACATCTGAGACAACCGAAGACAACAACAATAACAATCCTGCTATAGTTACTTCTACTGAGCAGTCACCCAGTCCCACGCCAGAGGTCAGTTCTCCAGTAGAAGAGGAAGCTCCTTTGCCACCTGCTCTTCCTCCTCCACTTCCTGCAGTAAGTAACTTTGAAAGAACAACTTTGTGAACTATGGAATTAACTGTGTGTTTAAGCATAACTGAAAGTCTGCAAGCTTCTGCTGCATGGTATGTTTGCTCTTGAAGTTTCATGATACTAAAAGAAAAGAAATTCAGAGGAGTTCCAGGGAGAATTCTGATGGATTAGTTTCTTTACTACTGTAGCTGTTAATAAGGAAAATGTGCATACAGGCAACAGGAGGTTGTGTATGTAGGTTTTAGAACTTTTTGGGGGTTCTTGTTGTAGAGCTAATTCTGAAATTTGAGTTTCCATTAAAATTTTTTTTTTATTTTCTTCAGGCCTGCAAATATAACTATGTGTACAAAACTAAGGATAAGCTATGTCACTGTGAAGCTTTTTAATTTGCAGGCAAGATGAAATAGCTGTTCTGAGGGGGAGTGCACTCCTTTTCCCCTCAGCACAGAGATGTGAGACCAGGGCTAACTCCAACAGCAGCACAGCTGACTTGTGATAGCAAAAATGTTTTCCTAATGGGCTTGTCGCATAGCTTGAATTGCTTCCAAAGTCCCTCCTCCAGCTGCACCAAAATCTTTTAAATACTTGTCATTGCCAAAATCTACTGCATTTGTAGAATTGAAAAATACAGAGAAAACTGAATTTTATTCTTAGTTGTTGTGATGTGACTCACACTTTGAAACCAATGTTCATCTCCATTTTTTCACTCAGGTAGGGACCTTGCATTCCTCTGAGAATTTAACTGCAGTGTGCACAAGGCCTTGTATGCATCTTCCATGAGCATATGGGCCAGGGTACTTCTGGGAGAATGGAATATGCCAGCAACTGATATTATTCATACTGTGAGGCGTTTATTTTCCAATCTGAAATAGCCATCCTAAATAGGAGCATAAGTGAAAACAGATCTAAGAGAGCTAGAGACTAAAAGCTTTCTATAAAAACTGTAGTTAATAATAGATTATTTTTTTCCCCAGAAAGTGACAAGGACACATGCAAAGGATTCAGAATATTCTCAAAACACATTTAAATGTGTTTCAGATCTTGAAAATGCTGCTTCTCATAACACCTGCTAGAATGTCACATAAAATACCTGCACGTTCTGTACTTTTTTTTCCTTCAGCAAAACAGTCAACTACAGCAGAGACTTCTGCTAATTCAAGGCATAAATTTCTCTGAGTGCAGACTGATAACTCAGTCTTAACAGTGTTGTACTTTCCAGGCTAAGCAAAAGGTTTCACAGTGTTTCAGACAATCCACCAGAAACACATTCAGCTTATATTAAATACAATTAAGATGATGGTGCTTAAAAAAACATTGACTTAACTATTTCGTTCCTTATACTCACTATCTTTTACTTAGAAGCTTTGAAATTATATTGGCTTGCCTTTTCATTTTTTAACTGCATAAGACATAGTAATATATCAAGCCTTTTATTTCAAGACTTCTAAATAGAAATGTTTGCCTAGTTCTAAATACCATTTAAGGAAGCTGAGGTTCATAGCTGAATCCTTTTTACGCTTGTACAACCTGAAATGATGCCTTCCAACCTTCATCTCTACTCAGACAAAACGTACCAACTTGAAGAAACCCAACTCAGAAAGAACAGGCCATGGTTTGAGAGTGAAGTTCAATCCCTTGGCTCTCCTTCTGGATGCTTCTTTGGAGGGAGAATTTGATCTGGTACAACGAATCATATATGAGGTAAGGTTCTAAACAGTGACAGCCTCATTCCGCAATTAGAAAAAAGAAAGTGCTGAACTATTTTATGTTTTCAACAGGTTGATGATCCCAGTAAGCCAAACGATGAAGGAATTACACCTTTGCATAATGCAGTGTGTGCTGGTCATCACCACATTGTGAAGTTCCTGCTCGATTTTGGTGTAAATGTAAATGCAGCAGATAGCGATGGGTGGTAAGTGTCAAGACTTTTAACCCAGCATCTGGGAGAAAAACCATCTGGATGCACATTCAAAATTTAGTCTAGTCCTGTTTTGGCAACAATTTCCTTCCCCTTTATCCCAAGCAAACTTTCTAAGCTCTGGGTAGAGGTGAACTCAAATGCAAAGTTACACTGTGTTTAGCTCCTCAGCACGCACACTGAAATCATAAACTAGACTACAGTTTGGCTTTAATTAGTGGTATAGTTGCATTTCTTGTTCAGATGGTGAAATAATTAAACTAAATAACCAATGACAGAAGTTAATTAACTTAAGTTTCATCACCATGGAACCCACCACAGATTTTGGTGTTCTTGAAGAGTCTCACCTTACAGGTAGCTGTAGCATTCCTGAAGTGTTTGGGGAGGGCATGTGAACCCTCACCTTGGTTTTTACCTTTCAGGTTTTCTTGTATTGGAAAATACCCTTTTATACCCAGCAGCTCTGTAAGCTGTGAAAATCAGTATTTTTGCTATCATCTATTTTAGAATGCTTGGCTTTACTGGAGTCAGGTAAATCTTGGAATCCACCCCAGTTGCTTGACAGGTTTTGGACAATGCATAAACATACAATAATCATAAAGAGCAACTTCCTTTCAAAATAGACAGGCTCTACATTAGACAAAGTAATTAGGATTCATGGAAGTTTATTTTTTCACATGTATATTTTTTTGCTTTATTTCAGGACACCCTTGCATTGTGCTGCTTCTTGCAATAGTGTTCATCTCTGTAAACTACTGGTTGAATCTGGGGCAGCTATTTTTGCTTCAACTATAAGTGATATAGAAACTGCTGCAGACAAGTGTGAGGAGATGGAAGAAGGTTATATTCAGTGTTCCCAGTTCTTGTATGGTAAGCTGTGACACTGCCTTACAAACTCTTTTAGCTTTTCTAACATTCATCCTGTTTTGTCTCTCTGATCTGCATGAAACATCTGCTTAGGCCCCATGATGATATGGCCCATCATGTGCCTGTGCTTTCAAAGTGCTAAAAACAGAATTGTCTTTTTGTTATGATGTTGCTCTTAGTCCTTCTGGTTTTTCAGTTACTTCACAGGCAAAATCTAATGTTACAGATTTTTGAAGTTTTAATTTGGCTTTATTTCAAGGAAACGCTTCCACGGGGAGGTTTTGACAGTAACAGCGAGTTGTCAAGTGTTTTCACAGAAATATTCCAACTTCCAGATGCACAAATTTCTAGCAGATCACATAAAGAAACAAGTGTACTTTATGAATAATTAACTTACAGAATGTGTTTAGTTACTAAGAGATATTTTGCCAGAAAAGCACTTTGATGGAGCAGACAAATTTTTAATTTCCATCAGAGTATACAAGCTTCATTAAGGTTCTGTATATCTGACATTGTGTGATTTTCAAAAACCTCAAGTGTTTCTGTACAAGGCCTGCTGTAGGAAGTACTTTCCGTTACCTATATAATAAGAGAAAAATCTCATGCTCTAAACTGTTCTGCAAGATTTGGTTCTATCATGCAGTGAAATTTCTGACAGCATTTCACCATGGAAGCGCTGAAAACCATTCATGAAATTTTATTAACAGGAAACTAATATTTGGGCCACTGTGTCAACACTAAAAATCTCAAGAGGACAAAACCAGGCTATTTTACCATTGAGTGTGCTCTCCAATTTGTTGTTAACAGGAGTGCAAGAGAAGCTGGGAGTGATGAATAAAGGGGTGGTGTATGCCCTGTGGGATTACGAAGCCCAGAACAATGACGAGTTGTCATTCCATGAGGGTGATGCCATCACTATTTTAAGGCGCAAGGATGACAACGAAACAGAGTGGTGGTGGGCCCGCCTCAATGACAAAGAAGGCTATGTGCCTAAAAACCTCCTTGGGGTAAGTTCTTCTTAAGTCACCCTCTCCCTTCTATATTTTTTCTTGTACCTGAAGGAGGAACACAAGATGGATCTTTGGTCAGAATCCCTCTGTGCATCATCCAGATATACCACTATGAAGTGGTGCAAAGCAGATTATCCTTATTCTCTCTGGCCTCTGTGCCATTGTAAACAAAAAGGAGAGGCTACTGTTAGATTAGTGCTGGTTTTCATTTGGCAATTTAGTATATTTAATACAGTTCATGCTTTAATAGGCTTTTTTTTCCCCCTGGCTAAAACATAGAGCCCTTATGGAAAGTGTGGTGGCTGTATTAGGTAGCTTGAAGCCTTGGCACAGAAAGTTCCTTGGGAAGGGTTTTAGTACCTGGCACAAGATAAGAACATAAGTATGTGTGAGTTTAAAGCAGGAAAGAGCCTTGAAGATGACAACTGTGGGCAAGTCGTTTATGCTGCTCTCAGTCAGATGGAACACAGTTGTCATCAGAGACCAGGAATGTAAAGCGACCAAGCAGAGAGCTACAGAGGGTGAAATGCATAAGGAAACCTTGCAGAGCAGGAAATAAGTTCTCTCAAGTGCTCAACAGGGAGTTCTTTTACTTATGTAAAAGCATCCTTTGTCTAGTGTGGATCTTGATCTAAATGCACCAGGTCATTTTCAGAGCAGCGATGTTGCTCCTCTTGGCAGGAATAAGTCAATCCTTGGCCTCCTGCTGCTTCTGGTTTAGTTTTTCAGAAGATGCCTAAGAACATACTGTAGCTTACAAAAATCTCACCCCCCAAAACACTTCATCACTCAGTTCTTGTTAGTAACTACCCGTTGGTTAAAAATTATTTCATGCAAAGCCTAATATTTTTATTCTGGTTTTTTTTTTTTAGTTATATCCACGAATAAAACCTCGACAGCGAACCCTTGCTTGAATTCAGTTGTACAACAGTGCAATACCGTGCTGGTAACTGGAAACTTAAAACATACACTGGAGCCATCATTTTTGATCATTTCACACAGAGAAATAAAACTATGATATTTAGTTTTAATGGTGCTTTCTCTTGTTAAATGGACAGCCTCCACGACTTTCAAGATCTGCAGTTTGTAAATGAGGATCGTTTCTATGTGACCCACCACTGATGAGGAGAGCGATACCTCCACTACCTACAGTTGTTGCGCCAACTCTCGTCTAAAGCAGTGTTTTGAGTCAAAGTTCCGTGGCAGGAGCTTTCTTGTGTTCCATGTTCCGAGGTGTCACTCGCGGAGTGCAGATGCGCTGTCCGGTTTGCTCCAACCCCCCCCCCAGCAACTGTCCCACGTCAGGATTTTGGATATTTTGTTCGATACCAGTGAATGTTGAGTTCTCATTACCAATCAGCTCTTTGGGTTCTAGGACAGGAGATCTTCACCTGTTACATGCATAATTAAGTAGTTACCAAAGCTTGATGTGGGCTAGGATTTTAGGTGGCAACATGCTAAACACTTAAATCCTAGTCTGGACAACCCCAACAAAAGCTTTACCTAGTCTAGCATCTTGCATTATTTGCATTTAGAATCAAGCTAGAGAACTAACAAAACAACAGTATTTATACACTTCTCAAAGTCCCTACACAGTATCTCACGTGGTGTTTTATTTTCTTATTATTCAGCCTACAGCACTGGTGTTACCTCTACAAATGTAAAGGTTTCCCTACTAACCACCTGAGCTTGTCCAGCCTGGACAGAACAGTTAGTACTGAAGTTGCAGCAGCCTAAAGGATTTGTACGTCTGCAGGGATGAAAGTGCAATAGTTGAAAAGGGTAAGAGTCTGGTGAGGGTTATACTGTGTCAGCTGAAGTCTGCCTGAGTCAGTCTAGAAGAAAATATGAAGGACGGGATAGAAGTAGGAAGAGGGTCGTGTAGATGCCAAGAAAGGAGAAGAAAGAAACAAGGTTTAGAGAAGGATTTAAGAAAGGCAATAGCTTATTTGAGGACAGTTTCTGTGGTTCTTGGCAGCCTACACCTGCTGCCAAGGCAAGTTATGCAATAACCTGTTCCACTACATTGTAGTTTCAAGCAAAAAAAGAAAAATCCACAAACAGGCACTTCACTGGAGTTTTAATTGTACATGATTTTATATACCAAAAGTATATTTTGAATCTCCCATTATAAGTTTTAGCCATATTTCTTGTAATTTTATCCCATTTAACAGTATGCAATTTGATTAACTCTTCATGTACAAGTTCTGTGTATAATTTATATATCCATTTCTGCAGTGCTGTAACTTGCTTTTACCACAGGTTAGCATTAACTGTATATATTGTGGTGAAAAGTGAAAGGGTATTATTGTTGAAGAATTTGCTACATGAATGTGATGATTTCAAGAGCCTATGATACACTAATTCAGAGAACATGTAAATGTGCACAATAAAGTACTGCTAAGGCATGGCTGCATTCTCCACTCTCTTTATAGAGGTCACAGCAGCAGACGTGGCTTTGGTCACAGTCTGCATGAAAACACTAACTGTAGCTTGCCAGGTTCTACCTGTAAACTCACCTTTCCTCATTGTTTTTTACAAGCTGCACTGAAAAGGACTTGCTAGATGCTTTTGAAACCTCTGTACACTAGTATTCCAGTGTTCCAAGTGTGACAAATTAATTAATTTAGCATTAAATTGAAGTGCTGTTTATAAAAAGTTGAAAGTTTCAGAGTTCAGAGACCACAGTGTCCATCACTAAAGAAGTTTTATATTACAAAATTAAGCATCACTTCATTTTTTTTAAATAAGTGAATTAATTTATTCATATTTGTACATTAAGTTGTATACAATTTCGATAGTATTACAGTTAGATTAACAAAAGCTAGTTACCAAAAAAGAAAATACAAAACTAAAAATTATTCTGGAAGCTTATTTATTACAGAAGTGAAGTTTCAAGGTCATGTTCATGTAAGTCAAATTTGGTGGTATTTGGTGAAATATTTAGATGTCTAAAATGAAATGTTTAAAAAAAACCAAGTGATTTCTATAAAATCATATCTAAGGCAGATTTTTTTGTACATTGATTTTAAACATTTGGATAGAGGGAAAAACCTGAGATCTATACCCAAAAGCTATTCTCTGCAGAAGAGACATACACATTTGTTTGCTTTCTGTAGCAAACAGTTTATATAATTGTTACTATAAAAGTTGTGCTGTACATTAGCTGTAGTGCAGGTCACTTTCATATTAAGTGCCAGGAAAGGCTTAACAAAATATACAAAGTCTTAAAAGGTGAGGCTGTTTAAAGCATTAACTGTATACATATTGCACACTACCGTGAATACTCATGGTTCAAAAAATACTCACATTGCATTTGCCAGTTCTTACATAATGAACCACACTGGAATGAGAGAGTCAAGAACAGCAAATATTTCCAGCTGTCAAATCAGCAAAAAGTGAGAGGCAGGTCTGTGGAGGCTGGTGTCTGTGTCTTCCCTCAGGAGGCCAAGTCTGCAGTTCTCACTGGTCCCGGGACTCATAGAGAAGTTTTGTTGCCTAACAAACACAAATGGGCAAAATGTCATTTTGTTAACTGAACTTTCACTTGCAGCCACCTGATCTCCTTTTTTTACCCCTCCAAAAATCTCCTTTAAATCAAAGGCTTTAAATTCTTCCTCTGTTTTCTTCCACCTAAGGCATGTACTAGCATTCAGGAAGTACTGAATGCACTTTCATGGCAATAGAAAGTTTGAACACACTGGGCTGAACAGAGGTAAATGGTGGGGTTGGGAAAACTGGGGAGCTCAACAATGGCAATAAAGCAGCAAACAGCCACACACCTGCCTGTGCAGGTACCTTATAAAAGTTGCAGTTCTGATGAGCAACTGATCAGATGAATGAAGTTGGTGTGGCTTTGGTTTTTTCCACCATAACTTTGGAAATATGGCTCTTCATTACCCATACAGGGCCTAATAGTAAAAGATTAAAGTCTTCTGTTTTCAAAAATCAACAATGTCTTTGAGCCTTCATAAAGCAGTAAAAACAATTAGCTGAATTTAGGTTCAAAAGAGTATTTCATAATGCACATTCATCAGCCAGAAACAAAATCCTAAGGAACTTTAAAGTCTAATTCCTACTTCTTTTCATCTAATGATATACATAAGATCTTGGAAAAAAAAGAGTGCATAACTTCTTCAACTATCTGAGCATAAATCTAAAGTCATGTTCATTGCAGCCATCCATGGGTTCTGTCTTCTAAGCAATGAGGCCCTTAAGCCCTTCATAAAAAAATAACAGAAATACTCCTAAGGCAGCCTTCTCTCTTTAGTGCTACTAAACACCCCATGTAAACATTTTCTTCTAAGCCTTCTCCAAGTTTTGGCTGCTGTGCTTACCTTATGCATAGCTGCCAGCCAGCTTGCTGACAGCTTCCTGTTACAGTTGAAGTCCTCACCAGCAGTGAATTTCATCTGCGTTACCTCCTCCGACCCAGGTACCTTGTACTGCAGAATCATACCTATGGCACGAGTGTTGCCTCCTGGAAAGAGAAATAACATCTTGAACAGCAATGGGTTTTGCCAGCTAAGTAAAACAACTTCTTCCAGCTCATAAGCATGTTTGCAGAAACATGCTCATTGCTCAGTTCAAAGCACAACCAGCTGCAGCTGCACCAACAGCTGCTGTATCCAAGGAGGTTGTGACCACGGCTGGTAGTGCCAGGCAGTGGAACCTGCAGCCTCAAAACTTTAATTCTTACTGAGGCAGAACCTGCCTAAGCCATCAGGTGAAGCAACAAACACTGAGAACACCCTCATGATTTACTATCATCATGTTAAGACGTGATACCACAGTTTCACACTGTAGCCTGCAGTCTGTAGGATGAGCTACTAGTATCCACTTCGATGGCAAAGCTGGATACAGTCTGGTATAGCAGTGAGAAATCCCTCCAAACCTGGCAAAGGTTGAGAGAGATGCTTATGCAAGACCAGATAACAGCTGACAAATTTACTTCCTGAAGGAAATTGCTACAGAAGAAGCTGCTCTGACAATAGCACAACAGACGTTTGTATCTCTCTTACTCTGGCTGCAGAGATGAAGATAAACCAAAGCAAAAATACACAAATTAAACAAGAGCTTTCAGAATGCCATGCTTCATTATCATTACTTCCTGCAGCAGTGGAGCATAAACTAAGCCCCAGGAGCAGCACCAGCACACACAACCATTTTGCAAAGCTCTTTTTTTAAAAGTGTCTGCGTGAGAGGGCTCCCGAAGGCTGTTACTGCAATATCTGAGGAGCCAAACAAATCACAGTCTCAGTCTAACCAATCCAATCAGAAGCCCACAGCAGGGTTTATCAAAGTAGCTATTTGCTCCTCTCTGAGGCTAAATGGAAATTCAACTTCATCACTTGCTCCCCTGCATCTGCCAGTCAGAATAACAGATTAAGGGACTGTTTAAATCAGTGGAAATAAACACCTACAGCCTTGACTAGTTTGCCCATGTCTGGCATTTCAGGACATTACAGAGTCAGGCAGAACACACCTTGCATGATAAGAAGTCTTCTTTCTTTTAAAAATATGTAAAGCAAGCCTCTAATTAACAGTTCCAGTGCAAAGCCTTTCTGGACAGCACACAGGGAGTGTATTTTTCATTTCTGGTATACCCAATTCAGCACACTCGTTAAAGCAGGTGGTGTGTAACACTGTACTATATATACTATATATATATACTATTTCTCATCTTCCCTTCTCCCTTCCAGCATGGACAACAGTTCACTTGGTCTAAAGAAGGCCCTGAGTGCTTTAGTTCTCCTCCAAAGTGTTACAAAACATTCATTCTTGGTTTAATAAACAGACAGATGGAAAGGAACAGATGCACGTCACATTTGAACACAACTCAAATTGAACAGCAGCTACAGATCACGCAAATAAACAGCACTGCAGGGAGATGTGAGGGGGGTCATTCCAACATGCTGAGGTGAGTCACGCTCAAAGGCACTGCTGATACCTTCAGTAACAGGCTGGCTCTCCAGAAGGCTGGTGTAAGTGTGAATATCTTTTTCTACCATCGAGAAGGAAGGCAGGCAGAAAAAAGATAAAGCAGTCAGAAGAGTAGTGAACAAGGAATTAAAGCATTAAGTGACTCAGCAGCACATCTGGTTGATTTGAATACCAAGGTAAGTTTATTAAAGTTAACATGCTGCACTGACTGAATACTGCACAGACAGGCTATGCAATTAGAAAAACCCAGCAGTGACAGAGGTGTTGATAAAGTACAATTATTGAAACTCCTGACCTTGTTTGTTCTCATTTCAGTCAAATCATATTCAAGTTCATCCTGAAATACTCTAAAATCTGGTAAGAGATGAGGCAGTAAGTAGCTGCACTCCAATACAGATGTTACCAGTTTCACTTGGCCACCCCTTCATCTTGAATGAAATTTAAAAAGCATAGTTTAACTATTTGTTTTTCCCCTCACAGTTCCACTCTCCTAACAACTGCTTGTACCAGCAGAAGAGAAATCCCAGCTGGATTCTGAAATGGAAAAGGCTAATACCAAAGACTACAGTTTCCTCCTATGAGCTTTTAAATCAACAGACATTTGTATTTAGCCAAAAGAAAGGATCTGAACAGATGATGACCACCCTTACTCAGGTTTATTGAGAGACTGTCCCATATTACAGCTGTAAAGGAATTTCTCAATTCTTAGGTTTTCCCCAAAATCCCAGTAGCCACATGGACAGGGTTTCTCTATTCTGAGAGCAGCTGTAATTAACACAGTTACACTGAAGTTACCAATAACCTAGAACTGCACTGTCTAGTTCAAACAATAATTACAACTTCACATTTTTTTCTAAATAGTTCATTTATATTAAATGAAAAATTTACCTCCAGGAGTAAATCCCTCTGTAAGTATCTGAACTGTTGAAATCTGTATAATTTCAATTTCATAGTGGCTGTCTCCATCCAAAACCAGGTATCTACATAACAGAAGAAAAACTTTTTTTAAAATAATTTTTATTTTCTACAATATCAAGTCCAAATCAAAGGAAACAAAAATAAACATAATCTCTCAGTGACGCTGTTTATGTGTTCTTTGGGGTGAAGAGGGAAAGAAATCAAGCAGGAAATGTTACTTTTCATTTAAGTTCTTCAGTTTTAGGAAAATAACCCCACAAAACCTAGTTCTGTTTGCCAGGAGACCTGTCCAAAATATTAAAAGCTCTTCTTTTATTCCAAAATTTTATTCTTCCAAAGCTCCAGAGGAAAAAGTGAACAGAGTCCAAAGTGGTCTAGTTAACCAAATTACAGGGGATGACCAAAGTAATGCTTTGGTTGTAATGCTAAACAATATGGTGTAGTGTTAGAATCATTCCAAAACAAGCTTTTTTCAGTGCCTACAGACTTTTCCCTGCCCCTGCTTCCTGTGATCCCCTATTAGGTGGCAAAAACACTGTATTCCAGTGGCACCAAGAGGCATTATCAGTGAGTGGAGATCCACCTTTCCAAAGCATTCTGATCCACACCCCTAATGATAAATAAATCTATCCTTTCCATCTGATTACTTTCTCCAATATCCTCAGAGCATATTACTCTTATAGTTTCTTTAGGGTATGAGATAATAATAGAGCTGTAAGTGCAACAATACTACAGTTTACAAGTGCAATTTCTTTCTTACCTCTGGTTGCTGGAAAGTCGACAAACCATGAGTTCAGATTTATCAGATGTTCCAAGAGTTACAAAGAATGTAGCACCTGGGAAGAAATGTTTCAGTATTCTAATGCAGAGTTCAAGAAGGAACGTTCAAGTATCAAAGAGGATAACTAATTTTTACCTACTAATACACAAAATTGGGTGAAATAAAGAGAGTAATTGAAATGTTAAACTGATTAACATCAGCAGAACACTCAAGTATAAAAATCTCATCTTTAATTATCGTGTTCTGAATCACGGGACCTTTCACACATCCTATGTAATTTCTCCCACATGCTGTAGAAATGCATGTGATATCTAAGATGAATCTTTTAAAAATCAGAAGAGAACTGGAGGTGGCAAAGATAGGCAGGCAATTAAAGACCCTACGTGGTCATCATAACACAAGCTACTGTTTCAGTATTCAAAACAAAAAAAAAAGGACAATCTAATAGCAGGACATGACCTTCAGTTCTATGCTTAATAAACAGCAAAGAAATCTCTTTTTCATTACTGAAGGCTGGCTCAGTCTTGCTGTGAGGGCAGTGAACTTTAGCCTTCATGTTGTGTTTCTTCCCCCTCAAAACTGCTTTGACATGGGGAAAATCATTGTTGCTACATTAGAGAAGTGATTCATAACTTCAAGCAGCCTACACACCTAACCCCTTTATTTCCTCCATGCCTCATGGTCCCTGTGTTACCTCATCCCAATACTGCTGGTCTGGGAAATGAGAAAATGACACAAACTCTACAGCAAGTCAGGAACAACTTCAGACTTGAGCAGCAGAACGTGAAGGCAAACAGGACACGCTTTATAAAAAAAAGTCTTCAGTTTAGAAGACATTGTTTGAAAACTTGTCTACACCCCTACGGCAAAGGAGAGTGAAGAACAATTTGTGTGCTACAGGGATGAACATGCTCCCTTCTGAGCCCGGCATCTCCCCAGGAGTATCCATGCTCATCAGACATGGGGCTTAGCTTACCCAGGATGCACACTGGCATCATGCTGAGGCACTCAAGGATCACAGAATAGTTTAAAAACTGAAGACTCAGCTTTCTTAATGTAATTGGAGCACGAATTGTTATACTGCATGTAGTTTTAATCCTATGGAAAATTAGCCACTCATGATGATCTGCCATCAACCACAGCTGTAGGCCACGGGCAAGATCAAAGCTCTCAGATGAAGCTTGAAACAAGCACTGTATCTTGTTCGAAAATATTAAACTATTCTCTACTCTGAAGTATTTTTCATCCTTATTTAATGGCTAAATAGATGCAGGAATATGGCTAAAAGACGCATTATTTCAAGGAAAATGCCAACTGCATACACATTTGTTCTCACACGCATTAAAAATTTGTCTTTAACTAAATCACTATTTTAAAGACCAAAAAGTATAAACTGAGAGGTGTAAACATTTCTAAGAAGCGTGGTGTAAACACTTCTAAGAAGCGTGAACCTCTCTCTAAATAAACCGGTAACACAGAATTGTTACCTGCCAAACAAGGTGCACGACAAGAAGGAGACAAAACCGCAGCTTGTTGGACGAGAGGCGTTACTCTTACTGTTTATCAGAATTTGAGTAAACACAAGCGAGATCCAACAGCTCATCTGTGCACAGGGTCCTTACCATTCATGAGCACTTTGAGCTGTTTGTCGTAGAACTCCGTTTCCTTCTGTGAGACCAGGGCACACTCCGCGCACTGGCGCACGGGATCCACAAAGCACATGCGAGGCAGAGGCACTTTTTTGCTGCAGCACTTGTCACAGAAACACTTCCCACACCTCCGGCAGTGATGCTGAGCAGGAGAGAACGTTTTGTTTATTTATTTACAAAGGAAACTAGGAGGGGATGATTTGATAAGGTTACTATGTTACACCTCGGCCTCCCCAACAGTTTCTCAGGTGTGAAAGATACAGGCTGAGGGACAGGTAAAGGAAATGTAAGTGCTAAAGTGGCAGAAAGAAATCTCTGTAGATTAAACACAAAGGACTGAGTATAGCATGAACAGCAGCACTTTAAGCCTTTGCTGGTACTCTTGTAAAGATGTCTCTGAAGCAGACCAGAGAGGAAAGAGCTTCTCCAGTGTCCAGCAAATCCTTCACCTCACTGTCAATAAAAACCCAAGAGTGGTTTCCAGGTCCCTTCTTACTTCCAAGCAAAGATCTTGGGAAACTTCAACTGAAGTCTCTATTCTTCCCCAACTGAAGATACTATTCTTCTCTTTTAAAACTTATTCTCAAGTTTCTCCCAAGGAAAAAAGATAAAAATCTTCATACTGAGAACCTAAAGCCATTCCTCTATCAGAAATATCAGGCAGCAGAGTACAAAGCCAATGAAGTTGCAAAACCAGAACAAGTATTGCAATGTGTTTCACAGCTCTTAAATCTGCAACAAGTGGCTTGTGCTCCAGATCACTGTTGGGGTGTGACAGCGCCAGCAGATCTTCCTGATGCAAGTTCTCGTGACAGAACAAGTATTCCCAGGCAAGCAGGAACTAATTTGTGGCTCAAAGCAAGCCTGAGCAGTTTGATACAAGGAACTGATACAGTGCAATTTTGGTCAGTGTTAGGCTTTCCTTCCAAATGCAAAATTCTCTGGAGTACCTATTTCCCTATTTTTGCAGCAATTGCCTGCAATTGCTTCCCAAAAGTAACACAAGTAAAATACAGTAGCCTGTTATCTGGTATGAGTGTGTCTGGTTTGAAATTTCTCCTTCCATCTCCCTCCAAATATTAAATAAAAAATATTGACTTTGTCACTGCACTACAAGTCACACTTCCCCATCTTTCTTCCCTTTCACAAGGGCATGCTAAAAGAGTGTCAATGTAGTTATACAAAGGAACGATATTCCCTCCTAAAAATCATTGCTGGCCTTTTCTGGGAGAGTACTTTCCTCCTCCATGTCATATTCTGCACACCAGTAGCATTCCACAGTGATCTCCTTGCTGGTACGTAATGAACATAATTACTCTAATGTTAGTGTTTTCATGCAGTGAGATACATAATAATTATGTAGTTTACACTTTCTACTTTAATCAGAAATTCTCTATTCCAAATCCAAGATAAATCCTGGTTTACTTTTAGAACAGAAGGAGAATCTGAGTTTTGGTTCTTTACATTTTAACAATACAGTTCTTTAATGTAAGACTACAATTCATTATTCCTGAAAACATTACATTTCCACAACTAATTTTTCTCCCCAAACACAACTGAATTAGTTGATTTGGGTGCTATGTCAGTTCTGATGTTAACACCCCACTCCAGCATGAGCTTCTCGAACTCTTCCTTTGACTGTAAATCCTGCAGGTACCCAATAATTTAGAAAAAACCCTTGTATTACACAGTGAGCAACAAGAAGCTTTGCAAAGAAACAGAACCAAAACCAAGAAGGACTCTACTCAGAAAAGGTAGAACAGAAAGAAAAACTAAGTTACATCAGACTTTGCAGGGTATTCAACTGAAATCCTCTACATTTAACTCAAAATAAGTCCATATTAGTATTTTGCAACAGTCACTGCTTTAAGTTTCATTGATTTCTCTTACCTTTCTAGTTATGAAGTCAAATTTTGTATCACACTGCATACATCTTGGGCACTGGAAAACAATACAAATCATGATTAATCTACAAGATTTCTAAACTTTTAATTCTACCACCATATGCAAAGAATGAGCTTTATATTATGCCTTATAAAGAAACACCTCCAATAAATTTCTATCGCTTACCTTTCCACCATGGATGGCTTTCATTTAATACTGATGTAGCAAAGTAATGTCATCCCTACTTGTAAAGCCAAAAAAGCTGCCAAACTTCTCCCTTAGGAATTGTGCATCTTGCCAGCAGGCAAAACTACATCTCAGAAGTACTTACCATGCTTGACAATGTTTGGCTATCCAGACAGTGCTATATTCCAGAGTCAACCGTTTTTATATAAGTTTTTGTCCTCATCATTTTATCCTGTGATGCTCTGCTGACTCTCTAAAACATTGTTTATGTATTTTAAAGCTCTCAGTACTCACACATTTTTGAAACATGCTAGGAGATACTTGGTTTTCTTCCAAGCCACCAAGACCTAATTTTTATTCCAGCTACAAGAAGTCACTTCCTGAAATATCTCTTTCCTAAAACAAGCTTACACCCACACTCCTCCCAAAAGAAATACCAGAAAAAAAGTGAAGGAGTTTCTCTCTCACAACTAAGCAGAGTTTAAGGGGTGACAATTTTCATTATTTAAACTACCAGGAGTGATCAGTGACCGCAGGACAATCAGATTTTTCTGTATAAAAGTCACTTATGAAAGGGTTGATACCCAGCAATTAGATCACTGGATTTTCAACAAGATTTTACATATTTTTATCCACCGTATCAAAACCTACTTTCCGAGGCTTATAGTGCAATTATTTCTAGATTTGCAAATACTAATTCAAAACTGTGCCTGACATCTGACTCAGGAGAACATGGTTAGATCCTGTAGTAAGTTGTTAACTCTACAAACTGAAACACCTAAACCAGACTATCTCAGACTACAGCAGAATGTCATCTTAAACACAAGCCCTAAGACAAGCAGGTGCTATTTGCTAAGAACACAGTAATCACCCTTTGCCTTTAATTAACATATTTCAATATTTAACCCTTTTTTTCTATAAATCCCTTCAGGTTACAACAGCTATAGGGGGACTTTTGCTCCAGCAGATACTCAATCAGTCACAAGTTCAACAACTATGGCAAAAAAAAATATTACAGCAGCTAAATTAAAAATTCTCTAGAAACTTTCATGTTCTTCTGAAGTGTAAGCTTGTTAATAATTGGCAATAGTTTACATGAAATGTTCTTATGTCTAAACAGACATTTAACACATTCGAGAGTAATGGCAGTCACTGTAACGGAACATCAACAGCTACTTGTAGAATTTGTTACAACAAGCTGTTTCTAAAGCCCACACAAAAGAGAACTAGAAATGTTCCTGAACCGTCTCAAATAACACACACAGAGCTAAGGCATCCAACCACCTCTTTTCACAATGGCTGTACAAAAAGCAGGTTTCACATATGTAACTCAGACAGCTAATACCAGGTTCTACTCTACACTGATCTTGACTGTCTTAATTTTTGATGTGTAGCTTGTCTGGGAGCTGGACCTGGCAACAATTTTGGTATACTTAATGCAAACAACTGGGAGGTTTTTTGGTTGGGTTTGCATAGTGATGTTTTTTGTTTGTTTGTTTTTATTGGTTGCAGTATTTTTATTTGTGTTTCGGGCAAAATGCAGAAAGTGCAAGTCACAAACTAGAAAAACAAAACAAAACCCAAACTCTTACAAATACTGTCCTAAGTAGATTTTGTACACAATGTTATGCTAAACATACAAGTCCTTCTCAGGAAGAAGTCGAATTACCCATCCTCTTTAACACAAACTCTATAGAAAAATATTTCTGAATTCCAGGTCCATGATGATAGCCCTGCCTGATAAAATGGCATATGGCAGTTGGCACTGCAGAACAGGATTTTCCTAGGAAAATGTTCTGACACAAGTAGGTTCAATACACTCTTCCTTAAGAGCATTTCTGCTTTAAGTAACTAGAACCAAGTGAATCCATTTGCATAATATCAACTTCTGCTTTGCCTGGGACAAGACCTTTATTGTAGAATATCCTGAAAGGTGATTTTTTCATATTCATCCGTACACTGACAGAATTAGAGAGTGACAAGTATTGAATTAAGCTTTATTGCTTGAAGGGGTTTTATCACATTTAGAGGGAAGGAAGCACGATGTCCAAGTTACTTTTCATATCTTCAAACAAAAAGACATAAAAAAAGGAAAAAAAAATTACGTCACAAGTATATTCATTTCACGTACAATCAGCCACTAATACTGATATCAGATTACTTCATTTAGCAAGAGGAAAATGGAAGAGCATCCAACAATTGTTGCATCTTGGCATTAATTTAAAAATACCAAGAGCTGGTTCATTACAAATAGAGTAGAATTTCTCAGGTGTTTGCTCAAGTGTGGTAACTGATTTTCATAATACCACGGATCCAACCAGAGGTGAGACTCCCACAGATGGACAGGAAGTTATAGTTACACTTCACATGCTTTATTTGCATACATAATAACACAGCGTTTCAAGAAGTGATGCACAGGAACACCTCGTTCAGCTCGTTAACACAGTGAACCTCTGCCGTGGAAGTTCAGGAGCTGCCCAAATCCCACCCAGGAACACTCCTGACCAAAGCAGAGGGTGCCAGCGGGGGAAAAGGCACAAGGGAACTCAGGCCAGATACAGCTCGTGGTGCTTTCTGATACTGCAGCTGCCCAAGTTCACCAGCACTCCAGGGGCAGCTCTGCCACACAACCAGAGCCACCTCTGAGAGCCCGAGCCAAGGGAGGGCCCTGCTCTGGGAAGCTCAGTTCCCTCCTGCAGCGACTGAGGAACCCCAGGGAATCACTCTCACCACATCTGTGAGTTCCTGTGCAGCACACAGTGTTCCTCAGCCATGGAAGCATCTGGTGCACAGCTGGATGTCACGAGGTCTGGCCACCTCTGCAGCCAAACTGACAAACTTCACTCGATTTCTAGTCCAAGATTTCCTTAATAGAAACATCACCAGCTGAGCTCTGCCGGTGATTTACAAAGAAATTCCGAGTCAGAAAAGACACAGGCAGTGACCAGCATTTTAAGCTCTGTCTCAAGTTTAATGATGCTCAGCACAGATGTTCATAATATTATCCACCTCAACTCTCTATTTGTATTACAAATAAGACTACCAAAAGCAAAGTTTTCAATAGTCCTGCTTCAGTCTTAGACTCCAAATTCCTCAAAGTAAATGATATTTTAAGACTGTATAACCTTGTGACATAAAATTAATAACTTGAATTATATTTCAGTGCTATATAAGCTTCACAAAACTAACTGCCATAAGTCATGGGTGACCTTAATTTCAAAAAAACAAGAGGGTAGACTCTCCCTGCATAAGAAAAATAAAGCTACTGAGTTTGTGAGTGCTACTGGCTGCACAGCAGAAGCCAACGGATTTGAAGAAACAGATTAGCACTGTCTAGTACCAGTCAAGGTCTTGCCTTGGACGAAGACAGTTTTTAATTATGTCTGACATGGTAACAAGATCAATAGTTCTCAACTAATTCATTAACTAGATAACACTGTCTCTTTAAATTTCATTTTTTAGCAAAACTACGGTGTTTCTAAGCTTCCCTGCGTATCACATACCTGCTTTCTTTGAGGGAAATGTTTGTAACACATTTGGCAATTGTTAACCAAAGGGATTTCAGAACTTCAAAATTCTCTATGAAATCTAGTAAAATAAGTAGTTACAAAACAACAATTCATATTCTTAATCTGGCATTAACAAATGCACTTAAAACACTTGCCCGTAAGACACTTCCTCTCAACAGCAAATATCACTGAGCCTGATGCAAAGACAACATTCAGTCACAATTCAACACCATCAGACCAGCAGATTATGGGGAAAAAATGAACTTTAAGGGGAATGAATACCTGCAGTACAACTGTAACATAAAATTCAAACTAACAACACACATCAGACTGATGTCTCTCAAATAGAGAGAGTTAGTTCTTTAAATATATCCAACTAGTTTAAATAAACCCTACTACAACCCTCAAGCAACCTTCTAGTAGAATTAAGATGCGTCTGTGTATTAGACTGAGTTTTAAGTACCTTGTTTTCCTTAAGGTAACCAGCCTGCTATAATCAAGAACTACTGACATGCTAAACTGCATTTCAGAAGGTCAAGGAGAAAACCAGTTTCAATTTAACTGTCACAGAAATGATATCTGTCAGGAATCGGGTTTCCAGGTGGCCCAGGTGAGTGCACAGGGGTGCAGCAACTCACCTACACAGCAGAACCAAAGCACAAAGGGAAAGGCACTTGCACAAGAACTGCTCAGACTTTGCTACAAGCTCACAGATAAACACACACCCGACCTGCAGCACACCCAGAGCCCACACGGTGCCAGCTGGGTGGGAATCTGAGCAGCTCAGCCCAGACTTCCAAGGACACCCTGCCCTGGCCACTGAAAATTTATCTTATTTTACTTATAAGACAGAAAATAGCTGTCTCACATATAAGACAGAAAACAGCTGCTAGTGATGGATTTTCTAAGCATGGAAGAGAATAACTTGAGGAAACTCACACTAGGTATTGCAGCAGATCGCTTGTTTATTAAAATAAATTGAAAAAGTCACTTCCCAAAAAAGGGTTGTTATTTCAGACAAAACCAGCAGCTGATTTACTGCTCATCCCCCTTATGGCAGCTCAGGTGGGCCTGAGATGTAGAAGCTGTGCTGGCAGAGTGAGTCTCCAGAATTATTAATTATTACTTTTACACAGAACTTTCTGCCTCAAGAGACATCAGGTAGACTAAAAAAAACTTTCTTCCTCGTTCCTAGCCAAGGGAGGACACAATGTTCCCACACAAAACAGACCAGCCACGTCCGTATCTGCCAAAGAATGGCTTTGTTTGGTGACTCCCGGCTTAAATTCACGTTGGCTCATCTAAAATACATCTCCATTCCGGTCACATTTAAACGCACTGGCGTGTGTCCACACCGCAGAATAAATAAACAAACAAACAAACGCTTCTATGTTGCGTTATCATCTGGCTGTGGGGACTGGCAACGAATAGCGCATATTAGATGAAATTGGATATAATATCACGATCACATTGTTTACTCGGTGTTTAAAAGCAAAGTCAACTAAAACAGTCTTAAGTTGTCCAGTGCTTGTTTAACACCACGAACATTCGCACCGGGAGCCAGAAGGGCTGTTCTAACTCAGCCTTATCGCCTTAACACGTTGTATAATTACTTTTACATCTACAGAGCCTTCAGAATCACCTTCGTAAGCACTTAAAGCCTTCAGAACCACCTTTATAAGCATTTAAAGCAACGCTGCTCAGATCGCGATACTTTTAACTCAGCAAGTCGCTAATTTTTGTGATGGGGCCGCAACACCCCTGCAGAACGAGTGACAGCCCCAGCCTTGCGTCCTTTAATCTATTAACGCACGGGAAATAAAAAAGAGGGGGGAAGGAAGGGGAAAGGGAAGTGCGGCGCCCCCGCCCGCGGCGATACCTCCTTGTCGGGCACCCACGGCGGCTCGTCGAGGCCGAAGGGGCTGCGGGCGGCTCGGTGCTCGGGCACCATGCGCAGCCCGCTCGGGGACCGCACCAGCTTCTTGGCGTCGCCGCCCGACATCTTCCCCGGCGCGCCGCCGCGGCCGCCGCTCGGCCGCGGGACGGGCACCCCCGCTGGCCAATGGCCGGGCGGTCCCGCGGGACAGACACGGCGCGCAACCAATGGGAAGAGCGAACTGTGAGGGTCCCGCCTACCCGAGATGAGCGCCCCAGCCAATCGCGTGTCGCTTGGGGGCTTGAGGCGGGCGCGTTGTTCCCGCCCCGCCCCTTCGGCACCACAACCCGGAAGCGAAGCGCGCGGGCGCCTCGGCCGCGCCCCCCTCCGAGTTCTGCGTTGGAGGAGGCGCCACAGCCGCTCCCCGAGCGGGCGGGCAGGCAGGCTCGGCTCCCGTGGCTCCGCCGAGGGCCCGCGGCCGGTGCGGCAGCGCCAGCCCGGGGCTCCGGGCACGGTTCTGCTCCGCGGGGCGGTGACGACCGGCGCCCTGCCATTGACTGTCCCGCCGGGGCGGCCGCTCGGAGGAGTTTTGATTGGCCCGCGGCGGGCGAGCTGCTCGCTGATTGGCTGCGGGGGTTCGTGACGAGTGAGGGCGGGGAGGCGGTGCGGTCGGTCCTCGTGTCCGTCTGTCTGCTCTTCCGCGGTGTGTCTGCGCTCCGCTCCCCCCGCCTGGTGCCGGGCCCGTGGGACACCCCCGGCTGCCCCGTGACCCGCTCCCGGTGTTCCCTTCTCCCTGGTGCCTCATCAGTGTGAGCGGAGCGTGCGCAATGTTTTGGAGCCCCTCAGTCAAGGGTCGTCTTAATCATGGTTGACTCCAGTAAGTCTCGGCTTCTAACCTTTGTCAGAATGTTACTTTAAATAGGTATTGCTTCAAAGTAACTGTTTCTTCTCTTGTATTTGGTCTGCCATCAGCATCCATCACAGCTTCTCCTCCCCATGTTGGAAAAGGGATTGTTCATAAAGTCATATATTCTCACATGACTCCTGGGAGTTATGAGGGAGTGTCTGCCGCTGTCCCTCGTAAACATTATCAGAATAATACTGAGAACCTCACAGTACTCCTCTAGGCACCCAGAGTATTGTGTTTTAGGCCAAAGTATTAAAAGAACTGTTTAATGTTGTTAAAAGAAACAAACAGATTTTAACGTTTTAATATTAAATTTGCTTTTAGGTAATAAATGCGTATTTGACTGTCCAAGGCATGAGTAGTCATGGGTCATCCCAAATTGCACGTGTGAGATTTTTTTTTCTATTTGAGAATGAAAAGCTCACGTGAAGAGTGTCAGGGTAGAAATGACTGTCCAGTGTATTTGCAAGCTTCAGAGCAAAAGCACTGTCCAGAAGCACAGGCAATTAAAATTACCAGTAATTCTTAACTGCAGGATTATTAGTTGAACTCTTTAGTAGGATATATGTAAACAGCCATCTGAAAAGACTTCTGCCAGTGGGTTGAATCACAGAATCATTAGGGTTGGAAAGGACCTCTGGAAATCATCCAACTCCAATGTCCAACTCCTGCCAAGACAGGGTCACCTTGAGCAGGTTACACAGGAGCATGTCCAGGTGGCTCTGGGATGTCTCCAGAGAGGGAGACTCCACAACCTCCCTGGGCAGCCTGTTCCACTGCTCTGCCACCCTGAATGTAAAGAAGTTCTTCCTCATGCTGAGGTGGAACTTCTTGTGTTTTAGTTTATGGCCATTGCTCCTCATCCTGTCACTGGGCACCACTCAAAAGGGTCTGGCACCATCCTCTGACACCCACCTTTGAGATATTTGCGTGCCTGAAGGGGCCCAGCTCCCACAGTCTCTCCTGGTAAGAGAGATGCTCCAGACCCCTAATCCTCCTTGTGGCCTCTGCTGGGCCCTTTCCAGGAGCTCCTTGTCTTTCTTGTACTGAAGAGCCCAGAACTGGAAACAGTACTCCAGATGTGGCCTCACTAGGGCTGAGTAGAGGGGGAGGGTCACCTCCCTCAACCTGCTGGCCACAGTATTCCCATAATAGAATAATAGTTATATCAATATATATAATAATTATTATACAAAATAATTCCCATAATATAATAATCCCAGAATAATTGTTACTTCTCTAAGATAAAAAAGAAAAGGTTGTAGAAACTTTTGATACTGATTTATGCTTATTTTTGTCTTGCATGTGTCTGCAATAAAAGCTGCTTTAATCACAGATAATTGTGTGATGCTCTGCTCGTCCCTGTGCAGTGTCAGGAAATGGACTGGGACCAATTTGACTTGAACCCTAGAACAGTTGCTGCCTTGAAGAAAGGTAACTTAATTTGCCAAAGTCTCACTAACAGATCTGCTACTGCAGTGTCTTCCTTTGTCTAACTGTCTGTCTGTGGGTGTAAGCCTGTAGATGGACACTGACACTTCAGAACTATAATTAAGTATTTAATAAACAAATTTTTGAGTAATTAGAAGTGAGGCCGTTTGCCCATGCTCCAGTAATAATTTTCCAAACAATTTTGTAGCATGTGTTGATACATTCCAGGTGAGTGTTGCCTGCCCACCTTAGAAGAATGCAGTGTAGATAAACTTTAGGCAAACGAGTGGCAGAAATTGGGAAGACTTTCCTGTGTTAAGACTGTCATCCAGCCAAAAGTATTTATAAAAGTTCTTCTGATTTCAGCTGACATCAAATCAGTAAAAGAGATTTTAAACCTTTCTGGAGCAGACTTGCAAAGATTGATGAAGCTCTCCAGTGCAGACATACAGTGCCTGCTGAAAACAGTCTCTCTCACACTGAGGAGGAACAGCATGGTCACAGGTAATGTAGTCAATACAAAAAAGGTGTTCTACTTAAAACTTAAAATAACTGTCACTGGGAGAAAACATGGTTCTGGCTCCTCACTGGCACAGTAATGTGGTTTAAAAATGAAAATGCAAGTGTTTTTATTTCGCTGTAGTGAATTATTTGAGTATCCTAGAGGCAGCTCCCTGGAGACCTGGGAGTAGATAGAAATAGATGGATGTCATTCTTCAGGATCAAGCCTGCTTGAAACAAGACAAAATGGTTCTCCAGTATGAAAAACTTAATTAGAGGAACAAGATATTTCCTTTTTCTTTCACAAGCTCTTTCTTGCTCACCATTTTCCTTTTGGACTATGACTAGTTGCAAAACTTATATATTAAAAGCTGCATAAACTGATTTGGTAAAAACACCTCATTCCAAATCAAGCAGGACATAATAGTTCCTCTTGTACAAATGCTTCATGACAGCTCTGTACTTAAGATTTATTTTCTTGTGATTGCATATGTCTTTAGGCCTTGGCCAGGTGCCTGCTGTGCTGTTTTATACTCTGCTGTAGCTTTCCATTTCCATAATTGCTGGGCTTGAACCTTGCTGTCAATGTTTTTCCCAGAGTGTAGCTTTCCATAGAGACACCTTGGAGGCAAAGAAAGGGAAAAAAGTTTGAGAGGAGGAAAAGGGCTCAGTGTAAATTACCAGTTTTTGAACAGACATTCAGTAGTTGCTTTGTGGGGAAAGGAAACTGGAGAAGACCATCCTGAATTAGGAAAATTCTCCATCAACAAAGAAAGCATCTCTTGTAGATATAAACCTTGTAGACAGCTTCTGTTAGAAAGATAATAAATGAAACTCTTTTTTTTCTTTCTTTCTTTTTTTTTTTTTAATCATTAAAAAAAATCCCAAACACTGCAGCACTTCAGCTCTACCAAGATAATGATCATCTCACCTCCCAACACCAGAAGCTGAGCCTGGGATGTTCAGTGCTGGATAACTTGTTAAAAGGTGGCATTCCTTTAGTGGGAATCACAGAGCTTGCTGGGGAAAGTTCTGCTGGGAAGACTCAGATTAGTTTACAGCTGTGCCTGTGTGTGCAGTATCCTTACAAATATGGTGGATTAGAGTCTGGTAAGTGCTGAAATGTAAATACTGATTAATTTGCCATTTGGAGGAATATACTGTCTTTAAGAACATCATTGAAGTAGATGCACATGTTCAGTGCATGTCTAACCTCAGTAATAAGTTGGTTAGTGAGTAATGCAGCTTTACAGAGAGTAGAGCATGCTGTGCACATGTCCTGCAGCACAGGATAATTTAATTCAAAATTACTGTTGGCTGTTGTTTGCCTGCCTGCCACTCTGGGTTAAACTAAACACACTCAAACAATATAAGAAAAGTATTGCTGTCATGGGTACCCACTGAATCCTCAGGTAACAACCCCGACAAAACAGCTGGACAGGTAATTTTCCACAAACATCTTGGGTACATGGTATATATTCCCTAGTTGGGGTTTTGAAATTTCAATAGAATATTTTGTTTGATAAACAATGATAATAGTGATTTACAGAGTAAAATTGATGGAAATGTAATTGAAGGAAGGCAGCATTGTTTTGTAGCTGTGATTTACCTCAATCTGCCAAAGTGATGTCTTTAAGCAGAATTCTAAATATACAGGTTTATTCTTTGAGTATATTTTTTTCCTCTTCTATCACACTGATCTAACTCCTAATTTATTTTATTTATTTTTTTTACTACTCTATGGTGCCTCAGAAAGGGAGGAAACTTGTGTCACATCTGAGAGTTTGGTGTCCTGGTAGTCTGCCTTGGGTGTGTTTTCTCTGTGACTTTCTCTGTGCCTTCCATGCAGCACTGGCTTTATTTGGCAACTCAGTGTTTTGTTGTGGGGAAACTTAATAATTTCTTAAACTATATCCACCCATGTGGAAAAATCATGGAATGTAGAAATTAAGGTCTTGCTTAAAGGGCCATAATTAGCCCCTGGCTAAGTTATATCATTAATCACAAGCAAGTATATTTTGTTTGATTCCTTTGTGTGGTGCTGCTAACTGCTGCAAATAGGATGCAAATATGTTTTTATTCCTGCTCCAGCACTTCTCCCTGTTTATGTTGAAATAAAGGAACAAACCAGAACGAGGTACAGAAGAAGGTGCCCAACATCCTAATGGCACTCTGGTCTCTTGTACCAGACTACAGTCTTGCTTGTAGGGCTGCAGGATGGCAAGTCTTTTCATTATTTGTGTTTGAAGATGATCCTGGTTTTTATGCCCCAGACACTCAGTGCTGTTACATTTGCTTTATCATGTCTGTGTTCCCCATCTACCTGCTCCCGAGTGTTTCCTGGAAGATAGGATAGAATGGAGAACCAGATTGTTTTGGAGGGCTCAGAGGACAGAACTTGAAGGTATAGAAGGTGGAAATACCCTGTTGCTGAAGTTGGAGAGCTAAAGAAGAGGTGGAATCCTAATTCTAGTTGTTCTTTATTCACAGTGGGGTATCTTGCCATCTGTTAGGCTGCACGCAGTCATAGCAGCAAAAAGTGCTTTTGCTCTTTGCAAAGCACTTAGAAAATGAAACTTGATGTCTTTGCAGTCTGTAAATAAAGGGTTGTGTTGAGTCTCTGATGGGAAATACAAAAATTAAAGCTTATGTTAAATACGAGGAGTTTTATCCTTTAGGAAACTTGAGGAGAACAACACTGCTTAGAAACTCTTACACAGCTCTAGCACTACCAGCATAGGATTGATCTGAGTGCTAGTGGGTTGTATTTTTTTACTGCTTAGAAACTTCCCTTTTCTTAAGTGGTGATGTTGAAATACGTGTCTTTAAACAATATGGATTTATTCTGCATTTACTTCATTTGACTTAGTGCTATTCTTGTTTATAATTCTCAGTGCTAGGAGGTTGGCAGCAAAGAAATCCTGAAAGTAAACAAAGGCATCCTTTGCCTCCAGGATATCTTTCTGCCATTCCAGGAATGTCAGTTGTGTTCAGTTGCATATCGGCTGAATTAATTTTATATGCCCATATTCATAAGTAATATGTGAATATAATGGGACAAATTAATATTCATATTAGAATTCTGAATCAGAAAACCATGCTTGCTACTGATTCTTGGTAATGAGTTGGCTTAGTGCATGAAAAATTATGTTCATAGGAATCAAAACTTGTCCTTTTTGGGGGATGGGGTTTTAGTGGTTTTTATTTTTGTTTGATTGATTTTTTGGGGGGTGCTTTTTGTCAACAACCACCATAGCACGTTCATTGGCCTGAATAACAGATTTGATGAGATAGATTTGATGAAATAGCTGATACCTGTCTGGTTTTTGTGGAGGAAAGATGTTTAGGTGATCACTGACTGACTCCTTAAGAGTCTCTGTCAGCTTATTTCTCAAAAGTGATAACTACCCTAACTCTTAACTTGCAGCTTCCTAACAATCTGCAAATAGCACGATGCCACAGGCTTTTCTGTTTGTGTTGTACAAATCTCCTCTTTTTATTTGGGTCTTGAGAACTCACTTATCTGTAAAGATGTGGGCCTTTTAAGTGCTTTTGCCTCATAATTAGGCATTGGTATTCAATATTGATTTAGTAGTTTCCCAGTATCTTGTAGCTCTACAAAACTAAACTGAGGTGGGAAATAAGGAAGAATTAGATTTTTTTTTTTTACAAATGTTTAGATAAAAAAATTACTTGAATAACTGTGTTCACTTGAACTTTAAAATTCCTTTGACATTTCACACGTGAAGGGTGTTCACATGTGAATTTACAGTGAGTTTGGGGAAAGTTAAGATGAAGATGCAATTTTAGTTCTAAAATAAATTGGGCTTAGACTCATCTTTGTCTCATATAGAAAATTATCAGGATTCAATACCCTGTCTTATACAGGTGTCTATCAGCAAAACATTTTTATTGATATGATAACCACGAATTTTTACTTGATCTAGTCCTGAGATCTTTCTGTTTCCACTATTGGATATAGTTTCATGTTTTTTTCAGTGGACTGTGTAAAGGATTTGAAAGTTGCATCTGGAAATGGGACCCTGCACCTCCTGGAGAGCCAGTGTAGGGATGCACCGTTGGGGTGGAAATGTTCAGGATGTCTCATATTGCCAAACACATCATCTGCCAAGCTGTGTTGGCAGCTCCAGCCACTTCAGTGAGTGGGCTTAATCCTTGGATGTAGCCCTCTAAGTCTTAGCTGTTAACTCTGATTAGTTCTGCCATAACAGTAACAATTTTTTGTAAGGAAAATACTGCATGTATTTTTGTTTTCTTTTCCCCAATATCTTTGATATGTATGGTTAATTTTCTCTGCATTACTTGTTAACTAGAAACCACAGTGAAAATATTTAGACATCACTCACAGTAACGTGATTGAAGTATAATGTTTTTTTAATCTAATTACCATTTTCAGGAAGAGTTAATTGGAATGAGGGGTCCTCTTTAACTGGCTTAGAAATTGTGGCAATCAGTACCCCTCCATGTGTAGATTTAAAACCTAGAATCTGGAAAACAGTGAGTGAAATGAATCAAAGTACTAGTTGTACTGGGTTTGGCTGGGATAGGTGATTTTCTTCATGGTCTGGTGCTGTGTTTTGGATTTCTAACTGAAACAGGCAGACCACACAGTGTCACTCTTATTTGTAGGCTGGATAAATATGATACTTCTGATCACCCAGAGTAGGTGGTTGGGTATTCCACAGCTGTGTACAAGGAGTGTCACTCAGTGGAGGGGACAAAATCCAGTTGTTTCAGCAGGCACCAAAAACAAAGGCAAAACCTGACAAAAGCAGGAAAGTCACAGGACTGAGGTTTTTGTTCATCCTCAATTCAATATGGTTGCAAACAAAGTAACATGAACTTCCAGGTACATATGTGTAGCTTTTGAGTGCAGAATGTCTTATTTTATTTTTGTGCTACCAAGAAAACTGCGTAAGAGCCCTGCTGTAATCACAGGTGGTTTCCTTGGCTGCAGGAGCTGTCTACATTTGCACAGAAGATGCATTCCCAAGTAAACGTTTGCAGCAACTCATAGGCCAACAACATAAGCTGCGTGCAGATGTTCCAGCTGAAATCATACAGAAGATCAAATTTGGAAACAGTATTTTTGTCGAGCATGCAGCAGACCTAGTAAGTAGTAGCACAAAATAAGGATGCATAATTATTACACTGTAATCCAGTAACCACGGGGTGTTTTTTTATATAGGAGACCTTTCAAAAGGCTGAGAGTAAACTAAGATCTGTAATGAATAAATACTACTTAATCTGCAATTTGCTGTTAAAGAACTACTGGAGTTTTACTATGAAATATACTGAAAAATAAGTATTAATATTTCTTTAGAATGAGTCATGCAGTAGATTTTGTAAGTCATTATGTTTATTGAAATGTAGTAGACTTACTGCTACTAGTTCTACTGCAGGTACTGGGGAGACCTTCATTGAGTTTGCAGACAGGATATAAGTGTATATGCAAAAGTTGCTGTGTGTACTGACTATCCTGCAGTATAACACCACAGTAGTTAAACTGCAGATGGGAGGAAAGGATACAAAAAGGGGTGCCTGGAATGGGTAATGGCAAAGAATCACCACAGCAGTGCAGCTCTCTTGCCCCTCTACCTGTAAAGTGTCAGAGTGGAACTGGAGGGGGAGATAAATGAACCTCAGTGCTGTATTCTTGCCTTGTAAACCCATTTCTGTGCCTTTTCCGAAGTAGCCATGAGTATGCTCTTTATTGATAGAATGTCAGAAGTTCTGTTTTCTCTAAGGCTTGAAGTAGCAGCTGTGGAATCATTCCAGTTATTGGGTTTTTTAATTGTAGTTTGCAAGTGTAAGATCATCTTGCTTGAGACTTATTCACTGTGTGGTCCAGGCAGCAGCTGAGCCACCTCTTCCATGTCCCTTTCATTAGAGATATTAATTGAAGTTCTAATGGTAGTTTCTGGAAGCTACAGAGTATGTTTTTGTAAAAAGGAGAGAATTGTCCTTTAGTAGTATGTAAATCTCTCTAAAATACCTTTAAAAGTAAAACACTACACTCACTGGTAATTCCAGCATGACAGATTATTACAATTCATTGTTGCTGTGTGTAGATGCAGTTTCTGTGCTTAGGATTGTAGTATTGCACCCTTAAGATTTTGAAATATCAGTAAAAGAATTAAAAAGGCAGAGCTGCCAGTAACTGTTGGGTTTGGTGCAGTTTGGTCTTCTCATTTTTTATTTAAGTAAAGCCACAAGATGTTTGCAAAAAAAATTGTTACTAGTGAGACTTAAAGATCCACAAGTTCCCTTCGTGATTAGGAATTCCTTCAGCTCGTGTTGCAGTGACGATACCTGTAGTTCCTCTCTTGGTGTGACAAGTGGAGTTCTTTGCCCTGTTTCACTGCTGGCTGTGTGTGTGGCAGGACACCTTCCACAAGTGCATCACGACGAGGCTTTCCCTGCTGCTGGCGAGGGGGATGGTGAGGCTGGTGGTCATCGACTCCATCGCCGCCTTGTTCCGCTGCGAGTTCGGGGCTTCGGAGTCCGTCATGAAGGCTCGGTATTTGCAGACCTTTGGAGCACAGCTTCACAGTTTAAGCACAAGATTCAGGACTCCAATAATGTGCATTAATCAGGTATGGCATCAAAATTGCTGCTTATTCTACAGGGACCATTTAATAAATGGCTGGAGGATGACGGTGCACTCTCTGTGTGCCAGTTTCATGGTGGTGTATTTACCACTCTCAACTGAGTATTAATGACTGATGGAAACTGAAGCTTCCTTAAACTGATGTACTTTAAACTAGTTAATTTTCTATTCAAAATTTAAGAACATCATCTAAGCTTTTACTTAAGCTAACATTCTCAAAAGTTGCCCACTAAAGCTAACAAAAATAGGTATGTATAGCAACTGCACAAAAGATCAAAACAAAATAACTAGAGTTTTTTCTTAACACTGGCTTCAAATGCCACTGCCAGCAGGATTGCTCTGGGAATTCTGCAGGCACAGTTATATTCCAGGAGACAGTGAAACACCAGGGACTTTGCTGCATTTCTGTGGAGCTCAGCATTTTTGTGTGACTGCTGGGATTACTAAAGCACGAGAATGCATGCACTGACATGAGCTGAACAAAAAAAGGCCGCAGTGATACTGGTCAAAAAATATTATTTTAAGAAAACAAGGCAAGACACTGCTCTTAGTCCACTCACAAATTGAAGGAGCATGTGAATGCTGGAGGTGAAGCACTCACAATTGGAATATGGCCTCAGAAAGGGGTAGGTAAATGTGCAGACAGGTCACTGATGGGAAATTCAAAGGTCAATGAAATCATTGAGAACAGGACATTTTTTTGAGATTTGGGCCTCAGTACTTTTTATCTCCAGCTACAGCACTGGAACAGTTTTGTGAGTGTGAGGGGTTTTGTTTGTGTTTTCTTTTCTTTTTTTTTTTTTTTTAAACAAACAAAGCATCTAAAAGTAGTTTAATTCAAATAGGCTGTAGCTAGCTAAATAGTTCTGGCACTGTAAACTCAGCTTGTAATTCACACCTCCCTTTTAGTTTGCCTTGAAAGAATAAGGGGTTTCTAACTTGGTTTCATGTATGATCCGATAACTTGGATTTTCTTGTCTTTGTTCCCTTCCCTGCCCTCCTGCTCACTAAACACAAATACACAAGCACAGGTCATCTGCAAATGTTGTTTTTCTGCTTTAGGTGACAGATGCAGTGAGCGAGTTGGAAGCTGCTCAGTGCAGTTGTAGGTGAGTCATCCCCAGCAGAGGGTAACAATGTCAAACACAGCAGCATTTAAACACTGTAGTTTTTGTAACTCCAATATAAACTAGGAGAGCGTGTGAAGGGCAGTAGGGCATTTACCCAGCAATGCTGTGTTTGCTGGACATCAGCACTAACTCATGTGCTATAAAAGGGGAGAAGCTGTCATCTTCACTTAGATCATAACTCCTCATCAGCAAGTTAGCAGGAAAACTTCCCTGGAGTTAATGGCTGGTGTCCTTGCTTACACTGGAGTATTTTTGCATCTCATCTCTGATACAACTGAATGCATTTTCTATCTGCTTAAAAACTACAGCAACCAAACCTTGGCAGTTGGCTTTCTTAGTGGGTTCAGAAAAAAACCCAACATTTTATCTTTTGAAACCAGGATATTAACAGGATTCAAAGGTACATATTTGTTGGTTGAATCCTGACTTTAACCTTGATTTACTACATAAGCTGAGTGCTACATAAATGGCTGTTTGTGAGGAGTCCTCTATGACCACCAGATTCAGAAACTGACACAGAACATGGATAAGACTGAATTATTATTTTTTCCCTGGTTATCTTGTAATTCTTTTACTGGAGAAATTGCACTTTCTCCATGAAAAAAAAAAATCATTTTAAACTTTGGGTTGAAAGTAGTATGTATGCAGTGTTATATTTACCCAGCATTTCTAAATATACCCTGAAATGGAATCCAGGGCCAACAGTTACACACTTCAAAGACTTACAGTTCAATCATTTTTCTCTAGTGGTTTTTCCTGTCACAAGAGGGGGCCCATCCAGAGGCAGGTATTCCCCATAGCTGTATTTGGAAGAATGACAGTTGTTCTGCAGAGAAGCCCTTCCAGCCGTTACCTTGCCATAGAGAGAACCTAGCATGTAATTTTGTGAGAACACCCTGTCACCTCTGTCTTCAAAGACTATGGTTTTCAATTTGGTAAACAGTGTCAAATAGAGAAACAGTAGATCATTTCTTCCAGTGCAGTTTTTGTACAACAGAAGTGAAGATATTTCACATGAAATTGGTGTGTGCAGAAATGTGTAATACTGTCTTTACAGGGTAGTGGGTAACAGAGTTGTTCCAGCACTTGGAATAACCTGGGCAAATCAGCTGCTGATGAGACTGATGGCCAGCCGGATATCCCTGCCTGGACAAGCATCTGGAGTGGCATCACACTGCACTGGAAGTGTGAGGACTTTAAGGGTAGTTTTTGCTCCTCATCTCCCTCCATCCTCTTGCTACTATACAGTACAGTTGGAAGGTGTAAAAGGGATAAAATAACTCCTTTGCATAGTGAAGTATTCTGCTCAAAAAAAGGTATCGGAACTATGATTCAGGAAGAATTACTAGTAAAATGCAATTCCTCCTAGATGAGAGAAGTGGATGGTCAAGTATGTGAACAATGGTATGACTACATTTAGCCTTGTCTGCATTGTGAAAGATGCTTTTACACTTGAATATTCATCTTGTCCTGGTGAGAGAAGTGTTCTGGAGGAGGGAAGCTGTGGGCAGCTGGAGGCTGCACAGTGAAGTGGGATGTGGCAACCCCCATGTTGGGGGACACCTGATGTCTAGTTTTATTTTAATAACATACTAATCTAGAACCAGCATTTACTGCAGTTGTGTACCCTGCTTCCAGACCCAAAGGGACTCAACTTCAATCAGTTAATGTTGCCTGCTAGTGGTTCTGGGCCTCACGCTGCCATTAAGGATAGCTGTTCTTTGAAATAACACAAGGCAGCCTTGTCACAAAGCAGCTGTCCTGTTTTAAAACCACTTTTTATTAATATTTGGATTTTAAGAAATACAATACCAAAAATGTACTTGATTTTAACACCTTACTGTAAGATTTAAAATTGTACTGCCTTTGTACTAGATGGGCATGTTCAGCTTCATAGCACTTCTACAATTTTTTCTAATACTTTATTTCCACTCTTTTCTTGCTTTCCTGTCCCACTCCCTTCACAGCAAAAGCCTCTTTAGCCTCTTTCATTTGAAAAATACTGAACCACAGCCCCCATCCCCTTGTTCTGTGGTTACAAAGCTCAGGTCTGTCTTTTGGCCAGGGTACACTATATTAGTGAAACAGAGACCTCCTCTACCTTTTCCCAGTCATCCTCTTTCAGGATAAAGGCAGCCATCCTTTCACATGGAAGCACGCAGCTGGGCAGCAGAAAGGAGGAATTCTGTCTGGCTGTACGCTGGCTTAGCTGGAAATCCTTGGCAAAAGACTTCTCAGGGGACAACTATCACTCAAGGAAAAGAGACCCCGTGTGACTGCCTTGGGAAGTTCCAGAGAACAGGAACAATCACAGCTTGAAGCTGAAGGAAGGAAACTGAGCAAGCAGAAAGGATGAGTTGCTTTCAGTGCTTCTGCAACCCCTTCAGGTATCTCAGGGGACCTTGTGCAAACAGCACAAGTTTTCTCTAAATTGCTTTTCTAAAGCGTCTTAATTCTCTGTATTTGGAAACGACTGTGCTTGATGGCGTTTTTTAATAAAATACAACCATGAACTTTAGAAGCCTTTGTGTACTCTAAAGAAAAAGTGAGAGTGCCACAGCTCAGTGTCATGGCTACCTCTTCAAATCCCTCCCTTCTGTGCCTCCTTGCTAACAATTCAATGAAGATCAACTACTGCAGCATAGGTAACACTCCAGTTTTTCCTCTTCTGTCCCTGGCCTGTGTATCTGGGACTGGAACAGTACCCAATATAATGCTCATTCTACTACTGACTGGAAAAAAAAAAAGCCAGAGAGATGTAGCTGATTATTGTGAGTCAGTCCAACTCCTACCTGGACATTCATTACAGAGGAGCCTCACCAAACTCAGGCTCCAATCCCAGGAGTTGGCTTCACTGTGTTCTGAACATGGATCAGCCTGATACATACACACCTTAAGGATCAGTCTGTAATATTTTGATCATTCTTCTGCAAGGAATGAGCCATAAGCATTAAAAGTCATAGATGAGTCTGTAATCAAAGTCCCAGTTTATCTGGTGAAAAACACTTTTACCCTGAAAATGAAGTAACATTTTGCCTGAGTAAGTCTTCCTGTCAATCACTGCCCGTGTTGGTTCTTAACTCTCCAGCTGAGTCAGAACAATTACAGTTTGTCTTCTGGCTCATCATCACACACAAACCCTGAACCTCTCAAATCCAACTGACCCCTTCAGCTCACAGCCATCAGCTGGTCACCTGTAGTGGCTGAATGTTCATCTCCAGATCCTGCCCCGTCCCTCAGTCCCACCCCCATCCAGCCTGGAATGTCATCTGACACAAGTGCAGCTTTGGGGCTGCAAACCCCCATGGGAACTGAACAAAGCACCTGCCTGCTTTGAACCCTTCTGTGAAAAGGGTTGTAAGAAACAGAAGTTTAATAAATGCAATTTAAGAACCTTCCCTTTATACAGCTTTATTCATCTTTGGGTTTCACAACTGAGATTTGTTTCTATACAAGAAAAACTGAAGTACTTTTTACAAAGATGGTTTACATTCTAGAATGTATTAAGTCTTTATCCTGCAAGACTACATTTAAATATTTCTCTACACTTTGAAAAGAAACATTAAATGCCATTTGAAAAACTTTTAAACATTTCAAATTAAACTACGGATCTGTGATGTATTTGAAGAGGCATTTTTCAGCAGAAAGATCATATTCTATGTTCGTTGCTTTGGAAAAGAGAATCAAATTCATTTGTACTTGGTAAAGAATTTACACAACTGACCTATTAACAAAACAGATGTAGTAAAACACTCTAAACAATTTCATTACAAGTTTCTTCAAATCACAGTGATTTGCTACTGTGTTACAGATAACATTTGTGGAAGTGTATTTTCAACACAGTTTTATGGGGTAAGACAGGCAGGTGAACTCTCAGTGGGATTTCATCCATAGCTGTGAGGAGCAGTAACTACTCAGATCAAATGCAGCATCTGAAAGCCAATCTTGGAAGGTTTATTTATCTTTTTTAAATCAAATATGAAAGTCATATATGGGGGTGATCTCCTCAATAAGGATACACTGACATTACAAACACTCTTCTAGTTTTGCTTTTGCTGGGTTTTGGGTTTGTGAACAGTTGGGGCCGTGGGGAGGGGAATAATCCAGTGCAGTTGTTCCAAGATTTCCCTCAGTTCTAACTATTTACAAAAGAACTAAAAGCCAGTGTGTACTTCTCTAAGTCGGTAACAATGAAACTTCACAGCAGCACATCTTTGAACATTTATTCTCTCAGTACAGACTAACATGACCAAAAATGCAATTCTCTTAGCAGCCTTCAGACACAATACATGACCTGCACAACAAAAGTAACTTAACTCACCACATACTGTAAACACACTGTCAAAGCAGCAGTGCACAGCCCTTTTACTAAATATGTACAAGTGAAACACACTACTTGCAAAATTTCTGGATTCAGATGGTATAATTTAAGCAAAGATACTTCTCAAGCTCAAACCATTTTAATTTACGACCATTTAGGAGGACTTGGGGGGATGGGGTGTCATTTATTTGTCATGTACAAACTGTAGACAACATGTCCAACTGTTTTTGTGTTTTGCAAGTGCTGTTTTATCACTGCAGTACTGCAATCACCATCACAAATATCACAACAATATGTTTGTTATTCCTCCAGAAGAGGAGCAAATAATGAAACAGGTACATTTTACAAGAATACTTAGTAAGATCTAAACTCAAGACCAAATATTGCCAATAGTGGTAAAGACTGGCACACAACCAGAGACAGAAGGGCAACAAGCACCTTTCTGACAGTTACAATTCCATGTATGATTCATTCCACATCCTGCTGTACACCCTGGGATTCACCACTGTTCACAGACAATCCAGAGGAACTGGCCTAACCTGGAGTTCTCATGTTTTTCATAAGTTCACCCTTGAAATTCCGGTCAAGGACAAAAATGCCAGATTAAAACCACAACTGTTTACCAAGGCTGCAGTTTTCCTAACAAGATGTCTGTCACTTCATAAAGTCTTTTCTAGTTTTCTGTTTCATCAGAGCTGTTGATTTGTGCTGAAGACACCCAGGAATTACACAATTGGATGTTCTGGATGTATTCTTTATGCAGACTTAGCTACAACTGGAATAGAGGAAACACAGAAAGAAAATCTTGGAAAAATAGAACTGAGAAGCCCATCTGAAATATAAATGTACACAAACCATGTCCTGACAGTTACTCATTCACAATTCAAACTCAGGGAATGTTGATTTTAACTTGGTTTTTCTACTTTACAAGTTCTTCTCAAACTGCAAACAGCTCACTGGCTCCTAACAGTAAGGACTTGGCTACCATTCTTGGGGATTTATGGATTAAAGAAGTCTTGTAATTTGTTTCTTCTCTGAAAAAATAAAAACCTTTTAAATGTGAGAATTGTTTAATAAACAGTAGCTCAACAACTTAACCTTCCATCACACTTTAAAGTTCTATACAAAGGATTAAAACATTTAAAAGCATGGTATTAGTAATGCCACCAACAGCAACATCCTGAACAAGAAAGTTCCCCTGCTATCAGCATCAACACACCATCGTGTTGCACTTTGAAACTTACTGTACACTGTAATTTGGCATGGTTACAGTTTATGGCTATTTACACTGGGTTGGGGTTTTTTTTGGGAGGTTGCAAAAAATCATTTTTCTTCAAAACTGAAAGATGAATGTGGGAAACACATTGTTCAGTTTAAGTAATTCCTTATTACTGAATCAGTTCCGTGTCTAAATAGTTTTGTGAGGGTTTTTTTGAAGCCAGATTTCTGTGAGGGTCTCTCTCCCAAGTGGAACACAGCCCATGGAGCTGCTCCTGCAGCAGGAGCACCGTGCTGGTTTGAAAGGGTCTCCAAGGGGTGTTTGCAGTGAGTGTCTCAGGGCACAAGGCTGGGGCAGGGCTCTCCTGCTGCCTCCTGGCCAGAGAGGGGCACCCCTGGCCTGGCAGCCTTACCTACAGTTCTTTTTGCAAAGCCAGCTCAGTCTGCCTTTGTGCAGAGTCTATTTGCCAATGGACAAGGCAGAGAGTCCATCTGCCAATTTCTACAGAACATGTTTTGCTTTAGGGAGGGGAAAGTAAAAGTATATATATTACATATTTTTTTTAATATAAAAAGCTCTTAATAAAAAGATTAAAACTCAAGAGTCAACATTATATGAGTATCTACTATTAAGATAACCGAGCGACAACCTGTTCCTGCTCGAGTTCACTAATGAATTGCACTACTCTGTGCTAAAACCTCTACACAATTATTAGCAGCATCGTATCTCACCCTTCCTAAACTGTCTCTACAGCAGGTGCACCACACGCAGCTTTCTTCAAAGAGATGCTCAGACGATACCTCGTGGTAAACATAGTTAAGTGCATTACACAGACACCTTTTTGCATCAGTTACTGTAACCAACTTTAAACCAGGTGCAAACCCAGTCAAATACTTCTACTAAGTGCTAATTCTAATGACTTTTCACAGCCTCTTCAAATACTAAAACTTGCGCATCTTCCTATATTTTACCTCCTTCAGTTACCGCTGACCTTGAATATTCCAGCTTTTCCCAAAGTCAAATTTGTTCAGCATTTTCCAGCTCACAACTATGACCACAAATACATTTGTATGCAAACCAGTAGGGTTTTTTTTTTTTACTTCCTTATCCAACTTCACACGAAGAATTTTCACAAAATTACAAGCTTTACAGAAAAGCAAAAGGAAATCCTAATGTCTATAAAATCCTTAAAACATACATACTTAATTCCAGCAGCAGTCCTGTATACAGACAGCATATATATATATATGTGTATATATATATATTAACCTAAGTGGATTTAATGTGGATATGTGGTCACATGGGTCATTTGCCATCACTTTTGGCCATCTGGTGCTTCCATGGAGGCCCTTAAGATTTGAGTGGTCATTTGCAGAGCAGCTACTCCACAGTGTATTAACATCCCAGCGTGTAGCTGCCTGCTTCTGCTGTCACCAGCTATTATGGAGAAAGGCAGGATTTGGGATCAGCATAAGGAAACGCTGGGGCACTTTCAGCAAACAGAGAATGGGATTGTGAATTCCAGTGGACAAGCGAGAAAGTCAACCTGAGGCTCAGTGTTCCCCTGAGAGCAGCAGCAGCTGCTCTGGGACAGTTGCAGTCCAAAACTTGAATATTCTTCCACCACACAAGGTAAAGGTCTTTTCCTTTCCTCCTGATGGACAAAACCCATCCTATCTCCATTGACTATTGTGCCCTAAGACTTACATTAGCAAAGTTATGGTCACAGGTGTTGCTATTCACACGTAACACAGCCCCAGCCATTGCTTCTGTAAAATTTAACAGCTCAGTCTAGTGGTTCAGTCAGTCGTGTCTAAGTGCTGTTTTGCCAGCCAAGGCTTCTCTCATTACAAGGATCAGTGGAGGGCAAGTCCCTCTCACTATAGAATGCTCAACTGGAATTTATACAGCAACGCACATGAATTTATCCTTTTCTCATTCCAGCACTGTATGTATTTCCAGACACACCCTTAGCTTTGCCTGCATTTTCAAACACCGCTGCATTTTGGTAGGCTTTGAGTGTGTTTGTATTGTCACTTTTTTTTTTTGGCTGCTGTAATATTCAGATCTATTAAAGAAATCAATGTAAGTAGCATGAGTGGGAGCAGTGCAATGAGCAATACATATCTATAGTTTTCCTTTAAAGAAAACACTAATGCTGTGTTTAAAACCGTCCCTATTTAAAAAGTAAAAACAGCAGTCCATTGAAAAAAAAAAACAACAACGTCTACAAACTAGGTACATCCTATACACAAGGATGAGGAACCAAAGCTTTGAAGGTCTCAGTGCTTCTTTATTCACACAGGAATATTAACTAGCTTCTGTCCAAAATCTCAATGCGCCAAATCTGTATGACTGACACTCAGAGCTCTCGAGTCTGTCAGACAATTATTTCGTTCCTGTGTGAAGGGGAAAAAAACAAACAAATACATTAAGCAAATGTTCAGATGGTTCAAGAAAACAAACAAAATTACTAGTTTTAACAAACAGGAACAAACAAATATAAGGAACTACTGGGAACTGCTCTTGTTGATGGTGGGGAGGGGGTTGATTTTCCATATTCTAATAAACATGGTTTTCCCCAATTTTCCACTAGCAATACTGTACAGTCTATACACACACCTTTCCAATCCTGACCCAAGCCTTACCAGAAATGCGAGGGTCCATTTATGGGAATTGCCATGAGTGTCTACGATGGGGATACCACAGAAGTTCACAAGCATTATAACATCACAGTGTACACACAGACAATAAACTCCTCGCCTGGAAGTCACACCAATTAAATACACACTAAGGATCCAGTTTAGGGGCATCTAGGGCATGGCACTTTGAAACACTGGCGCTGTTGCTGCAGAGAATTGTGCTTTACCCTGCATTTTTTCTGGCTGAAGCTCACCCTAAGCAAGGTTTTGCATACAATTCCAACCACAGAAAACTCTGCAGTACATTCCTTAGAGATAGTACAGTTATGACACCTTTACACCAAAAATGAGAGCCACACAATTTTGGCTTTCCTACTTCAGGATACACGGTGCTGAAGATCCTCACCTACAGCTTTGTTAGTACAGAAGCAGTTTTATCTTCCTAAATTAGTTGCAGTTACTGTGTTAGTAAAATGCACAGCAGTGTTTAGAAGGCAGAACATCACTCACTCGTTTGACAATCCAAGAAACAGTAATTTGTTAGGTAAAAACAGGCAGTGGGGAGTAGTAGCACTTGGGTACACCATGTACAATTAAGCAAAATAAGGTCTTGTATTAGCAGAAGCTCAACACAGATCAGACAAACTTGTCAGACTGCTCCTGTCCAACTTCAGAAACATCTGAAGTCATGTTTACGGGAACCTGACAACAAATAAGATAATTGGGCTCTTTGCAATAAAGGGGCTGAATTTTAAAAATACTGATCTGGGCTTTAACAGTTCTTGCATTTTTAAGTTGCTTTTACAAGAACATAATATTCAAGTTTCATATCCACTGTAACAGGAAGTCCAAAGCCAGAGAGTGCTTGGTATCATAAAACCCAATGCTCCTTACTGGATGGACTTGAGCTCTTACTTAAATTTAAGCATAACTCACAGAAGTCACACAATGATGCCTTAAGCATGTGCTTCAAACATCTTACTGAAGTAGGATCTTACAATCACTGTAAGTTTGTTGTTTTATTATCACACTCTTTTATCCCAAACCCTACTAACGATATTTATTTCTGTAAGAGTATTGTAGGGCTTCTTACTTGAAAATGATCTTCAGTAGCCTTGCCACCCATGTTAAGAACATTCAGAGAACTGGCACGCTTCATGCTGCAACCAGGACAGTGAACATGCAAGGATAAACCGATCAGAATGGCTGAAAACTAACAGCTCTAAAAACACAAGTACAACAACAAGCAATGCACAGTTAAGGGAGTGGGAACAATGCCCCAGAACTGATCTGAGGGACACTCTTTAAGGTAACTACAGAACTTCAAATATGTTTATATTTGGCTCTCAATTACACGTCAACCCAAAAAAGTACAAGCTCTTTAGAGCTTAAACATTTCAGGCCACTAATTTAATTTTAACTCAAGATAAAAATGTCAATTTTTAAACCATATCAAATTAATACATTAACTTAGCATTGATTTTTAAATTAATAATTCTCAGTTTCAATTCTATGTGGCTTCTTTCAAAAGCATCAAAACATTCAGACAGTTTAGGAAAAAAAATGTGAAACATAAGTATGTCTGTCATATAGGCAGCATTTACCCTAGAAAAGCTACAACAAAAGTTAGTTTTCTGCCTCATCTTCAGAATCAATTTTCAAAAGCATTTTTAAATGTTTTATTTTAAATATTTTTAAGTGAAGAGAAACAAGATGGTTTCTGCTGTTAACTTTGGCTGTGCTTTTGGCTTTACAACACTCCAAGCAGAGGTAAAAAGCACCCTGGAATATGGTACTGAAACCAACAGATGAGGGAAAAAATCAATCACCTACACAGGAGCTACTGACAGTCAAAATATCACTGCATTAACTGCAATATCTGCTGCTGTTTGAGATGAGGATTAATAATTTACCTACATTTCTCAAACATAAAACAAAATTTAACAAAAATATTTTGATGTGTATGTAATGAAATTCAACATCAGCCTTAAGATTCCTACGGTGGTGGTGGTGACCACAACAGGAATGTCTGATGTCCTTTATCCCAGTGTCTGTCCATGACTCAGGATGTTCTGCATTTGCTCCAATTTTTCACTAACTCTTTAACTAGTTCATTAACTCCTAAATGAAAGCTTTGAATACGTATTTGATGAACAATTCACAGGACGAGCCCTAACCCTGCAGTGCTACCACAGCTTGAGACAACTGGCCTGTGCAAAGTTTCCAGTGTCTCCCAGTAACATGGAAAGGTTTATCCATACAGATCACGTTAGATATTAACAACTTTTTCTTACTACTGAAGCAGGACCACTAACAGTCAAAGTCGAGCACAAGTTTTAAATGCTTTCATAAAGCAAAAGCTCAGCAGGACAATGAACCAAAACACTAACACAGACAACAGCTGCCACACAGCACAGGCTGACTGGTTTTTCCTAGTTAAATCTGAATGTTTCGAAAGCCAGAAGCACACAATTTAAAATATTTGACATGAGTGTTAGCAACAACAAAGCAAGGACTCATGCATGGTGTACACCTCTCATTTATTCAAGGAAACAGGTACAACAGAGGTTATATGTGGAAGTCAAAGGAAGTTAATCTGTAAAACAAACAAAATGTTACAGAAAATTCTCCAAAAGAGCATAAAGGTTTATGGAAAACATTCCAGGGAAACAGAAAATCCATCAGTAATAATTTACACCCATATTTTAGGTTCTTGCTAAAGTGCCAATCAAAAAAAATTATTCACACCAGAGATACTGGTTTGCTTTTGGGTTGATTATTTGTTTGGGTTTGTTTAAAATAACATACTAAGAATTTAGTCTAGCAAATGCACCTTTAATTCCCTCCACGTTACAAACACACCTGTATAAAAAGCGTGCAGTTGTTTTCTTGGTGCATAAGTAATAGCAATAATGAAAGCTTGGTTTGCCCTTTTAAATTAAAAATCTTGACTGTTCTGCTGTATGGTCAAAATTTTCAAAGTGAAAAAATAACACTGATTAAGCAAAGTTAAATTATTACAGAACTGAATTTTGAAATATGATAAAGAACTGATATCTTGCTTCAGGTATTGCATGTTTCAAAGGACAGTTTTAAGATATTTGTTTTTTGTCAAAAAGGCTTTTGAATGATTGCAAAGAAAATTTCCCTGATGAGTTTTCCACTTTATTCTCTTCAACATTCTGTATCAATCAACAGCATGAAAACTAAGTCTTTCTTTCATCCTGTTATATTAGTGCATTGCTATTCAAACACTTCTCAGTCAGAATCACACCAGCACTATCAATTCCTATTTACAGAAGCAGAGTATGAACAAGAGGTGTAAATCAACTTCAAAACAAAGTCTTCCTAGAGACACAGGCAGGGAATGCACCGGTAAGGAGGGAGGCACATAACTCTTCTACCCAGAGTGGCTGACTTTACAGCAAAAATTATTTATGCGTGTGCTATGTCAGTACTGTAATATTCAGCTATCAAACACACTAAAACCCAAAGGTCTGCATTATAAAAACTGAATATCTCTTCTGTTAAACTCAGAAGCAGAAAAAAAATTTAATTTATTTACTGAAGTTTCTTCAGAAAATGAAATCAAAATGATTCCTTGGAATATCAATATGTACAGCTATGCTTCATGATCTACAAAGCTGGTGTTTAATACCAGGAATCTTTGCATTTGATATTAAAACCAGCTAATATAAATTAGGATTTTAAAAGTCTATTTATTACAGGAACAGAAATTATAATATTTATTGTCTTACATACTCAAAGTGACTATCTACATAAAAGCCGGTCAGTGCAATACTTGAAGTTTTAAGAGTAAATTATCCTTTATTATCACTATGGTGACATGTAAAAAACAAGAATATTTTATCATAAAGGGAAAGCAGGAAAGATATTGCTCTGCTTTCAAGTTTGTTTCACATTTCTGCCTTTATTTGAGGAAATCTCATCTGGTGCTACAGACCCCACAATGTGATTAATGTTAATGTTGGTAGATGACTTTTACATGGGTCAGGTAACACAACTGAAGTGCAAACAGTAACAAGGCAAGTGAGTTCCTGCAGGACACTGCAAAGCCAAATGTCTTCAGTTATACATAACCATAATTTTCTACACCTATAATCACAGGGTTACTTTACCTGCAGAAAGAGTCAGCTACAAATACTACAGAGAACAAGGAACAAAACTCCTGGTTTTTATGGAACTGAAAACCTTTCCACGTTTCACAAAAACGAGGAGAAAATGCAAAATTAGCTATGGATATATGCATCTATTTATAAAAGAATATATCTGAACTATAATGTAGGAACTCTCGACAGAACTGAACAGAAACAGAAATCAAACATATAAAAATGTTAATACTGAAGAAAAGAAGGAAATCCCTTTTATTCTATTTTGGTTTCCCTTTGTTCATTTTCCCCAAAGGATTTTACATTTACACATTTCCTTCTTCTAATCCAATGCTTTTCACAGCTTATTCCAAATTTATCATCTCAGAGGTAGTTCTTAGTAATGTATCAATAAATGAAAAGGGATTTTTGATCTTGAATTCCATTCAGTGCCTGCAACATCAAGTCTCTGGCAGTGAAATTTTAAGTAATAATTCTAAAAAATCAGGCTGAATTTGAAACAGAGATGTGAGGAAGCTAATTCTACATGTACTGCAGCTGTACACAAGGCTTTACAGCCACATAAAAACAATAAGGCAAAACTTCACTGGAGCACTTACAGAAACACTGAGAACCTGCCTCCAGGTCACTGTCTCAAGTTACATCATCATCATCATCTACTACACTCCCCAGAGTCAGCTGCTCCAAGTTCTCCAATATGACTGTTTTCAGCATAAGTTCACACTGTCACAGAGTTTCCTGTCAACTAAATGAGTTCCAGTTTTCCACAGCAAGGGCAAAAAACCCTGCAAAACTGACTGCAATTATGTTGGGGGTGAGGGTGAACACTCACAAGTGCCATTATGAAAAACAGTAGCTGTATTTTAACATTTCTCTGCAGCAGTCAAGAGGAATGATCTTATGGATTTATTAGAAATATTAGACATTTCCAAATCCATAATCATATAGTAAATAGGAAAGAGTGAGCAGTCAGACTCATTAAAATTTGAATTTTTACCACTGACTTCACTGAGGCCAAAATATTAATGGGATGCACAATTAGGTTCAAGTTTTTCAACATTTTTCTCTGCTCTCTGACATCTGAGTTTTCCAAAAACAGAAACCGAGAAGGGCTCAAGTTGGTAATTCTCTTTATACCCACAGGAATATATAAAGCTGTATCAAGAATATCAAGAAAATATCAAGAATGTTAGTTGTGGGTTTACAGTATTCAGGCTTTACTGTAAAACTCAGTAACATATAATATTCTCCACTGCTGTGTGAAAAGGATAATGTTTCAGACAACTAACACTTATCAATAATTCTACGATGTTTTTCTAATCTTCAAGTAGCTAAAGCAGTAAAAAGGAAAAAAATATTGCTAAAACTGAGTTAAGTCTTAAAAGCAGATATAATTCCTCAGATGTTACAGAACTTACAATGAAAATTTTAAGAAATAATTTCCTATTTTATTTTTCTTTGAGATATAACTCCGTATGATACGCAGGTGCTAAGCAGGGAAGAAAACACTGCCCTAGGTACTATGCTAGGCTACAGTGGGGGCACAGATTGAGGACACACCAGCACAGCTAAGAACAGATAGTTACCCTGGGTTCTTTGGTTCACTGTCCCGGGAATTTCCTCCCTTCAGCTTCCTAACCAGCTTCTCACTGCTGCGTCTAAGGGAAGCACGAAGCTTGCTAAAGGAACCACTGCGCTTTAGAGATCCAGTGCCATCCTGAAAGAAATTGAACACATGTGAAACTGCAACAGCCCTCCCCCTGACATGGCTCCAGAACGTTTCATTGATGAATTATTGTATTTTAACTGCTATTAATATATACTTACATCAATTACCTAAACACGTAACACCATATAGCTACGACTTTACCAAAACAAAAGGGTTCCTTCCAAAACGTAAAGGTGAAGACATGCCCAAGCCATGATTCATAATAATGAATAAAACCCCACCACAGTAGTCCAACAATTCACCACCACCATGTCACCATTTCACATGAGCACACCGTGGTTAACAGAGTACAGAGCCCCGAGCAAAAGCATTCCATCAAAGAGAAAAACTGTTTTGTTCTTTCTAAACATCTACATTACTTGCAAACATGTTTAATTAATCCTAAAATCCCTAAACAAAATATATTACTGATCAGAAACACCCATGGTCAAATTCTGGTGCTTCGTTTTAACTTTCCACCAAAGAAAACGTAAAACACAATGAAATTAATTTTTCATATATTGCATTCATGTTTTACACTGCTGTGCTGACCTAGAGAAACTTCCAACTTACCACAATTCTATTTTTAAATGTTTTACTCTTATAAAGACCCCAACAGTTTAGTAAGATTAGAAGTGACCACTTCCTACTTCATAGAAAACATAGGTGATTATGAAAGAAGAGTTGTGAAAGAAAAAAGCACTACTAAGCAAAGACAGACACCTGAGTTGGAGTGAGTTTATTAGAAGTTAGAAAGACAAATACACAAATCACTGAACACCAAGATTAGTAGAGAAAAGCATAATTGCCAAAATCTCACACAAAGACTAAACAGCAATGCTACTTTAGAATAATCATAAGTGAAGACATCCAGAGTTCCATATTGATGTTAACCATATAATAGGTCTCTAAATACATTTTAAAGCACTTGGAGAACATGCCTTACTTTTACGGGTTTGGTTTTTCTCCTGTAAAGATCACCATCATGCCATTTCAATAATACCTTGTGTGATACTTTTAACTACCTTTATTCCATAGTGAGCAGCTACTTATAAAGGTCATTGTTACTTGTCTGGGTTTTTTTTTTTTACTAATGTATTACACAGCAAATGGTTGTAATAACATTTTGTATGACTAGATACATATCTGGCAAAGCTACACATGTACAGAAATAGAAAACCAAAAAAGACACCAGCACTGAAGGAATGGCCAGTTTACAGGGAAGTGTAGCTCTGACAAGAATCTTAAGGGGTTTGCTAAAACACAGCAGTCAGTACTGAAGAGAGAAGTTAAAGCTTGAAGATGGTGCACGCCCGTCATGCAGGAGACAGTATAAGAATCACAAAAGGCATCTAGGCCTGTCAGAAACGGAGAGAGAAAAACTGAATGAAACTGTTGGGAAAAATTCAACAGTTTTCAATTTTGAACACTTATGTTTACAGTATTTCTAGGTCACATTCAAAAGCTTTGGAGTCCAGGGTGAGTATTTGGACAGCCCTTAAGAACAGAGTGCAGGCCCTTGTAAATACCAGAACCGACATCTTTATACAGCTTCACCTACATCACTGATATGGGACTGACAGATGAGCATGACAGATGCTGTGCATTCCTTAAGATAGCATTTGTATAAAATGTAAAACACCTTTAAGAAGGGATAGCTTTAGTATTACATTTTGTCAACCAAAAAAAAAATTATTTTTTCCAGCTGACATTAACACAAAAATAAAAATAATAATAAAAAAAAAATAAACAAAAGAGAAGCAAGGAACAGAGCAAGGTGCATTCATTTCAGCTTTAACTTCTGTCGGGAATTTTCCCTGGAAAAAAAGTGCAAGAAGAAAGAAGTCTTCACCTAACCTCCAGACAAAATTCTGTTCATGCTTTAAGGAACTAAAATCCAACTGTCCTGGGTAAATTCAGTTTCACAAGTATTTTTTAGAACATATCTGTGTGTGTGTGTATATATATAATCCAAGTGGAATTTTCTCTGCTTTCCCTAATGCAGTGAGGCAGCTGAAAGAATCCACCTTTAAAATAAACTGTGGTTCAATTTACACATTTTCCCTCTCGGTCTAAGTACAGAGACTATTATTGATAAGTTTAAGATACCTGTCTTGACAGCCTTTACCTGTAACAACTGGAGTGAACAGTAATTAAAATTATCCTTGGAAATGGCAAAATGCCTTGCTACCAAGTGATCAGAAGATCAAAATCTAACCGAGTATTTCTGTTTCAAACTACATCGCATATATTGTTCACACTTTTAAAAACAGATTTCAGCTTTACAGGATTGATTAAATTGAAGTCTAAATTCCAACTGGAAGTACTAGATGAGTAAAAAGGCTAATTATTCTTACAGTCTGAAACCAGCAATACTATAGTAGTGATAATCATCCAAAGAACAAAGGCAAGATGAAGTTGGTAGGTAGAGAGTATAACTCTAAAGTAAACCTAATCAGTACATTAGGAGGAAGCAGATGAGCTTTTGGGTACTTCAAAACTGAAATAAGAACATCAAACTCCCAAGTTAAACACTGACTGCATGATTAACAAAACACCTTTAAAACATAAGTTCAGGATAAAAAAAAAAAATTCCTAAATCCAAAGTAAACAAAGAAACCAAAAAAAAACCAGGAGATTTTTATGGCAAAGTTTAATTGACAATTTTTATGTCATTCAGAATGAGAATCACCTTATTACTTTTGCTTACACCTCCTCATTATCACCATCTCCTGTACTTTGTAGTTGTCAGCTACAATGTCCCTCTGACAGTCTGACACTTAAAAAACAAGAGCAGCTCTCATTAATAGTGAAATTTACTGCTTTCATTTCACATCTGGAAGTGGGCTTATGTGCCCAAAAGTCTTTTTGAAGCATATGGGTTAGAGTAAGAAAAGATGCTTCCTCACACTAAGAACATTCTCTTAACTTAAGTACCACAAAGATTTTTATTTGTTCTGCAATGGGTTGCAAGATCAATTTACAAAAATGCCAATTACAGATAATCGCTGTTCTTTTTTATATACAAATATAATAAGGGATTCAAATCTTGGTCTTTCTACCTTAAATTTTTAAGGCCAAGTATTTCTTTGGATGGATTTATAAGTAACATGTTTATGCACTATAACAACCTCACTTAATGTGTCTGCTTTAATAGTTAATGGCAGATTTACCTCAATAGGTATTTCAGTTCTTTTGTAAGAATGCAAGACTTTACATCAAAGTATACAATTCTTAATATGGATCACATTACACATGGAAGGCACTGAATTACATCTTCCAGCAAAATTTTTTCATTGAAGTTTGTCACTTTACACACTCCACCAATTCTTTCTGACAGCCAAAGAGCAGGAGTCAGCTTGACCACTTCCAAAGAATTTAAATGGAAAAGGCAGGCCTCTCTTCAGGCTCTGCATGCAGAAGTCAAAGATTCTACTACACTTCATGAATCAGAATATTTTGTCTGGAGGGAACACACAAGGGTGAAAAACTACACAATATGAAGTAGAGGGAAGAACACCACTGAGATAGAAACACTCGCAGGGTAGAGGGAGAGAGAGTTGCCCACTTCGTGTTAAACATGGAATACAAAACATCTTCTCTTAAGGGGGAGGGGGGAAAGAAATAACAAAGATGAGAATAAAGCAGTGCCACTTCAGCACACTAAAAATGAGGTTTGTTTACCCTGAGAAGTCAAAATTTAATTTTTCAGATCAATAAATTTTATCACTGAGTTTGACCTAGAAATACTGTCTATTGCTTTTCCCCAGAAGGCCCTTTCCATCCAAAACCTGCATGCATGTTTAATTTATGTCAATAACAGAAAAAAGTTTAATCCATTTAGAACATGTAGTCATGCAAAGTACAGTGAAAATTAAGGGAGGAGTACAGTACACAGTTCTAATGCTGAATGGGCAAAATGAGAATTAAAAAGAGAGTTATCCAACCTGACTTTGGCTTTATTAATGATGCAGTATTATTCACAGTAGATGCTGATTGACTGTCTTGGCACTGAGAACACCAATGCCAAGAAAACAATAAAGAGACAAAAGCAAAGATGGAAAGAACATTCTCCTTTAAGACTAAAGCACTGTGTGTTTTACCAAGGTTTCTTTGGAATGCTAAGCTTTGTCTTATGTGGCCAACAAAAAGATGGGGAAAAAAAGATTGCTCTTGTAAGAGAAATGAAGCTTCAGAACACTCAATATTGCAAAGTAGGCTACTTCCCCTCCCATACAGCAAAAGCAACACCACTTTTATAAACTAACAGAGTACTTTTAGCAGAACTACAGTTGGGAGTTAGTTAACAGTACAATATATATCCCATTGCTGGCAATGGGATAAAACATGGGAAAGCTGGTGACAGAAGCGAACAACTACATAAGCCAGACCAAAAACTGAAAGCTTGCACTGTCTTTCAAATTAAAGGAAAACAATGGTTAGAAAAATGCACATGAAATAATCACATTGTATATATGTTTTAACTTTATGACGATCAGTGTAACACAGTGAAGCCAATATATGGGAAACAAACAGGAACAGGCCCTGACTCCAGTCAAAATTTTAATATGGGGAAAGGGGTATTAATTTCAATTAAGAAATATGAAGTGACCATCACATTGGTATGTGATGGCACTGCCTTTTAAAATGGACTGTATAGCAGCTTGAGAAGTTACATTCCTTCCTCCAGCAAGTTGGGTAAGGAGGAAACTGGAATTATTTTAGTGTTAGACTAGTCACTTTACTTTAAAACAGCTAACACTCAAAACATCTCCACAGCAAATGGTCTTTGTGATTCCAACTGATGCAGTATTTTTAAAGAAACATTTAAATTACGGGCAAATATGGCATCAAAGGGAATAAAGCAGAAGTAAGTTAATTGCCAGAATATTTCTACCAGTAAAAGAAACCACTGACAAGCAATTGTACACCAGACCACCACCAGGACATTCAATCAGCATTAAAACAACTGCTTGGGATTCTTGCAGAAATGTCACCACTCAGGACAATGACAGAAAGGATGTTTCAAAATTTTAAAATATTACGACTTTTTTAACATTATGAATAGGCAAAACGTTAATCCTTCATTTCTTAATCGATTCTGCAAAATTACAAAATACAAAGTAGATCAACCATAAAAAAAAAAAAAAATACCAACAAACTACTGAAAGCACAACAGGCTGGTGGGTGGACAACCACGTTTGTCAGGGTGGTGATTTCTCTAGGCTATGTTCTAAACTGTGTACTGTACTTACCCCGTTCCACTCTACGCTCATACTCACTTCCTCGCCTCCGTCAGGGCCACTCTCGTACTTTACCACATCCACGTTGAGGCTTTCCCGGCTCCGCCTTTTCTCTATGCTCTCAGGGTCATTCAGCACTTCAGCAACTCTCTGTTTGTGAACATTGTCAAGACCCTGAGAATTAGATAAAACGGGAAGAGGCTTTATCTTGTTACAAGCTGCATTAATCTACGATTTACACACTGCAAAAATCAACACAGTGTGAAGGGGACGGACAGTTCTGGTAGTTTGAGAATTCAGTGACTTCACATTCTTTTCCTCCTTTCTTATCACCTGTCTAAGCCTCACGGTGTTTGTGTCACTTACCTGAAGCCATCTGGCCACCAGCTAAATATTTAAGCAATTTATAGGTCATGAACAGTCAATGTAATCCTTAGTTATCCATTTATCAAATGGAGCAGCCCTCACCCACCTTTGGAAAGACCGTTGCAGGTGTCTGAATATCTAATAACTAAGAAGCAGGTTGTGTTATTTAAAAATACTGACATAGGACACTTGGCACTGCAGGACAATTGTATCCTTCAAAAAGAAATAAAATAGCAAATAAGCTTATAATAAACAGACTACATATGTGTCAATAAAATAAATTTACTTTGTGGTAAAGAATGCCCATCAACTATCAAATAATCCTTTAAATATCTTAAAAGTGCTAAAGTAACTCCTATGAAAATCCTGCACTAAAAATAAAGGCAAAATCTTTAACACAGAAACTACAAAATAGCAAAGCTCAAACCATACTTATTTTCAGTTTTGTTTTCTTTACAATAAACCTACTCCACATCTTAAAGAGTATTTGCTAATAGGAAGAGATTCCAGATGAATGCCTTAACCTTGAGAACATATTCTGCATCTTTTACAGTACAGCATTAGCAGCAAATGCAGCAGGGATCTGTGTGACAAATCCACAACATTGACCACAATGCAGAAAGTGAAAAGGATGTCAAAATTCTTAAAAGTCCATGAATAACAATGAAATTTGTTTTATTGGCATGGAGAAATCAGGTCCTTGGTTCCCATATAGTTTACTCCTAACTGAGGAGTTGAACAGTCCATCCTAATGGAATTCTACACGGAAGCATGAAACCAACACATACTGATGGTGTATTTTCACTTCCCCGTGGGTGCAGGGTGCAGAAAGTGGCTGCTGCTCTCAGACAGCAGAGAAGCAAAGGCTCACAATGGCTTTTGCACCAATCCTTCAGCAGCACAGACCACAAAGTGTGTAAAACAGAGTCTAGGTCTGTTCCAAAGCTATCATCTCTCACTTATCTCACATGTGAAAAAAATAAAATAATGAAAGGTCAGGAAACTGCTCCTTCTCACTTTGTTCAGTTCTGCCATGAAAGACAAAGGACAAAGAACACTACTGGTCTTCAAAAGTCTAGCATAGATATCCCACCCAGCAGCTACAGCAAACAAAACCTGCATGAAGGAGAACAGAGATGTGGAAAACTGATGCTTTTCCACACCTGGGAACAAAGGTACCTCTTTGCTTTTAGCTCAAAAACAGAAATGCATTAACCCTGTTTGTCCTCCTTGAATGACCTAGAATAAAACCATAGTGTTTAAGTGCTGCCAGTAACACAACATTGTTTCCTACATGTCTAAAACTAGTCCTGTGTTTACTGTCTTATATTATGGATTAATGGTATAGGTGGTATATGATGCACAACGAAAATCTGAAGCCTGCTTAATAATAAAGTGGCATCAGCAAGTCACCAGCAGCCTCTAAGGAAAATGGGGACAAGGAAGAGTTTTTGCAGTGGTACCGACAAGCCAGAAGAGAGATGATTAAATAAGGACTCTAAAAAAGAGACTTTCTCCAATAGCAAGAGCCTTAATTCCCAAATAATCAATTCCATGCTTCCCAGTAAAAATTTGATCTTGAAAATCTGGTGGTCTGATTTTTGTTTTGTTTTTTTTTCCTAATATAAAGAAGGAAACAAACATAACAACATGCTAAGTTTGCTTCCAGGCTTCTTAATTACTATTATATTATGCCAATTTATCCTGGTTGTACCTGTTTATGCTAAAAAATTATCTTGTGTAATGGCAATAGTAAAACCAAGAACCAAAGCAAGTTATGTTAAGATGCAGTGCACGTTCATTTCTTATTTTCAAATCATATTTGAATGAGACACTCTGAAAATGGACCTTCAGTAAAAGTATGTGAAAATCATCTTCAGTAAAAGAAAGTATCTGTATCAACTATTCTCCCCCACTCCTTGAATTTTCTTTGCTGAAGAACTTTTCTCCCAGATTTATACTTTCTTCTTACCAGTTTCATTCCAATTCTTTGGCAAACACTCGCAGGTTTTCCATTCTTTTTTATGGAAGAAAGAACTTAGGCCACCTTATATCAAAGGGAGTTGTTGCTGAATTAACTAAAAGAGCATGAGGTTTGCCAGGAACATTTTACTCTCTCCCTTTTCCAGACATCTGTTTCTATATACATCAAACACTGCAGTATCATTCTTTAAAAAACAACTTCAAATCACTATAACCAATAAAAAACCAGTACATTATCAATAAAGATATGGTCCATCACCTAAGTCCATTCACTTCAATTTAGAAATTAAGTTTAGAATTCTACATGGACATATAAGGAAAAAAACCCCCATAACAAAAGACACTTCTGATAAAAATACAAGTCTTATTTGTTATTGTATAAATACTGAAATTAAAATTGAACTTCCATGTTATTTACTTATATTTACTTACTTTGTTTTCCATTTTAACATTGACTGACAACATGTTTTTTTGTCCAGTCTTACACACTTTCATAAAAGACATTGTATCAAATCATCCAAAAAGGAAAGAAAAAACAAAAAGCCAATAAAACCCCAACAAAAACAAACTCTCTTGTACCTTCTAAGAGAAGGGAGAAAGGGTTACTTGAACAGTAGATTTGAGAGCTCAAAGACAGCACAGGACTTCCCCACATTAAAAGCAAGTCCCCGCTTATACTGTAATTTTATCACCACTTCAGTCAGAGGTCAACAGCAGGCACGAGACACTGAATAGCTCCAAGTTTATATATTCTGCAGGTATGACACTGAAGTTGACAATCTGCATGACCACAATGCAGAAACATCATTCAGGTGAATTTTCATACTTGCCTGTTTACGAGATCTCATTGCTGCCTCTTCTAATGTTTCAGCAGCTTCAAATTTGCCCTGTCGTCTGTAAAGTGCCCCAAGGTTCTTTAAAGTAGTTGTTACTGTTGGACTATTTAAAGAAAAAAAAAATAAGAAAAAGACTTGTGTATATACACACACACACAAAAACTCTTCTCAGTTCACTAACAAAAACATAAATTAAGAAAGTATTTATCGTATTTTTTGTAATAATTTATTATCTCTCTTGACATACACTATACTGTACTTCATGTACATGGAATAACCCGCTGATCCCTTTCAAAGTGCATTAACGGCTCACACTGGGATTAGTCAACATCCCTGAAACTAGAGTGCTATGTCCTTGTGTTCCTCAGCTGCATCTCAAGGTGAAAATTTAGCTCTAGAGGAGCTAAATTCCTCAGCTTTATCTCAAGGTGAAAATTTAGCTCTAGAGGAGCGTGTCCAACTGAATAATTGTGAAGCTTCCAGAAAATATGCTTATTCATGCATACAGTGACTATTACTCTAGCATGTGTTAGTCAGAGAAGTAATTAACAGTTTCTTTCACCAGCTTTTATTTAATACCTATTTGCAGTTTCTATGCATTCAAACTGTGCTTGAATAACAAAAGAAAAAAAATTTGCCTGTTCCATTAACAGGTCTCACACTCCAACAAGACATTTTTGTTTCAATGGCACAAAATTAGCTCAGTCACAGTATTGTGTGCAGTTTTGCTCCAGTAACAGCAGAGAAAAGATTTTCTCATGCATTAGAATGAACTAGTACATGAAAAACAAACCAACAAAACACACTGCACCCAGAATTCAGGATGGATAAAAAAAGAGCAGATTTCAGTACAAAGGTTCTGATGCTTGTTAAATAGGAGAATTCAAACACTCAAGAAACCAAAAACCCTCACTGATAATCAGTACTAGTTGCAGGTTTTTTCACAATTGTACCACCTGCACATTAAAAAAATTGCAGTAATGGAACAAAATTAAAGCAAACAAAACATATTTCACCAAGTATAATAAAAGCAGAAGTCCTTATTTCTTTTACTGCACTTTAAAATACGTGTTTTCATTAAAACAACTGTATTCAAGCTTTAGAAACTCAAATAGTGCTTAACTGCGGCAGTTTAACTTTGTTTTCTTGTGCCAGCTAAGTAACTAAAGGCTCAGTTATTTACACAGACTCATTTCTGGCTCTCTTCAGAGGCCTTGATGGGGCAGAGAAGGCACGAAGGCCAACCAGCAGTACAGAAAGAAGGAATGGTGACCTGTGCAGCCACATGAAGGACTGCCAAGAACACAACTGGTGCAATTTTATGCCACTTACTAGATCTAACCAGCCTAGATTAAAAACAACCTCAGGACTTGAAAACTGCCACTGTGTTCCTGAGACCCAGCCTTGAGCGCTGAATTTTTAATACTGTAGTTTTTATAGTCCTAAGCAAACAGCTGGTTTGGTTTAATTTTTAAACATGTTTTAATCTGCGATATTGGGTATTGCTGTGTTGTTTGTCCTGTCAAGAAATTACCCACCTGTCAACTTTGCAAGCTTTGTACCAGCCACCATATTCTCCAAAAGATGTGCCATCTTTTTGCTTCCCCTAGAACGAAAGTATCATTGAAGAAAAATAACTGATTTGCAACTTAAGCAACTAAAAGCTCAAAAAAAAAGATTTACGACAATGGTCTTACTTTGCATTCTTCCCTCTCTTCTGCATGCATCCAGATAGGTTTATTTTCCTCTGGTGAAAGAGAAGAAAATATTTTACAGAACAACAAAACCACAAAGCATTCATTGTTTGATTTCTGAAATGAAGTTGTGAATCAAGGAATTATACTGTTACCTCCACAAAAAAAACTTACTGTCCATACTACAAGCAGCAGATAAATAAAACATGCACCTCTTCTTTTACAGTTTTACAATTCCGTTTTCTTTTCTTATCTGAACTTAGAAACAGTTATTTTTGAGAAGCTTTGAAGTCAATATATACCGCCACCAATTTGTCATGTGCCTAGTTCTGTGCTAGAAAACATGCATTTATTTCTTTTATCATAACAACTGCTCTGACATCTCCTAAGTGGTGCGTATGCTACTGTCATGCAGTGCATTGAAAATTCTCTTCTGCAATTTATAGTTGATAAAATGCATGTGACTTTAATGTACAGTGTAATTCCCAATTTAAAGGTATTTTCCTCACTCTTTAAATGTATAAAAGGATGACTTGCCTTGACAATGTCTTTATTTATATAATTAAAAATCCTGCATTGACGTTTTCCTGTGACTGGAAAGTCACATGTATTTTTCTGTGTCCATAAAAATACCAAAATTGGGTTTGGTTGGGTATAAGATAAAAGGCAACTCATAAATCATAAACTACCAAGTCTACCTCATGTAAGAAAAACTCTGCTTTTGAACAAAAAATTACTGCTGCAGCTAAAAGCTTTCTTATGATGAATGTACTTCAACCCTTCCATGTCCACTTTTAAGTCCACCTAAAGCAGACAACACTTTTAATCAGGGTACTACTGACTTCCTGCAAATTTTATTTCAAAATAACTACACAAATGAAACAGTTTCTTACCATCTACAGAGCCAAACTCCCGTTCATGGGCGCGAGTAAGAATCTCTTTGTATAAAGTTTCCGCTTGTTTAAACTTGCCCTGTTTTAGATAGCAGGATGCCTAAAAACAAAATACACCCCCCCCAAAAGGTATCAGCACACTGCTTGATTTATCTTCATAAATAATAGATATAATACATGGTGAATAAAAGTGCATTTCAATTCATCAGAACATTTTTCTCGTATTTAGTCTAGAAAAGGCCTACCAGATTGTTCTTTGTTTTCGCAACATTTGGGTCATCTGGTCCCAGCTTAGTTTGGTAGATTTCAAGTGCCCTCTGATAGTAGTATTCAACCTCCTCATATTTACCCTGGTTCTGGCATAGTAAAGCCAAATTATTTAATTGTTTGGCAACATCAGGGTGATCTTTCCCCAGGACCTGAAAATTAAATAGACTGTATTAAAACATTCTCTAATCATCATATCGGGGGCCTAGAAATAAATAATTTAGAAATACCCTGTTAGTTTTATTGCTCATCAGTTTCAACAGGAGGATGACAAAAACAAAAGCTGCATTTGAAAAGTATGAAAATTACTGAACTCTATTACAAACTGAGAATGCTGCAGAACAACCCGTAAGAGGAATAAAGTAAGTAGTAAAAATTACTTTAGTAGTAAAGGAGAGTATTATACAAAGCCTGAAGACACAGGCATTCAGTCTCATGGACTAAAATAAATACCCACATTGTCAGAGAACAATCAAAAATTTTAATGGTTTCATTTTTTAATTCCAATGCTCTTGTCAAATCAAAGACTATCTAGCCATCAAATCGGAAAGAAAAAGGTAAAGAAGGTTAATTACAAAATACAGAATTTTGTATATACTCAGAGTGCTCCAACAATTCTGTAGCACTACCCAAATTTCTTACTGTTTTGAATTTCAGACACTGCTAACTACTAGGGCATTGCTAACTCTGTGGTTTATTTGGCAGATCTACCCAAGCAAACACTAAGAAAAAGGGTTGAACTTTGCCCTTTCCCTCAAAACATCCATTCAAAGGTGCTGCATTTGGCACTCATACCTTTTCTCTGATTTCCAGAGCTCGCTTACACAGTGGTTCAGCTTCTTTGTACTTTCCCCGTTTACCATAAAGTACTGCAAGATTGTTTAGAGTTGCTGCCACCTGTCAACAGTTAACAGAATTGTTAATTAAATTAACAGAAATGTTAATTTCACTGAAATTTGCTGATACAAACACCTGAAAAATGAACACATCTGCAAGGCATTGATGTTTTCAAATTTTCCATGCACAGGGTAGATCTCTTGAAATTTGCAAATAAAGAAATAATTATAATTAAAACACATACATACACAACAGAGGAAAGAAAAACCAAAAATCATTACATAAATTTGCTTCATTTTTGGAGATATCACTTAGTGCACACATCTTCCTGACACGTTCTTCTTTTACAAAGGAACCTCTCGCATCAGTACTGTACTCAGAGCTGCCCTGCTTCCCACAGGCTACAAAAAGTGAGTCACATGAATCATACAAAATCATACAAAAAACTTGATTTACATTTCATTTACAAGCAGCAGTAAAACAAATCAGAAGCGCCCCTTCAATCTGACTATAACAGAGTGATTTCAGTAAGCAAATTAAAATCTTTCTTCACAAATTGATTTCCCATAGAAAATCCATGCAATTCAAAAATCAAGTATATGCAAGCCATTCACAGTGAAAAAACAGCACTGAATATAATGCACAAAAGGTAGGATAAATATTTAAGAGAAAACAAAGGATGTCACATCGTGGTCTCCTACCTGAACTGTTTAAAGACAAGCCAGGTCTTAAAAAAAACTTTCCTGTTAAGTTTGATATTAGAATTAGTTGAAAAAAAGTTCAGTGACAAACACAACTAAAATTATGATATTGTGTGTATACAAACCGCTGGATGATCTTTGCCCAAGGTCTTTTCACGGATAGCCAAGGCATCATTCAGGAGATTTGCTGCATCTTTGTATTTGTTCTGGTCTCTGAATTTTTAAAGAGACACAATCAATACTCGTGATTCAGAAGAGAAAGTCATGAAAACTAAACTGACTACACTACTGGCCTAAAGATGCTACAACAAGAGGAGTAACTGAGAATATATTCAGAAATCAGGAAGTAAAAACCTGAAGCCTGTAACCATAAAGTAGTTTGCTGCTTGGGGTCTGTACTGAGCATGTACTATTTCTACACTGCTGTCCAATTTCTAGCTCTAGATTATCTCTAAGTAATCAAGACATGTCCCCTCACACACAAAAAGTAGCAAACCCAGCTTCATTCCCAAAGCCAAGGCACAGGTAAAAATACAGCAAGTTGTTTAAGTATAGGGAGACATGCAAATATTTCAGGACCCTCTTGTGGTTTTAATAATTAAAAAAAAAAAAAAAAGAAAATAAATTTAATGGAAAATAGAATAGTCAAAAAATGCTAATCTGAACATCAAAAGGCTGTAGCCAAATACTAAGTATTTACTAAACTGGTATTTATCTGTGTCAGTATACAAACCTGTACACCAAAGCAAGTATGTTCAACATAGTGGCAACATCAGGATGGTCATGACCCGAAGTCTTCTCCAGATCTTCAAGAGCTTGTTTACAGAGAGGCACAGCAACCTCATATCTCCCTTGGGAAGCATACTGAATAACAAGATTGTGAAGGGTCCGTAATCTTGCTGGAATTTCATAGCCACCTTGTTGGGCAGCAGCTGCTGCACTGCTATGCTGCTGTTGAACTGAAAGAAATCAGCAAGGTTTCAAGTTGATTAAAAGATGACTGTAACTAAAATATCTTACTGCTCAATGACACAGTGAGACTCACTGAATTTTATTTCTTCAATACACAGCATTAGTATCAGAGCATACTTCACAGCAGTCATGCTGTCTTGAACAGTGACAGTGCAAATATGACCATTTTATTCTTCATATTCTTTCCAGTATCATATTAATATTATTTTACAATTCTAAAGGGCCAAATGTAATAAACTAATGGAGAAAGTAGGAAAAACTCAGTTCATCAAACCATTAACAGTTCTCAAGATTGTATGATAATTTTGCACTTACAAATATCAGTGTTTCCCCATGGAAAGGAACACTAACATAGAAAAGATGAACACCTGCAGAAAAGCTCAAATGATTTGTCCTTTTTCCTTGACTCTCCTCTAAATATACAAATTTTTTTTGTTTCCCTTTGTTTGCTATGCCAAGGAGCACTTAAGGTTGGCACATGAAGGACTGAAACACCTTGGATGCCAGAAATAACAACTGCCAGAGAAAAAGGCAATGAGTCATCAAAGCCAACCTTTAGGTTTTACTTACTAACATCAGGCTTTGCCACTTATTTGCTGGGGGGTCTTAACCTTTGGTTGTTGCAACCCACAATCTCCCACTCCCCTGAAAAATCTACTCCTCCTTTTCTCTTCACCTGAGAGATTTTAAGGAGATTTAGAAAATTTCTTCTAACTCATTTTCATTAAATTCCAAGATTCCAGCCAAGAGTCTGATTTTCTCCTCTCCTTTCTAATACACAAGAAACACTCTCATGACAAGTGGGAGCCTTTTTATGTCAGTGGAATCACACAATTCCAAGCCTATGCCCACAGTTGCTGCCTGCCAAAGCACCAAAGCATTCCAGCATTTTTCTGGGAGGTCAGAGAGTTAACATGTCACCTTTGCCTTTTGTAAAGCAAAATAAGGGACATGACTATGCAGGTATATGGACAGTTTTGCTATTCACCTTTTCTACCACAAAATTCTAGGGAAGGATGAGCTAAGGAAGGAGGTCATGATCAACACTAACCTATTGTAAACTCTCCAAGCCTTCCTTTCATTGCTGGCTATGGACAGCATTACCACGTTATCAAAAATGCAGAGTGCCTTGTGTGCATGCCCATAAAGGAAATTTGAAACTGTGGATTGCAAAGGTGGGTCACTTCAGACATTTTTCCTGGACATTCACTTCAGACATTTGTCTACTAAGAACCATTCTGCTCCTAGCACACTGCACAGGCACTACAATATCAATACCTTATATAATACCAGCTTTACACCCACACAAAAAGCACATTTTACTAAGCAAGGCTTATCTGCTAATAGCTTTTTTCAATCCCACTACCAAACCTCTACCTCAAACTCCACTGCATATTCCTCAGCCCCTCTGACCCCAAGACAAACAATACTTCCAGAATGCGTAGTAAAACTAAGGCAGACAATCTCAGCAAAGGACAAAAGACTATATGAAAAAGACTTCATACAGAAACCTGCCATAAAACTCTGAGATCATTAAAAAGGTCATTAACAGAATTCACGGAATTTGGTCACAATCCACCTCAGTCACTTGGAACTAAAGTTTTCCATTCTGAGGCCCACAGGAAAGATTGTGGGAGGAATTTTGAAACTAAGTCACTCTAAAGATCTTTACAATAGCTGCTAAACTCTCTTTAAAAAACTAGGCTCCAGTTCTGTACACATCAATGTATATAACATGTATCAATGACTTATTTCAGGAGAGGCATTCATCACTCTAGCTGTGTCCAGAGGATCCCAAGCATGGATTCATTTTTGTAAAGAGCATCTTTATATTCTGCATTGCAGAAATATACCAACATTGTAATCTGAGGTGCACTTACTTCCTTGTCCTTGATCATCCTCATCATTGGGAAACAAGTCATCCAAAGGCTCTTTGGTGGAATCCGTATCTTTATCCTCCTATAGAACAACCACAAACCCAAGAAATTAAATTTAAGGCATAAAAGGACAAGCCATTTAATCAGCAATGTTAAAGGAAAACCCCACATTCAGAACTTCAGAATTGACAAGAATAACATTTCTCACAGTTTTAGAAAGGTCTTACATTCAAATGTATTTACACACCCTGTCCCAAAACAATACAGGACACCTTCAGAAGAGCCAGGAATAGAAATCAGGCCTCCTAAATTTCAATCTCAATTTCAGCACACAAGAACACATTTGCTATTCTCACAGAGGCATCAGGTCTAATGAAAGTACCCAGTGAAGAGTAAACACTGCTGAATACAGAATTGACCATGGTACTTTTTTTAGTCATAGAGAGCAGTTACAGAGGAGCAAGGGAGAGGATTAAGGAGACCTCAATATCTGAGTACTCAGCTTCCATACAAATAACTGATTTTGCAATTGTGATCTCTAAGTTCAAAAACTTAAAAAACCCAATTGGAAGGAAGTTCATTTCCAATAGTCTCCATCTGGAATCATATTAATTTCTGCACAATCCATCAGTATATATTGACTTTAAACATCCAAATGTATTTTACATCATTCCAAATGTACAACAGAGAAACAGATCACCCCTCAATTCCATTTCTTAAATGTGGACTCTACATAATACAAATAGTTGAAGTTCTCAGAAATGTTAAGCTCAGTAAGGAGAAGACCCAAGAGCAGAACACAGTCCTATTTTTCTGGCTCTCCATCCAACACCTTTTTCCACAGAGGAGGAAAAGCCAACTGCTGCTGTTGGCATCCAAATTCAATGGTAGTAAAGTAGGTGCACTGCAAAAATAGCAAATTGATGGGACTACATCTCAGACGGGAAGTTCATAATTTTAAGTGTGCAGATTCCAACCTCATCCTGAGTCTACAGAACTGACTATTTCAAAGGCTAACAGCAGACACTGTCCATATGGTTAGTGATGATAAAGATGCTTTGCTTACTCTGACTCTATTTGCCAATTAAACTTCAAATAATGGTGCTATTTAGGCCATCTGCAGATTACAGTTTGACAGTTAGCACATCAAAATCCCAATATTCCCTCCTCCTGCCACTTTTCTGAACAAGTGTCTCGGGCAGTATTCAGCTACAAACACCAAACCACGAAACTGAACTGCAAAGTTCCGCCTGCAACCGACCAAAACAACTCTCACTCCTCACAATACGTTAGAAAGGATTAGTCAAGCAGCCAGTTAAGCATGACTGAACCGCATATATTTTTAACCATTATGTTGCTGAAATAATTAGTTATGAAAAACTGTTCCTTCCAAAGCACAGCTGAGAAGGTCCGAACACAAAAAATGAAATCTTCCTCTACAGTGTGATCTAACTGAAGGAAACAAAACAAAAATATTTTTAAAAGGGCAAATCAATCAGATTTTTTTTTTAAAGTAATAAGTTATTTCTGTAAATTAAAGTTGCATCCAATTTCTCTCTGAATCTACGGATATGTAACACAATGGGCTTGAAAATGTGTAGATGATCACAATGTCTGACAGGAGGACCTGAAAGGACTACTCTAGTGTAAATTCTCAACAGATACAAAAGCTACACACTGATTTCACTAGATGAAAATTAAGTATTTTTCCTGCAGTCAAAATAAGCCAAGTCCCCAAGTTACTTAGGATCTCTCACAGCTTACATTCCCCACTTATTTCACCTGCTGAATTTATAGAAGTGAGATTTTGGGTTGGTTCAGTTCTTCATACTTTTTAAGCTTACATGATAGTAAATGAGTATTTATGGATTTTGATCCTCGTATTTTATTATCTACAGACAGTAAAATATATACTCTCTTAAAACTTAAAAGAATGAACTCAGAATCATTCTGCAAACTATGTGACACTGGTACAAAGTAAGAATTTTAATGACAAGTTTATGTTGAAGGCAAAATGTATCTGTTATTTCTTGCTAAATAGGCAGATTACAACACATATGTAAATGTAAGGTGCTTTTTACTACACAGTTACTTACTGATGGTGAAATGTCATCGTCATATTTTTTTAATTGATTCATGAATTCTAGATGTTTCTTTTCTTCCTCCAGCTGAGCCACAGACTGCTCACTTTTCTGTAGTTTCTGCTGTGTATTGGCTAGTTCATCCCGTAGCCACTGATTTTCCTGGCACAGCCGGCGAACCTGAGCACGCAGTTTCTGCTTCTCTGATTCCACTGCATTTAAGTGATTTGACAAGGCCATCATTACCTAAAAAGCAGAAGGTGTCACATGACTTACTTCCCCTAGAATCCAGTCCTATATTTAACATAAAAGCCTTTTATTATTTAAACCTGACAGCTGTGAAATCTTGGTAAACATTCACATTTCTCTCCTTTACAGATCTGTTCTCACTGTTCCTTGAAATTCTTTTACCAGCTAAAATCACAGAATAGTTTGGGTTGGGAAGGACTTTAAAGTTCACCTAATTCCAATCCCCCACCACGGGCAGGGACACCTTCCACTAGACCAGGCTGATCAAACCTGGCCTTCAACACTTCCAAGAATGCAGTACCCACAACTTCTCTAGGCAAGCTGTTCCAGTGTCTCACCATCCTCACAGGGAAGAATTTCTTCCTTACATCCAATCTAAACCTACTCTCTCTCAGTTTGAAGCCATTAATGCATGTCCCATCACTACATGCCCTTGTAATATTCCCTCTCCATCTCTTTTCTAGCCCGTTTAGGTGCAGGAAGTGGCTGTAAGGTCTCCTCAGAGCCTTCTCTTCTCCAGGCTGAACCATCCCAGCTCTCTCAGCCTGTCTCCACAGCAGAGGTCCTCCAGCCCTCTGAGTATCTTCATGGCCTCCTCTGGATTTGTACCAACAGGTCCATGTCCTTCCTATGTTGGGGGTCCCAACGTAGAGGAACTTCTTATTAATGACTGTTTTCTATGATGCTATCAGAAGTTTAAATTGTTTTAGAATTCCCTGAAAATTAAATATAATCTTAAAATATATGAAAAATTTGAACTAGATTAATGAACTGGAACTAATGAACTACTTGTTCTACTAACATGAAATGGAGCACTTTTAACTTCAAGGATCACAAAAATAACCTAAGAACTAACACGGAGTCCTAATTTAGCAGCTTCCAGACAGAGGAGGATTCGTTTGCTTCCAGTTCATAAGGATGAACACCTCAGCATAACGATGATACTTCAAAGGGACAGTTACACTACTGAGCTCTAAATGTGCCACTGATCACACAATATATATAAGCACTTTATATTACTTATAAGCTTGAGAGTGCACACATTCAAACCCAGTCATATCAAGGACAAAAACAGAACAGCCATAAAAGCAGTCTGCTTGGATTGGGTTTTTTTGCTAAGCAAAGTTAAATGAAAAAGGAGCTTATTAAATGAAAGCCAAACAGTAGCAGCAGAAGATATTCTCCTTCAGTGTTTATGCAATCTCCCACTGACATGCAGAACAGCTCCCAGGAAGCACAACTTGTAAGAGTGGACCACTGGTGAGAATACAAATCTTTTAGATCAGTTTGTTGTCCCCAAGTTACTAGTATTTCATCTCCTCAATTCCATACTTTTTTTAAACCAAAGTTACCTTTAAGTGGTTTTAAACTAAGTATTTAATGTGAAACAGATGGTGTCCTAAGCTGAAATTTCAGGTGTCAAAAAATTCATCAAGCCTTTACAAACAACTTTTTCCTATAAAGGTAAGAAAAACTCCAGGTATAATTTCCAAATTAGTCCAAATCTCCAGACTTCAGCACCCACCTATTTACATATTAAATACCCAGCATTTTAAATTACCTGGTCTATTCAAACAGTGGTATTTGTAACATCAGAAAGTACATTTAGGAAAGTTGTGGTAATAAGGTCAACATATTCAAACATCTAAAAAGCTACAATGACAAACTAAAATCTTTTGTAATCTTGCTCTCTAGAATTAACTGAAAAGAAAGTCTGATCACTTCTTCAGCAAAGCTAGTTTCATTTTCATGGAAATAACACTTATGTCACCAGACCTACATGAATATCACAAAAAAATCTATAAAGTATTTCCATTTCTCAATTTAAATAAACAACAACAACAAATTACTACATTGTTACAACTCAAAGCTGCAGGAAGAGTAGCCTTATCACGTCTGAGAGTAGTAGTTTGAAGTGTAATTGGTTTCCTAAAAAAGGCAGCAAATGAAGACTTCCTGGCTCCTCAGTACCACAGTTCACAAAGTACCAGGTGAAGCAAACAAGGCAGGAACATCTGCAACTGAGGCTGCTGAATGTGACAGAGCCAAGAATGAGATCCAGCTTTTCAGAGTCTCAATACCCCGCCAAAATTAGGAGAGAGAAGTTTTTAATTCACTCACAGATCTTCTACAAACAACCATTAAAGGTAACTCGACTATTGCAATTTTATTCCATGTATCTTCTAGTATTTCCTCCCAATACAAGGGATCACAGCTTGTATAACATAATAAGGCCTGACAGTCTGTACCATAATGTCCAGGGCTTCTAAGTTCCCATGTCTGGTAACCCATATTTCATTCTCTCAGTATCAATTCACCACGATCCAATGCACACAGCTTCCAGATCACCAAGCAATAATAGCTCAATCCAGATGAGAAGTCTGTGCACAGTTATAGACCAATATAAAGCCTATGTTCTATATTAATATAGCCTATTAGTATTCTCTATTAATATAGAACCAACTCATTGGCATTTTCAATTCATTTGTGAGCACTCTGCCATTTTACACTGGTGACTGTCACATTACATCGTTTCAGGTTTTTGATCTAGTACAAAATACCCTAAAGTTGTACTGTAAACATAGTCCTGACAGCCCAACTAAACATGCATCTTTTCACTCATCTTCTGCACAAGATACCTTCCTTGACTAGGAGAGTTCCCCGAAATTAGCTCAGAGTCCTTTCTCTAATGCACCAAGGAAAGCTGTTCAGATTCTGCACTCAATTCTTAACTTTTGAAATGTTTTAGATTAAATTCTGGTTTAGTAAAATTTTAATAAGTATTAGAGATTCTTAAGCTCTAGGAGCAGCATGAGTTACTATAAGGAATCTCAGAATCAAGGGAATATAAACACAGAATTTAAGGTTGTGTCAGAGCTCAAAGGCTGGAGCAAATTCATTTATGTGTGTGGTAGTACGTGTGAGACCTTCCTATGCAATAATTTAGAGTTAACACGTCACTGCTCAGTTCTTGAGCTGCTCGAACATTACCTGCCTAATGCTATGGAAAAGTCCAAACAGAAAATATAACTGTCTCACTGACATATAGAGGAGCTCAGTTAAGAGATTCAGTGCTTTAACACTGAATGCACAATTAGTTCAGTAACACGGCAAGACAAACAGCAAGTACCTCTATTAATTAGAGCAGTCTTCCTTAACATACAAGAAAAATGTAAATGTCCCAGCACATTTACTAATACCCAGTAAGGCAAATGCAAATCCTCAGAGTCTGAAAAGCTCTATTTTTACTGCAATTTTACCTGTGCTTCACTAAGGCCAAGCTCCAGCATTTCCAGTGACTTTCGAATCATGTTTGATTTTTCTTCAACCAGATTAGTTTCATCATCTTTCTTCAAACATTTCAGTGTTTCAAGTAAGCTCTGTAAAATTGAATTGTGTTCATTCTTCAGTGCCTCTAGTCCATTGATCACTTGCTTAGTTTTGGCAATGATTTCATCTTGAGTAAGCTTCTCCAACTTCTCTTCCTTTAAATACACCATTGTGGACATGTTTTCATACATTCTGAAATGGAAGAGTACACTTGTTAATACAAAAGTAAAAATAAAACAAGTAATTCTCTCTAAATGAATGAAGTTTTCTTTTAAGAAGTCATTTAAACATACAAATTTGAAATGTATATTCGGAATGCAATTATATTTGTACACAACTTTTACGATGTTTTAAGTTCTGGGTTTGAACAGTGTTTCAAGTTTTCCAGTTTCTACTTCCAAACTTAATATTAACACTCATTCATGAATCGGACAACACCACATAATAAAATACAGACTACAGCATGGCAGAAGAATTTCTAAGGAGCACTGAAGAACAGGGCTGCACCTCCAGGATTCTGGTTTGGGCAAAAACTGGTACTAAAGTAGCTGGTGTATAAAATAGACACTATAATAAATATAGCTATTTGCAGGTGCTGCTGATCTAGAACTCTAAAAATAACCACAAAATAGAGCTTGAAGAATTTGAAGAAATACCATCCAGCCTTCTAAAAGGGTTGATCAATCAATTATTAGAAAAAAGTCATCCTTTTCCAGCAAAAAGAAAACACAATCTTCATCCTTTCCCAAGGCTACGAAAACTGTTATGACTACATATTTTCCCTCCAAGACTATTTTACATTCATTATTGTAACTCTACAGCTACACATAGACATTCAATTGCCTACAGGTCTAGATGCAGCTGTTTTGATCAAGATGCAACAGCTGTCTCATGCTGGAAAAAGCAGTTTGTGTAACACAACCCTTGCAAGAAGCATTTCACTGGTGCTATTTTGTCAGTATCTTGTGCCCTACATTAAGGATAGCAAATTTCCGAATGTTTGTCAACATCTCTAGGAAATGCAAATGAAGATCCAAAAAAGTTTAGAAACTCAGGAAACTTATCACAGGTGCTGTTACTGAAGTGACAAACAGGTTTATGCTAATAATTTGACCTTTTTTTAAATGTCACCAGAAAAATGTTCGATAATGAAAATAATGAGAACTGAGAAATTACTCCTTTACACTTAATATATTTATATCTCTGAGTGAACCAGGAAGTATAAATTACAATAAAATAAGAAAGATTTTTCAAGAGCAATAAATTATCACATCTATGTAAAGACACTTGGGGAAACATTGATAAACTAACATTTAATATTAATTAAACTGTATTAAAACAGAAACAAGTGTAGTTTTAGAAGAAAAAAAATTACATCCACTTAAATATTGAATTAAAACTGCTATAACGAACATGCAATATGCACATCATGACAACAGCCAGAAGATGTGCTCTTATGCACTTGTATTACATTAAAAATAAAAGACTGTTCCTTCTGTTTATATGTACTCAAACTACCCTCTCTGCTATGATCTCCTGCAATGAAACACCCAAAAGGCACAGATCCATTCATTACAAAAAAAAAAAGCTGTACACGACACTGGTTTATTTTGTAATAATCAACTGTCTCAAAACACAGTTACTTTGGGGAAGCAGTGAATTTAGTTTTACCCCAGTTCAATACAAGAACTTCATATTCACATATGGAGCATATAAATCTGTATAAAACAGCAAATCTAGCATGACATAAGAAATTAACTCATGAAAACCTGATGAGGAGAAGGATTTTTACACATTTCCCAATGAACACTGATAAATTAGCACCCACTCCCTGTTACACAAAACTCAGAAACTCACACCAAGAAGTACATCAGGCCTTGCAATGGCCATGTCTTCATAAAAAAAGAATGAAGTAGCTTGGAAAGTAAGCACCTGTGTGACATACAAAATCCAGCCTAAACACACATCTGTGTGCACAGTTACAGCTAAGCTGTGAAACCACGACGCTGATTTGTTACCGTAAGGAAAAAAAGGTTGTCAGATCAGGTCCACAGCCCTGGCTAAATACAGTGAAGTGGCAATTAAGGATGGCTAAGCCAGCACAGCAGCTTTTGAAGAGAGGAAAAGCAGGTTCAAACCCAATGGGGCAAAAACATACTTAAAAGCATCCCAGCAGCAGATCTGCTTTACTAATACATGCTGTCTAAATCCGGTGTGCCAGATTTTTTAGCCACCTCATTCCAAACCAAATGCAGCTAAAAGCTTCCACTGCCTCAGCAAACCATGCTGTAGCTGGAGTCAAGCCAAAAGCTGCATCAAGACACAGACTGACCTGACGGTCCATGCAGCCTGGAGAACAATTCTCAAGTGTCCTGTGGTTAGAACTGTTACAATCCCAATCTCTCCTGCTCACACGAATACAACTTCTGGCATAGGTTTTGTAAGGTGTCTGTTTAAATGACCTCTGCATAAACCACTATAGAAAATTTGGACAATGCTGTTCAGCGTTTCATAGATTGTGTTTGGGAGAATAATTTAGAAAATAGGAGAATAACAAATGTGTAATTTGTCATGCTATCAGATCTGATTCTTTGTAGGAGTAAAATGAATAAATATCCTTTAAGAGTAGTGTGAAGGTGTGATGCTATTTCCATTATTTTTTAATATATTTTACAAAAGACAATTCCCTATTTATCAAGCAACATATGTTAATACATAATCATACTATTAGATTTGCATACCCCAAGGCAGCAAACCCCACAGAGGAAGCCAACAAATTTAATGTATACAGAGGATGTATACAGAGGAAAAGAGACAAAATGTACCCTGCCTTCCTATTGTCACTTTTCAAAAAATGTTAACTCCTTCTTCCTATACTTTTTCCCTAGAGAAGAAAAAGGGCACAGGCAAAGGCTTCTTAAGCTCCTGTCAGTTTTATCCTGACACTGAAAATTTTACCTAAAACAGGAATTATAGATTAAAACACTATTTTATAACTCAGTGTACAATTGAAAGCAAAACAAAGAATTAAGATGCAGAAAAGTTTATTTGGAAAACATAATTTTGGATGAGAAAAAAAATGTAATGTAGCCAGAGTTACAAACTCACCTGCAGGCTTTAAGAAATTTACGTTTCTTATTAAGTATTGTGCCCACATAAATCTTGAGTTATTACTCTCCTTGTTTGTTTTTGACAATATAGACTTTACTGAAGTACAAAAGCAACTCAGTGCTTTCCAACACTTTTTTTAAAAAAATCAAGCAACCTTCTTAAACCACATAAAAATTAAATAACTTTGACAGATCAACATAAAAAGCCCTGCAATGAGACCTACTAAAGAGGTTTCCACAAAACTTTGCAACATAAACTCAAATCAAAGAAATGGATTGAGAATAGCGAGAATATGAACCAAAGAAAGCATAAAGGAAGCAGAGCCAAGCCTCCTGTATTTCAGTCCTGTAACCACTGGGATAATCCCATCATATACAAACGACTTAAGTGGCTGTTATCTTTAATCAGTTTAAGTATTTTGTTATTCATAAAACTTTCAAAACAACTGCACTAGTAATGCTGACATCACAATTTGTGCCTAAATTCTCCTACAGACATACACACATCACAACTAGCTACTTAAGCTCTTCAACTCATATTTAAGGATCTCTTAAACATAAATAGCTTTTCCTACTCAGCTACTTTTAAGGAAGTGTCATTTTCCTGCAGATCACCTCAAAATATTCTTGAGCCAAAACACAAACATATGAATCCCTCTTTGCGTAGGAAAACCTATCAAGGAAGAATTTTATTCTAAAAAACCTACTAGATTTTTTTTCCTTGACTAAAGATTAGCACAGATCCGAAAGAAAAATAAACAAAACCATACCAGTTTGGGTTTTTTTCCTTGTGATGAATCCCTAAGGATTCCCTCTCTCTGTATTGATATTTTCATTATTTAATAGGTTTCAAGTACTAAAAGCTTGGGAGATAAATTTTTAATGTATCTAGTGTCTGATCATTATTGCTTCAAAACACAATTAAAAACAAATAAATTTCAAAACCCCCGAAGTCTAAACTGCTGTGTCAAGCCAAATTCTCCCTTGACTTTATCCTCTGAATATACAGCTGGCAAGCAGCATAGCTGAAAATTACAGAATAATGTGTTTGCATAAAAGAAAATCATCTTCCTAACAGTAAAAGCTGCCACAAGACTGTCTCAAGCCATACCAGTCATCTATGTGCACTGCAAATTCCACACAGTTACAGTATATACTGATTTGAGCTTTTTGTATCTCTAGTATGTACCTATCAGGTCTCTGTTTTGTAACAATAATCAGTCTTTTCAGGGCTTTTAACCCTAATTTTACTCTTAGTTCCCCCTTAATTAAATGGCAAGGCTCAGGATCCTACATCTGCCATGTGCTTGCTTCAATTCTGTATGAGCTGCAAATTACACATCATTAATTCCCTGCTCAGACCAAGAACAAGTCTCATTACATCATGGAATGCACCATCTTCAAATACTACAGAGCTGCTTTAACTGCTAATCTTCATAATGTGGAAAACTGCCTTCTCAAACAATCCTCAAAACATCATAGGCCTTGCAAGCACAAAAAGAAAATCACCAACAAAGGCAAGAGATGAAAAACAGTCTGTGGAGGGACTGAGTCGTGTGTCAAACACTGCATTAACTGCACTCTTCCCTAAAGCAACTCAGCCAAACGTAGAAACGACAAGGATGAATCACCCACGGATGCCTTTCATACATTTAGAAAAGTATTTGTCAAATGACTCGGATAACAAACACTCTGGTTTGAATATATTTGTTATCATTTACAGTCAGAAATCTCCAAGTCTGAAGGAACAATGATCACCTTCTTTTTTTTTAATATAAGATGTTAATTTCTCTTTCTCTGTGAGCCTATTTCTGCCATCACAAGTCACATTCCCATACATAAGGAAATTTATAATCATTCTCTCTTTTGTTTGATTTGCCTTTATTTTATTCCAATACATTATCTCTAACCCCCCAAAAGAATCAAAGTAGCTTTTTCCTCTTGACATACTCAGGATTGTAGCTTTACTGCCAGTGCTATCCATCCATCATCTATATCTGAATCGACATAGAATAGAAAATCTGGAACTGCACCTGCAAACAGCGTCCTGTTGGAGGTCAGACTGAAGGCACACTCACTGACCCAGTTCTATAAACAGAATACTGCTGCACTTCTGCACTGCCTCAGGTTTCCAAATATGTATTCTCAGAAAGCAATTTAGCACTCAGGTAACACAGGCTACATCAAAAACCACTCAGAGAGGACAATTAGCAGCACATCCTGGAGGCTGTGAATCACTGACCAGAGGCAGGTAAGAAGATGGAGCTGCCCATGACTAGCAACCAACATGAAGCTACAGAGTAACTGACCCTCTACCAAGGGGAGTCACTTATTTCTACCGACTTCCTACTAACAAGTATCTGAATCTTAAAAAAATCTTACTGTGCTCCTTCTGTCAGCCTTCAACTCGGAGCTAATACTGAATGCAGAAGTCTGACCCACTACTTGATTTAAAATGAAGGTATGCAAGGTAAATACTATAAAAAAGACATTTGTAGTCCTTTAATGTCAACAGCACATATTCCAGGAAAAGCTCAGAGTCACATTCATAATTTGACCTATAACCCTTACCACCACAAGATGTTTGTGCTGGTAGGCAAACTGGACACTCACTCATAACTTGCAAAGTTCTAGCATTTATAAAGTTAAGTCCACCAATTTCTGAAGAAATGCCCAGTAAGCAGAGGACAGCTTGACTAAAAAGTGTAAACCACCAGAAAACTTCAATACAGGCAGAGATTTCCACCAGACTAACATGGGTGTTGCTTTTCTGTCAAGACTGCCAGCAGCAGCCTACTCTCCACATGGCATCAGTGGGAAGAGGCTGCACCACAACAGCATCCATCTCTGAAAAACACTGTCAGGCTCTGGGAAACCCCAATGGTTATCAATAAGCCAATGCACTGCATTAAACTATGTTTAAGTGAAGAGGATTATGCGCTTGTTTAGCTGAAGAACATAAGCCACTGTGTCTACCTTGATAAATCTTGGAATCTTCTAACGTTGGAGCCTGCCACAGAAAAAAAAAAATCATACGTTTCAGGGGACATCTTGGGATTCTTTGGAAGATGAAAATATTATTAAGGACAAAAGCAGGCTAACAAACTATATTTGCTAAAAAAAGAGATGAAATCAAAAATAGCTCCTATAAAACCCTTAGCAAGGAGGATGCTGACAATTCTCTTTGAGAAAGCACAAGCTAAGATGATTTGCACTGCTGAGAAAGTACAAGCTATGAAGATCTGCTCTGCTGCAGAGTCCTTTTATTTAGATTTCTATAGCTACTTTAACACTAGTGAAGCATATACTGTTTCTTAGCAATTGTATCTGGACTCTTACAGATAAATAACACTATTTTGAAATCAATACTTTTGCACATTTCAAGGATAACATATAAAAACCTTTGAGAGTAATTTCAGCCCTCAGTCTGCCTTCTTTTATAGTAAACTATTTTCATTAAAATTACTTCCTGCTGAAATGGTTAATTCAGAAAAAAATCCTCACACAGTATTAAAGCAGTCAGTGACATAAAAGCGTTCTGTAACTACACAGATTATTCTCCCTCTTAAAGAAAAGATTATAGTGTCAATCCCTTGACAGTACTGCACTGAATAAACACTAGCTACTAGCTGGCATTGCAATTATCATGATACAGCAAATCTGTATCCTTTTAACTGCAGACAAGCCAGATGACCTGTCAATCTATTTCCAAAATCTCTTTTAGATTAAAGCATATATGGAATTCCTTAACGCTGCAGGCCAAATCCCACCTTGCTCCTCCTGCTCACATACTGCAGCAGACAGAGACCTGCACACGATGTGACTACCCCCACTACTTGTGTAAAACAGATCAAGGGAAAGTATCCTCCTTCTGGCATATCCAACCAACTACATTTTACCTTTCTGAAGGCCTAAAAACAGGTAGTTACTAAAACACAGAACAGTAACCTGTCCCAAAATCAGTGTAGATGCTCTTTCTCTGAAAGGTGTCATCTGTTTAGACCCTACAATCAGTCCACATGTACCATAAGCAAGTAAAATGAAAAAATTTATTCTTTGTATACACTCCCAAGCCCTTCTAACATCTCAGGTTTCAAATAAAGCTGGGTGTATATTAAGATCCTTCTACGCATTTGTTGTCACATCAAAGATTACTCTTCGTCAAAGCTGAAGAAAGTGCAAAAGAAATCTGACAGGCGTGTGTGTGTCTAAGGCAGTTCAGCAGACACAGTCAGGAGTCCAGAGCAACTGCACTAAAAGCCACACTTTCAAGAAAGTACACCTGATCAACTCTTTTGTTAATCGAAGTTACTATCATCTGTTACAGGCTGGTGGTACATAACTTCCTTACTCAAAACCTGAAACAACATAACCTACCCCAAGACCTTGTGGCAAGATCTAAACCCATTCGTTTCCAGAGTTAAAAAACCAAATACAAACCTCTTTCACTGCTTGGTAGTGTTGGGTAAAGACCTCTACTGCTGATTTTTAAGATTTTAGTTACGTCCATGCAATCTCTGAACATGCTACAGGCTGCAAATCACAAGGTCTCTGAGCCCTTGGAGCAAGGGAGTTGCCTCCTTTCTGTACCACTGCTGTGTCAACAGCAAACAGCGTCTGTTGGGCTCCTTCAAAGCAAGCACTTCCTTAGTTTCTGCGAGGACAAACAAACACTTCCAAGCTGCCACCAATGGACCTCGAGAAAGCAGAGCTTTCTGCCTTCCCTAAAACGCTGACAACATACCAGTCTGGGCCACAGAGGATTTGCCTTCTGCTCATGACAAAAACGCCCACCTCACTGGGTCATTTTAACAAAATGACCGTGACTGTATTAAGAGTAGTTACATAAAACCAGAATAAACATATTTAAATGCATCAGAAGGCAGAAGTTTAATCACTTAAAAAGCAATTACATTTACCCTTAGTTATTAAAAAGGCTTGTCACAAGAATCAAAGACACATCAGGGCTAATTGTTCAAAAAATTGCATTGTAGTTTAGTATTTTGCAGTTACAAAGACATGCTTCATAAATTATGTACGTTAAGTGGATTGAAGGAAAATTTTGACTGTATTTTTAAAAAAATACTGTCAAGACAGTTTGTATTACAAATCCATCATTATTATCAAATTCCACAGTTTTCCCCTCAATATTCCATGAATCTACATTTCCTTCTGTGTGAAAATGGCACTTGGTTCTTCATGGACTTGCCAACTCATGCAATCATGTCTTCAGTGAATCCTGGTAAGTGTCTCGGTAAGACTGATTCTAGCTGGTGAGAGAGTCTGAGCCTAGGATAGAGAGGTACAGTAAAACCAAAAGCATTTTCAAAGTGACTTGTCTAGGAATTTTAAGCTGTCAGTAGTGTAGACAAAACATTTTTTGAGCTTGCCTCTAGTTCTTTCATTTTGCAGTGTTACTTTTGGACAAGAACTGCTTTATTGACTAATGAAAGTAAGCATCCATTTATATTATCTATTTATCTAAGCTCTAAATAGCACTTAGGTAAAAGCACAGGAATGTTCCCATCAAATCAGACTTCCATAATACATTAAAAACTCCATCAGCTACCACTTACTAACATCAGATCCATAATCTTAACCAAATCTACTTTTAATAGCATACCTAAAAACATCTAAAAAATGCATTCAGGAAGGGCAGAGAGGGCCACATCTTGTCTCGTATCATTGGAATTATGTGGGAAACTTTGCTGACAATTTACTGTGAGTACAGATTACGTTGCTTTTACACGCTTGAGGACATCAAAGAGAAGGGTTATTTGAACTGAAACAAGAAAACCAGCAATTTCTTCTGCAGACATAAAAGGAGCATCCACTAACATTGTTTCAGCACACACTAGCCTTTAGGTTTAACAAGTCCTTAAATCTGGTTTTGAAGCTATCTAATAGTTTACATTTTAAGGCGCATAAACTGTGTAGGGTCTTCCTTTGAGCTTTAGGAAAAACAGCCTCCTCCTGCTTATCCTGCTATTAAAAAAAAGAAATACAAAACCACTAACCTAATTCTTACAAAATTACTACAGAAAAAGTTTCACAATTAAATTGTTCAGGCATTAATATTAAGAAGAAATGAATGCTATCCCATAAAATATTACATCAAATTGATACTTTTGATGGCAATCACCAATTATCAGACTAATTTTTTTCTGTACCTTACATACTTAATTTCATAGAAAATGATGCAATCATCCAGAAAAAGAACCTTGTATCACTCACTGTTTCTTACCTACTACTGCAGAGAGCTCATTTAGCTGTGGGGTTGGAAATAATTTCCTTGTAAGTACTCCATAATCCTCAGGTCTTACTCAGATGGTCTGAACTCTACTGGGCCAAGACGTACAGCAGGCCCTAATCCAGCATTTTACAAATGCACCTTAACATTGTGTGCACTCACATCTGAGGACCAAACCACAACTCCATTCCCCTCTCCAGTGATCTTTCACATTCGTGATTTATCTTAGCTAGTGCTGGGCAATTGGGTGACCCTTTGGGACTCCTGAAATCCTTGCTGTGGTAGCACCACTGGTGTGGCAGTTCCCACCATCCTGCTGCAGCAGTTCTGGTGGACTGACACAGAACTGACACACACTAACTGGAAAATAAACACAAAAGAAGTTTAAAGTTACATTTTAGTGCTATTTCTTAAACCATCTCACTTGGATGAACATGTTTTGAAAGGACCCTCCTCCAAAGGATGGCAGAACAGTGGCTTCCTAAAACAGCTGTGCCATTAAAAGCACCATATCATGTGCTGGCATGAATTGCTTCATGTGCAGCCAGACTACGGGCTGAGAGAAAAAAAAGGAAAAGAAAAAAAAAGCCAGCGAGCATATTTTCAGGCCATTTGTTATCGTAACAAACGGGTGGGGATCAAAATTCAGTGGCCACACAAATTACCAGCAGTCACTGTAACTCAAACCCCACTGACTGCTGCTTTCAAAACTGTGCTGTGCATCTTTGCTCCCCACCTGCATCCTGCACACACTCCAAACTCAAGAAATTTTTTCTTAAGTTAAATGATGTATTTTAACAACAATAATTTAAGTGTGTGCTAAAATCAACATGCAGGATATAAACTTTACTTAGAAGTACTGGGAGAGAGATTTATACTAACTGAATTAAAAATATTTAAAAGCAGAGTAATTGATTCATTAATCTGCCTTTATCTCTTTTCTGAACAATGGAAAGGAGATGTAATTAAGTAACATCAAATTACTCTGATTCAAAGTCACCCTGTGGTGCCTCTTGTCTTTTCATAAGGTATAGAATGGAATACCAATTCAAAAAATAATGACAAAACCAGCTATGACATCTAATTAGTACCATAACAAAACACTGCATGTCATCTCTGCACTATTTCTTAAGACTTTGGGAATGCCAACCAAGGACCAGTATCCTGCATTCTAGAATGCTCCCAGACCAGAATCTTATGAAGCAGTTTTATCATATCCTCTCTGTTAAACATAATTCTGCCTTACAATAGGCACAGTGATCAGGTTAGCACACCAAACCCTTCCAATATATATCACTCCTCAAAAATAACATGTCTTCCTGAGGATTCATTCATTCGTACCTCTAGCAAGACTTCTAGGTCACTATCATTTATGCCTAACACACTTCCAAACATCATCATAACTCCTGCACCCCTCTGTGTTTCAGTACAGTAATATTCATTATACTGAATGCAACTGGGCTACTACATCCAAGGAAACTGTAAATATAAACAACAGCACATTCTTGTATCTTCCACACATTATTGCCTTCTGTGTACAGAGGAATTTAGAGACAGAAATGGTCATCGAGTCATCTGGTCTGGCTTTGTGCAAACACCAAACCACGAGCATTTGTTCACTCACCAAGGCTATGGCCAGAGATAATAACCTGGTGATGCTCCTCATCCAGCCATACATTTCATTCACATTCCCCATCATCCTAGCACAAGCACTCCTGTCCATAATAAATCAGACCCAAGATTTTTGTGCCTTTTACTGGATTATTTTTCAGTCAGAGGTGAGGGAACAGAAAAGGAAAAGGTCCAGGACACAAACACTCAAAATACACCTATTTCCCCAGGCTGCCAAGCAGTGAGATGTGCTGGTAGAACAGGAACATGAAACAAGTTGCAGGCCTGTGGAACTATATAAACCAGTTCTGAAAGAGAAGAACAGTTCAACTATATCTTTAGAGATCAACTATATACTCCTATTCTGTGAGCAGAAGCATTTTAGGAGGTTGTAGTCCTCCTCCCAGCTCAAGCCTGTAACCTCTCCTATACCCTCACAGATGACCATCCCACTAGTTGCATTAAAATGACTACACACTGCCAACCTCTGCACTGAGGGGCAGGGAGGAATCCCACATCTTTAATCAACCCTTCTCCCTCCAAACACACACTAAATACGACTGGGGATAGGGAGCAAGGAGGAACATCCAGTTTAAGCACACAAATGAAACATTAAAGGCGGGGGTATAGTAAAATCCACTCCTGCCAAAGACAGGAGGGATGGCAGGTAACAGCAGCCTCTCTGAAATGGAACCTGCCCAGACCAGAAGAGAAAGACAGAACCACGACTTCCCTATGCTATTCACCCATTGTTTGATAAAGGAACATCCACAAAAGCACTTAATCTTAAAACACACTATTCTATTCAGGAAAAAAATAAACCACCCCAACACAACTGTGCTCCTCCCCTGCCAGTCCCTAATCTGTACGACATGGTTTGCAAATCATTCAGCTACTGTCAGCTGGAAGGAGCAAACTCAAGATATAGCAGGAATGCAGTTACTGCAATCCCTTACTCAAAGCTTCAAACCACCACTGTGGAGTGGCACACGTACAAATAATACCACGTTGCCAGCAATCTTAATTTTTTGTTAACATTTAACTACTTAACTACTACATACAAACACTGATAAGAATTAAGATAAACAGTTATCTGATAATTCTGAGAAATATAAGTATTGTCCTTTAAAAAGACTAACTTGTAGATACAACTTTTTAAGTAGTACCAAAAAGTTGGTTTACATCAGACATTTCTTGAACTTCTGAATATTAATAAGTGCAATGTTAACTTTTCAAATGGTTTGTCGGGGTACATCACACAGTAAGTTGAGAATAATTAGCCACACCCCAACCCTACAGATATGTAAGGAAGCCTGCACTACCTACTAGACTGGTTACATCCTTTGCTCTAGTCACTTTAAAATTTAATAAAATCAGCTATAGTTCCGACATAATCCCAGAAACAAAATCTAAACACCATGAATGGGGTTTACGGCAGAATCTAAAAGAACTAAAATAGGAAACTGCTCACTTTTTAGTCTATCTGCAAAAGGTATTTTACTGCTTTTACCTGTAAGCACGACTTGATGTTGAGAAACCATATACAGAATCTGTACATTTAAGTAGATAGAGGGAAAACATATTTGGAACATAAGATGACTTCCTAATTTTGAAAAAGAAACATAACCAACAAACAATAATTTGACAAAATCAATTCATTTTTATTCTACAAAAATGTAAAAACACAGCTTCCATGAAGAGTAAAAATTGTTCCTGATTGCAATAAAAAGAGTTAAAGAGAAGAATACCTGGGAGATAAGCTGGACTCAAAGAAACAAAAAGTGATTAAATCAACACACAGATACTATTACTTGCATCTTTTTTCTTAGCCAACTGAATCTGAAGAAACTGTCAACTACCACACATTAATTTTCTCTATACATCAATAGAAATTAGCATATCTAGCATTAACTGTGCTTTAGTGTTCACCCTTCGTTCACATTCCCAAACATATTATGAGTACTAGAAGCACAAATACATCCTTAGTCATTAGTAAGTGTATTAATAGTCTAGCATAAAAGATCCTTAAATATAGTGTCATCTTATGCCTGGTGACTACAAGGAACCTCACACAGAACCCTATGGAAATAACTCCTCTATCACTGAAAGCATCTGTAATTCTGACTCTGATCCTCATAACAAAGTGCCCAATTTAAATCCTGTAAAATGATGGCAACAAAAGCATTTTAGCAAGTCTAAGTCAGCATAACTGCACCTTTTTCTGGTCAGGCATTAATCAAGGAATTTTTCAAAAGAACCACACTTTCTTCTACACCCTGCTTTCAGAAAGGAAAACATTTCACTAAAGAAAATACTGGGAAAGCCTTAATACCTCAAAAATACTTGAACCTGATTGTGACTCAGGATAACTATTACAACCAGTTCTATTTTGAAGTCAAAGAGATTTCCTTTTAGAATCAACAGTCTGTCTTTGACTGGTACTTGGTTAAAACAAAGTACATATTAAGACATTATGTTTGTATTAAGCCTTTGTTTGAAGGAAAATGAGAGTTAACATTGAAAAATAAATATTTTTCTAAACTTTGGCCATGGTAAACATAATGTTCTTAGAAAACAAATAGAAATATTTAGGAAACACAAAGTATTATGGAGGCTTAAGAGAAAAGCCTGTGACTACTCATTTTATTGCAATGATGATGGAATCGGTCCATTTTTATAATAGTTGTGTCATACTGAACAACACCCGGGAGGCAGACTGACTACAAAGGATGTTTATTTAGCTAGACCTAGCACGCTTGTCCCCATCACTATCTGTTACTCTGCTCTTCAACATTAAATACAGAAGTATATTTTGCTTACTTACAAATTTACCCAAATTTCCATATTTGTCGCTCCTCTTACAAAAACATTATTTTACAAGTATTTGTACACCAAATTGAGTTTTAACATAATCATGAGTTATGCCTCTGAAGTGATGCTGTTAATCCCAGGGTAAATCCAACTGCATGTCTGCCAGAGGAGTCAAACGGAGGAAGAAACGAAAGAGTAACTGCACAAGCCCACATCTCAAGAGAAACAGAAGCTGCATTAAATGGACTCAGAATTGAATATGAGGCTACAATATCTCCCCAGACTCCCAATTAAATGACATACATAGGTATATGTGTATACACAAAAAGATACACATAGAGAGATGTGCACTGTATGAGCAGCACAGAAGTGAGGAGTTTCTGACATTAATATGGGAAGTTCTTCATAAATTCAGGAAGCAGCAATTGCTCTTAGATATGCCTAAAGTTTCTGTACAGCGTATTTTGAATCTTGTATGTTAAAAACATTCAGAAGACTGTATTCTGGAGTCCTGCATATTTAATTGAAAATTGTCTATGTGATTCTTCTTTTGTCAAACACAGACCTTCTAAAAAATTTCTTTCCGTTTACAAGGCACTGTTAAGCATATCACAGGGATTTGACATGAGGCTATTTCACAAGACCCTTGGAGGACAACTTTATCCTCTTTTTTAATTACATATGGCAGTAGGTGAAGGGAATCTAAGCTCAAACTGCTATTAAAATTTTTGATTACTAGAACTGTCCAGCTCCATCATCATCCTTCAGAAACATGACGGTTGCCAAACTTTAACTGCAACATGATGCAGAAGTGATACTGCATTGACTGGCGAGTTTCAGGAACAGACCATTTAGATTCCCTGCATTTACCCAAATGCATCTGCATTACATAAAATGAGCATCTCAATGGAACTGCTGGAGTTCTCCATATCCGTTGTAATTTCAGGGAAAAGGTCCTCTTAAACCATGTGGTCACAAAAATTATTGTGCAAGTGACTTACAAGGTCTTCTGCTCAGACTCACTAGATGGATCAGCTTTCTCTCTGCTGCCAGTAAATGCTGAATGTGTAACTTCCAATTGTATCTGTAATCCTAGGGTTATAATATCCTCTATCGTGTTTCGCTGAAGCTTTGGAATTCATACTCAATTACAGCTATTTTCCAAAAGAGTTTTAAACCAACTGTGCATTCAAAAAGGTGTTGCTTTCAGGTTTTTGTTGGGTTTTTTTTTAATTAAAATGCTGTCTAAAATCTCAAAGGTTCATTTTTAGCTTCCAGTGCACACCCTTTGGGCCTAAGTTTGCTATTTACGTGATATTTGCTATTAAGCAAATGCAAAAGTGGAAGTGAAAGAGACAATTACTTGGCAGAGCAATTGCTGCAAAACCTCCTGCCAATCACAAAACTGCTAAAATTTATATTCTAACAGTTTTAGTTTTATGTATTTTTATGTATAACCATGAAAGCATTTTATATCCTGAATGACACTGGCTCGCAATTTTGTTGTTCAAAGCAAACTATAAAAATAGACTTTAATTTTTTGCTAGCTGGTTTTACTTTCTGAGTCTGTATTTTGGTTCCATGACCAGTATTTGAGTATTAATGCTACATTTATATCACATCCACTGATGTAAATCATTAGCAGGGGGAAAAAAACCAGCGTAACAGCACCATCATTTGATTTAGTAGCCTTAAAAAAGCTGGGTGATAGCATTACACTAGGTGATGCCACCTTGGTCATTAAAATATGCTTCAATGTGCCTAGAACACAGAATTCAATAAGGTGTCAAGAAGTTCCTCCCTGTAATTACAGACAACTGCTATGCAGATCTACAAATCTGGCATCTTGTTACCTAAAAATACGAGAAGGACGAAGACAAAACGAGTAAGGTTTTAAAGCCTCCTTCTAATGACTGTCTGCCCTAAAGACACAGTTATCATATAAATCAGTTGTGTATTTTTGCTAGGATAACGTATCCCTCATCAGTGTTTTCCTTATTTTAGAGGTGTAGAAAACCGGCCAAGACCCAAGTCTACGAATTGCCTCCGACTACAGCACGGCAGGTGACCTACAATGTACAAATCCGGTCACTATGTACAAAGCCTGAGGAAGACCTGTCCTGGCCTCGCCTTCCACCGATTCCGAACCGGCAGCAGAAGGACCCCCCTGGGCCGGGGGAGGCGCAGACAAAGCGCCGCACGCCCGGAGCCGCAGGGCCGGCTCACCCCGCTCCCTCCCAGGGCGGCGCCCGCCGCAGCACCGAGGGGAGCCGGGAGGGAGAGGAAACGGGGACAAAGCCGAGCCGATCCCCATCCCAGGGGACACCCCCTTCGCCAGAGCCAAAGCGCTGAGCGCAACTGACAAAACGCCCCCAAAAACAGCCTCCCCAGAAACGCGCCCCGCCCTGGGCGCGGGGAAGGACGGGGTCGGCTGTCAGCGGCGGCGCTGCGGGGGGACCCGGCGGCCCGCGCAGCCTTTTGTTGTTTGCGCAGCGGCGGATGAGAAGGCGAAAGAATTAAACGCCGCGCACACCCGCACCCAAACACACACCCTGCCCGGGCCCCGGCCCGCCGCCCCCGGCCCGGGCGGCTCCCCCCGCTCACCGCTCGGTGCTGCAGCTCGGGCGATGTGCGCAGCGCTCGCTGGGGCGGCGGGGGCCGCGCAGCCCGGGGCGGGGAGGCGGCCGGAGGAGGATGTCAGCGATGGGCGGGCGGAAGGGAGGAAGGAAAAGGGTTTTTTGGGGGGGAGAGAGAGGACCGGAGAGAGGGAGGGAGGGAAGGAAGGAAGGAAGCGGGTCAGCACCTCGGCGCACTCAGTGCCCCCTCCCCCCCCCCCCCCGAAGCGGTGACAGGCGGGCGGTGGGCGCCGGCGGAGCGGGGGCTGACAGCTGCCGGCAGCCGCCACCACCGCCCCGCTGCTGCTGCTCCTGCGGCTGCGGCCGCCGCCCCTGTCCCGCCCCGCGCTCCTCTCCCTCCCTCCTCCCCTCCCTCCCGCCCCTCCTGACATGGCGGCTCCCCCCCTTCTCCCACAAGCGCCCGCGCGCCCTTCTTTCCCACCGGCCCCCACCCATGGCGTCATCCCTGCCCCCGGCAGCGGGGCAGCGCAGCCAGGGATGCTCCCGGGGGATGGCAAGGGCTCAGGTGCATCCCCGAGGCTGCTAGACCTCGATAGGGCCTTGTCTGCCCGAAGCGTGTGTCAGCGGAGAGCAGAACACGGCGTTTCCTCGGGGCGCCCTCCCTGACGCTTGGGATCGTTTCGCTCCAGAGCGGGGCACCGGTGCCGATGCTCTTTGCGCTGTTTTTTTAGCCCATTGTTGTGGAAAAAAGTTCAGGGTTTTGGTGACTGTAGGACTCATGAAACTGATGCCTCTGTCTCAGTCGAACGCCTCTGGGAAAATCTCCCCACTTTAAAAGGGACATTGAGGTGTGGGAGCATATCCATCAAAGGGCAACAAGGCTCATGAAAAGTCTAGAAAACATGAGGAAGGACCGAGAGAGCTGGGGGTGATCAGACTCGAGGAGGCTCAGGTGGGACCACATTGCTCTCTACAACTACCTGAAAGTACCTGTATAGTGAGGTGGGAGCTGGTCTCTTCTACCGTGCCTGCAATGAGAGGACCAGAAGAAATTACCTTAAACTGAGACAAGGGAGATTCAGATTAGATATTAGAGAAAAAATTTTTCACTGTTAAGGTAGTTAGGCACTGGAATAGGTTGCCCAGGGAGGTGGTGGAGTCGCCATTCCTGGAGGTGTTTAAGGGGTGTCTGGATCAGGCGCTGGGTGATATGGTTTAGAGGTTTCAGTGGCACTGATGGGTGGACAGTTGGACTGGCTGATCTTCAAGGTCTCTTCCAAACTTGATGATTCTATGAAATGCACATGAAGAGCTCCACAGCATGCAGTGGCTCATGGAGCAAGTCACAATGCAGGAAACAGGCTGAAGGACGAACTCTGTGGTGACGGCTGGGCCCCCCCCTTAGGGCTCATGTGTGCTGCTAATATATTTCGATGCCCTTGTCTTTGTTCCACATGGAACTAAGTGAAAAATCCCTACTCTTCTACAGGTTTACACATGAAAAGACAGACTTCTGTGAGAACTCAGTGACACTTGTCACAAGAATTATTTCTTTGCTTCAGCTTCCAGTTTCATTTCCACTCTCGCTAGAAAGGAAGGCACAGCCACAGTATTTTCTTTATGTTGTGTTCCACTAGGCAGAAGTTAAACCCTGTGATTTGAGAGGAATTGAGGTCTGAGGTGAAAGAAAACTGTTAAATATACCAAAGTAGTAAAATGAACATTGTAAATCATCAGGGGATAGTGACAACCTATCCTTATGAAAGAGTTATATTATGGTGCATTATCATCTGAGCTCCACATGGAATAGAATAACACTCTTCAGTTGGAAGGGACCTGCAAAGACCATCTAGTCCTGCTGCCTTGTGTAACTCTGAAGTACATACAGGGTATGAATCATAAGCTAATGGAAACATACACAGGTATAGTGGTAAATCAAAATGTGCAGCCTCATTTCAATGGTAATATTAAAAATATTCAAGGAAAGCACAGCTTACATCTGTTTGCCCTCACACACAGCATTGAGCAAGTCTACAGAATGGCAGATGTGAGAACAAGAGTCGGGTGAGAAAGCAAGACTCCTAAGAATAAGCAGGAAGTCGGAAGAGGAATCAAAGCTAATGCTGTTGTCAAAGAGGCAGAAGAACAGGAAGAGCCACAGAAGCCCACAAGAAACAAAACAAAGTTAGAGGAACATGGATAGTCTGCACACTGCAAATACAGAGAATTACTGTTGGATTTGAAAAGCTGAGGGAAATGAAGTATACTTACTGAATTCCACTCACTGATTGGTATCTTACAAGGTCAAGCTGTACAACAAAAAACAATTTTGATACTAGTATTTCAGAGCAACAGCTTCTTGTGTTCTTCATCTCCATTTAAAATGTTTCTCTGGAAATTTTGTATTGATGGTTTACCATAATATTTTACTTTTGACAGGTGATACAACCTAACTATAACAATGTGAAATATGTGTTTGCACAGTAATATGAAGGGGGGAAAAAAAAGATTTGAAGGGCATTCCTTTATATAAACTACATTTTAAAGAGTCATGCCAATTGATCTACAAGTTCAGAGTATTTTCATGAATATGCAGGAGACTTAATTAAAAATAGAACATGCCCTAATTACATAATTATGCAAGAGAACTGATTCAAAGGAACCACTCCTGCCTTTTGAATAAACAATATTCATTGCTTTCTTCCTATCACACATTTGCTTTAAAAGATTTCCTGCAATTAGCTGTTTACCCGAGGGATCTGAGCATCTCTGAACAAAGCAACTACTCCAGCTATGACCCTGATTCATAATATGCTGGCTAATCAAGTATATGTGTGCTGGCAATTTCCCACATAAGCAGCACACACTATAAGCTCCCTCCTGCAGGAAGGTTGATTAGCTCGGTGGAACTAAAGTGCAGTTTTACTCCTCTCTGTTTATGGCACACAGATAGACACAGGAGAGACTTGGGGAATGCACCTCATCCTTAAGGCTTCTGCCTGACATGAAATATCCAAAGAGTTCCTCTCCATTTGGATCTTGTTTTTCCTGTCTAATCTACATAAAATTATCCAGGTTTATCTAGCCATAAAAACTATTTACTGCCCAAATTTCCATTTTCTCTTAGAGAACTAGTTATGCTGTATGCCCTGCTTTTTGGATTAAATTATCTAGACATGCTGTCTCTAGAATATTTTTTGTCTACCACCACCAAGGTCACCATGGTTTTCTGCAGACATCTGAGTGGATACTAAACCAAAACCCCAAAACACATTATTTACAGTGCTAGATTCTTTATTCTCAATATACCAATTTCTTTCCTCTCCCAGAAGAGAGAGGGAGGTTTGTAATTCACAGTGGGAGAGCAAAAAGCAAACAGTTCAACTAATGCAGCACAAAGCCCTTGGGTTTTTGAAGTGCAACAGTGTGAGAAATACACACAGCAAACTTAGGTCGGTTTAACTGACAACCAGAAATAGAACAGGCCTCTCTAAAGAAATTCAGGTTCACTTCATTTAGGAAGTGTGGGTCATTTTACTTTAGCTTTGTAATAAAAAAAAAAATCCGTCTGTCTTAGAGGATCTTTCCACCGAAAGAGAATTTTATTTTTTTAAAATCTACTCCTACAGTCTGTAAAATCTATGACTTCATTTTAGAAGTAAGGGCCACAATAAAGCACTACATTGGAATAATTTCAACTGCTTCTAAAGTGCTGTTTAAAAGCATCCTGGCAATAATAAATGTTGAAAGGCCAGATTCAGCAACCTGTCTGGCTTTTCATCACAATCACTTGACAGTTGCATATGCTTTTAGTTTGTATTTCCTACAAGAACATCTTTTATGGAAAAGAGGAAACATAAAAATCATTGCTTAGGACTCAGAAGTGTCAAATACACAGTCCCAGGCACAATTTGAGCCCGACTCTTTTGTGCATATGTGCAATTATTGCATGCAGATCTACCTTGTTATCAGGGAGTTCAGGCACTTTGGGGTGAAAGGACTGTGTTTTACTTCACTTGACTCATTGTCAAGATGCCTGAACTTACCATTGGGAACCCACTGTTGGGCAAGGCATTAATTCTAAGTAAAATAAACACTGATCATGATCCTGCTTCCCAAGTCAATAAGCTTTATTTACACACAAGTGAATTCTCTTTTTCAGAGTCACAGGGATTTCTAGGAAGCTGTAACGAATGAAAGCCAGTGTGCTTTTCCCTTCTGTTTTCCATCCTCAGAGAAATAATAAGGAAATAAAGCACGCAGTGTTAAGTAAACTCTTAACAGTTAATTTCTGTTATTTTTTTCAGAGCAGAATGCTCACACTGGACATAAACATTTTGTTAACAAAATGTTAACATTTTGTTTTGTTAACATTTTTTTTCATCTCTCAATTATTACAGAGCTATGCTATTGCTCAAGACCAAAAGATACTGACTGAAAGGTTTAAGCAGCACATTCAAGTAGCTCTAAAACACTTCTACTATGAAAACCAGACTTCTAAACCTCAGGAAATACAGGTAAAGTAACTACTGGGAAGCTAGAAACTTATATTAGAGAATTTGCACATCGATATTAATATGAACATAAAGATAAATACTACACAATTTCAGCAATGCAGCTATTTATATATCCCAATTTCCACTTTTATCTTCATAGTAAATGATTAAGGAGCTAAGGATTGACAACGTCTAATACTCAATGCTGTATGAATTTACAGATACTGTATTTTCCAAGATCCTACTTCTAAGCATCAAAATTCCCAACAGGTTAAAGGTCTGCAGAGGAGAGCTCATGATGATAATTAGACTTGTATCTTTACTCTGTGCATTCAAGGAGTAGGTTCCCACCTCTACAAGGGAATGTTTACACCAGTACATACTTACTGTGCTCAACCAGCAATTTCTGTTCTGTTTTTACTTCTGCCATCCCTCTAATTTCATTGAAAGATGAAGCAACTTTCTTTCTTACTTGTTTCCATATTCTGTAGTCAGCTGATAGTTGACTACCAGCACCTTTCTAGCTTGGAGATACTCTCTTCTCTATATTCATTCTTCATGGCTTTTAGTTCTTTTACATGAAGAAAGATAAAGTTCCATTTATGCTCCTCCCTTCCTTCCTCTATACTTTCACTTCTCAGTGAGTTTATTCTCTCTTGGGGTTCCAGTTGCTCATTCAAGGTTATGAGGATTATTAATTGCTGCATATGAGTCACAGGAAGTTACATTTATTTCTGTATTCACCTACCTCAGCCACTGAACCATTGCAGAAGTGTATTAAATATTTCAGAGGAAATAAAAAACACACTCTTGGTGGAATATCACAGTTTTGGCCACTACTGGAATAAGAACATTTGGTCTGTGGTACAGTACTTCTGTTCACCCTCCCATATCCTTACTTCCCAACTATGACTCAGCTCCCTTTTTTACCTTTATACTGGGATAAGGCCTAGTATTGATAGGAAAAAGTTTATTCCACAAACACAACAAATAGACTCTTCCAAACATAAAATCTTGTGTCTGTGTTCAAACCCAGGAATATGTAGTTAAAAGCAGCAAAATTCTAAGTGCTTACATTATCCCCTTCCCTTTCTTTGAACACCAGCCCTGTACAGCTTGTCAGCATTCCTTTAGAGATTTGCTAATTCATCAGGCTTTGCTGCCAGATTACTTGCAAGTAGATTAGGTGATACTTGATAATCTCGGTAGTCATTGCAGGATCCATGGTGAGGGAGGCTTTTAGATAACCTTTTCTCATTAAATTCTAAAGAGTTTCATTATGAAAAATGCTTTTTCCTAAGGGAAAAAAACCCAAAAACAACAAAACCAATAAACACAAAACAACCTGTGAGGTCTGTGATTGTAATTTCAGTCACACATCAATGTAAATCTGGGATGATTTCATTAACCAGTATGAGACGTTTCTTATTTTGAGAAGCGAATCTTTGAAAATATAGGAAGGGCATTCATTTCTCCATCCAGTACCTGGCAGAGATACAGACTGGGATATGAACTCATCTGAGTACCAGGAAAACTGGTGCTTCCTCATGGAGGTACAGGAGATGTATTCTCTTTATTCTCTTTAAAAGTATTACATACATTTACAGAAGAAGGAAGTTATGATTTTTCAGATGCTGCCTTTTATTAAAGCTCATGTGTAAGGTAATCACAAGAAATTTTAATGGCAGTGTATGCCTGTATGTGACCTTTTCCAAGCAGAAATTTGCACATACTGATGAAAGAGAACTACGTCTCCAAAGTCTAAAATGCATTACAGATAACCACCTCATCTGGTCTTTTTCTAAATGTAATTATCAAACCCTATTGAAAACCAAGCAGGCATCTTGCTCATCCTGCCCAAGAACCTCACTCCTCCAGTGTTCAGTCTCAAGGGTAGTATATACATACAGTGTGCCAAACTGCATTATTTTTTTTTTCCTAGCTCTTTTCCCCTGCTAGTGATTGGCCCCATTTCTCTATGTGTTTGCATTTCTAAGGACGTCCTCAAAGGTAACACTTCTCTTTTAGATGTTTCATTAAATTGTTGTAGAGAAAGAAGATTCTTCCCTGAATAACCCTCTTAGCTGGTCCTTCCTCCACTCACCTGTCTAGCAGATTCTGCACTCCTTTCTCCCCTCCCGACCATCAATTTGCTTGGCTAAACAAACTGAACTCTTAATCTCTTAAAGAGAGATTCTACATCTCCCTGATTATTCAATTTGTCCTTCTCTGTTCCCATTTGCTTCATCTTTCTTGAGTCTAATGTGCTGCAATTGTTTGTGCCATGGTCACTGTAGAAAATGCTTGCTCCTAAGTCTGATTTATCAGTAATCTCCCTTTCACTTGATGTATTCTTTTCTGCACATGCCACAGTAATTGCCAAAGTTTTACTCCCCTTCTGTTAAGTGTTTTTCTCTCCTCCTGAACTAAAATTCTATATGGAATTATACCGAATTCATTTGGCATCCAATGTTGATTGGAATCTCTCATTTTTTATGGGAGGCCATTTTACATCCACTTTTCATTGTTGGATTAGCCTTCAGACCAAGGCAGTACCCAGCTGCACTGGACTGGGGAATTCATGGTAATACAGTTTGCCCCAAGGAAAAGGGAAATGAAAATGTTTCTGCTGTGTGACAATTGTTTCTGTCATTTCTGTGCCAGTGACCAATTATGTCTCTACAGAAAATGGCTTCTGTGAATATGCCTGTGGCAAGATGGATGGTAGACAGTACATGGGGCTGAGAAGGGCAGAATCACTCTAAAAATCAATAGCAAACAGAACTGCCTGTGCTAGATATTTTGTTCCCTGTCCTGTCTCCTGGGAAACAGAGCAGATGCAGGATAAGGACAGATGATCTTATTCCCAGAGGTTTTGATATGAAACCTCTCTCCTTGCTGCCTCCTTCTTCCTACAGCAAGTATGTACTGTGGAGTTTTTGCTTAATTTTCAGATGCTATAATTCCTGTCCTTTCTATTGTAATTCTATATTTTTCTATCTGTTTTAATTAAATATTTTCTTTCCTGTTTACAGAGAATTCCATTGAAAAGTACTAAGTTCAAAGACGGTCCATGGACACACTCTTCACTTCTTCTGTATCTTCAGAATGATACAGAAGAAAACAAGATACATACATCACTGCTATCAAGTCTTAGATTTGAAACATGAGATGACTGCGTAATTCATTCCTACAGGAGGGATGGTGTGTCTTACTTAGCTCTTCAGGCTTGTCTGTCGGTTACCTGAGAGCAAATATTCTTGAAGAACTCAACCTGTGGACAGTCTCCAAAAAAAATTCTAGAACTGAGACTGATACCCAAGATGAGAAGAGTTTGAGAGAATGGTTTTAAACCAACTTTGTGCCTTCTCAATCCTGTACTATTCCCTGTTCCCTGTGTGATTTGGACAACCACAAGGACCTGGCTCCCATGTGATAGTTCTGCCCAGGATCTCCATGGGGCCCATCTGTAATCTAGCCTATCCAAACAGCATATCCACTCCCTATATCAGAGATTGTGAGAGGAGGCCTTAGAAACTAGCCTTGTAGGTCTCTGTTTCTGAAGAAAGGAATTCCTCATACATCTGCATATAGGTGTTTTATTGACCAGTATATGTATAGGAAAAAACAGTGAGGGGATGCTATTAATTTGTCAAGTTTGGCAGATACTGCTGCATCACATCGTGTTCTGGCAGTTTGCCTTGAGCCAAAAAGGCTAGACTCAATTTAGGTAATTTAGGTAATTTATGCAGCAACTGGCTAAGAAGGAAGTTATCTCATCACTATGTAGGTTATTACAGATATTCTGAGGCTACAATTTTGCTTTAGAGGACAGATAATTATAGACAATTTAAAGCAGGATAGGAATTTAAAGCAGGGCTCCTTGACCTTTGACTTTGGTGGCCAGGTGGGCATGGTAAAATTCACAGAGCAGAGCTCATAGTTTTTTTCCTCCTTTGAAGGAAAAAAAAAAATCATGCTTCCACAGTTCTCTATGACACCATTGTCACCTAAAACACCTGGTGGTGTTTTGATTACACGGAGCAGTTCACTCTGCCACATCAATTAACTACAGTCTCCTGGGGAAGTTCTGGGGAATTGCTGAAACATGCCATATGCAATACTTTAGATTTTGAATCCGTGTATTTTAACATAAGATTATTCTTTAATATTTAAAAAGATTGTTTAATTAAAGCTGAAATAGATTGAAATTGTTTCAAAGACATATATATAGTGCAGTTTTACATAGTTTTGTATCAAACCCTACCTATTGAAGATAACGTAGCTGTAAACAGGAACTGACACACGCCTCAGTAAACAGTAGGAGAAAGCTGGCAACAACTGATAAATATAAATTAGCTATGAAAGTGAAATGTTCTGCCTACACAGTGTTACACTTCTTATTACATGCCGAAGGGCCATAAAGTACACCATCACCATATGTTTGAAAACTGCCATGACTCACACGGAATAGGCTGATGAGTAACAGTATCTTCCTTCCTCAGTGTATAACACCGACCAGAAATCTGCCCAGTAAAGGGTTCCTTTGTGGGGAGCAGTTTAACATGCCCCATATCCCTGTAATTAATTGCATAACTACAAAATGTTGCTGCCAGGTTTATCGTGCACCAATGCAGAAAGCACTGTAAATATCTTATGGTTCACACGTTTGTCATTTCCCACCCCACTCATTTTGCAGCCAGAGGAGGCTGGAATGCTGTGTTAACTGTCATTCTCAGTAATTTCACTTCTTTTCTTTCTCTTTGAATTTTTGGTTGTGAACTGTGTTGAGTAGTGCCCAAACCTGAAGTTCACATTGTAAACAAGTGAGACTGCTTTTCTAATTTACATGTAAACATATAGTAGAACTAAAAGCTGAAAGGGCATTGTTAATTAGATATAAAATTGAACACTGACTGCTAAGTGGCTGTTAGATAATACCTATAAATTATAGACTCAAGACAGTACGTAATAATCTGCTTTGCTGCTTTTAGAGAAAGTGTGAACCTCATGATTTAAAAACCTGAGGAGAATCTTTCTGAGATGGAAATACGCTCTGTCCAGTGGCAGCTCTTCAGCCACGTTTTACCAGTGTCAGCCTGTTTTACTCGGTCCTGTGGCACTCAGATTTATGGCTGCAATACCGGGGTAACTGTTAGGCAAGCCCAGCAAGCTTCCAGATGTCACACTGAATAGACCCTTCTTTTCCCAACTGCAGAAGCATCAGAGAAGCAGCAGAGGAGCACAGCAAATTAATTAATTTTTAGCATCTCTTGTCAATTAAAGTTGCTCTATAATAACCTATGGCAGAGTTGTTTTTTTTCTTTGAAGTGAGCTTGAATTCTTCTTTGGCACAAATTGGCACCTGTGGCTATTTACTCATATGTCAGCTTAGTATTTTGTTCTGTTTTTCATGGTGGAATTTTCATGAGGCCTGAGGAAACTGGAGGTTTTCCAGACATGACAGTAAAAGTGAAATACTATTTTGGTAAATGTGAGAAGAAGGTGGGTAAATCCAGAAGACATTTTCTTACATAATCATTAGAATTTAGTTTCCATTTTATCTTTTATTCTCCTACAATTTTGTACAAATAAGAGTTTTCTACCAAAGTATTTGTAGTTTACAGCTACTAAGGTCAGAACTGTCTTGACTTGTTTTTTTTTTAAAGAATATTTATGCTGTGTCATACCAGCTATTTTCTATATGACACTCCAGGATAATACAATCACTTGGAAGGCAATCAAGGCAGTCAATTAATCTCTTTCGAAATTTGCAATTCATGGATTTTGTCTTCTTAAATAGCCTTGACTACAAAGTCTGTTTTGCAAAACAAGACATAACCCCCCTTGCCCTCCCCCAAGAATTTAGACTTCTAATTATTCAAGTCATTCTAGAAATTAAAGTCTGTAACTTTTCTGGAATCCTTTAAAAACAGCCAATGTCTGCTACACCCTGATCACCATATGAGAATTTTTCCATGGCAGGGACTTCTTACAATTTGTCAACAGGAAGTTCTTTTACAATGAGTTATGAATAGTGACCTGAATTTCTTATGAATCTGAAACTTGTGTTTTGCCTGTTAATGTGTTTTGGCTCAGCTGATGAAAGTATCACAGCCAATTCTGCAGCTGAATCATATCAGTGGGCTCTTTGGAGGCAGCGGTGTGAACAGAGCACTGCTGAATGACGGAAATTCTTGAGTGGCGTGGGGGCTGCTGGAAACTCATGCCAGTCATGGTCCATCACAGGTGCAGCTTCAGGGCTGCCCTGGCTTAGGATGAGTGCTGATTGCCTCCTGCCAGCCTCGGGAGATGTATACAGTCATTTTTCCTGCCTCCTGCTATCTCAGGCCCTGATCACAGCACCCCTGGGACCACCCTAAAGATGAAAACCTGCATACACCAACAAGCAAAATCACTGTGCCTTTCCCTGCAAAATGTAAGAAACTCAATTTAAATGTGTATCTGGTTTGAACTAGTAAAACACAAGCCACTATATGAAATGAACCAAGTCTTCAGAGCATTTGACAGTGGGGAAATTATTACAAAATAATACTCCTGAGTAAGGTCACACTTAAAAGGAGATCATGCAATTTTTTTGCCCTTACTGTTTCTAGCCAAAAGCACTGCTTTTGCACTTCCACAGCATCTGCTATTTGAATGTATCAGTCATATAAATTTCACAATACCTGGGTAAATCTTAATCCATTAATGAATGCAAAGTCAAGGCACAAAGAAGTGATTTATATAATAATGAATATTAATGAGTATATACTTCAAGATAATTACATTCCATGTACTTATAAACTCTTTTTGAGACATAAACTGATAAGAAATAAAGTAAGCTGTGCTTCCCTTACTATTTTTTTTCCTGTGAAATAAACCTGAATATTCAACTATGGGGTTATTATTCTGTGAATCAGTTTACAATGATCAGTGGATATAATTTTTAATATGAAAATGTTATTATGCATATTACAGTTCCAAGCATATATTATCCTTTCCTGAAACCATTTCAACCTTCCAGTTTTTATGCAAAAGACTGGCCCATGGGCTCTGCACAGGATGCAAATTAAGTTCTTGTTTGGCTAAATCTGATTACCCTGTAGGGTACCAATCTTGCTTAGTGACAGTAGAAGCTAAAAATTGCCAACAGGACAGTCTGCTTAAAATGGGGCCAGGAAGGGTCAGCTCCTAAATAACAAATCTGAGGTTTGAACTAGATTTTAATATTATCCCTAGGAATGTTCAGTTAAACATAGAAGCTGTCTTCTTAGTAGTTGCTACCACTACTTTTAAAACCCACAATGAAATTAAGAAATGCATTTAATTTTTTTAAGATGTACAGTTTGTTATCAATCATATTTAAAGGTGCTATAGTCAATTCAACCCAACCTTTAGTCAGTTTGCCACTCAATCCCCATTTGACACTTCCTCTTACTCCTCTCATATTCTATCAGAATTAATGCTCCAGTAGAGAAATTCAGTGAATAGCAAACCCCTACATAGATTATCAGAACACAACCACCCCAAGTCAATTCAAGCTAACTAAAACTATTCAAATATTACCAAAATACTGTTGCTTTATTATGCACTTACTGAGTGCATGAGACAGATTAAAAGGCACATACTGACACTACTAAATATTAAATACTGCTGTTCCTTCTGACAGGATTAGCTAAATACCTAAATGATAAGAACACTCCCCTGTATTTTTCCTATGCTCAAAAAATGTGCACAGAAAAGTCACTCTTTGATCTATTTCACTAGCTTCAGCTACTGTAGCAGGCCTTCATATATATAAAAAATTTATTTTTAGTAGTCTTTGGCAGCTCCTTAGTTTTCCTTTCATGTATAAAGGTTTTATGATCAATAATATCTGGAAGCTGCTGGCATTATTACAATTGCTCTGAGTCAAGAAAAAAACAAACCAAAAGCAATGCAACACTGGTGAAAAGGATAAGGCTTTTGTCTGTTCAGAAAATGTAATCATCTCAGTAAATGTATGTGGGTTTTGGTAATGAGACTCAATATTTCAGATGGATTATTTTTAATATCTTTTCACAGTGGCTTTATTAGATACTCTAAATCAGAGCTCAACACTTACCTAATAGATAAATACCTCAGTCCTTCCATAGGTTTTAGATGAAGGGACTCGGCACTCCACACAGAATCCTAATGAATTTGAAGGGGAAAATGGATAAAACCAGGCCTGCTAGAGATAAGCCTGGGGTCAACATGCCTGTGTTTGAGGGACAGTGTGCTGGGGAGGTCCTTCGGTCTGTTGTCTCAGGAGAGATAGGGGACAGAGATCCATGTGGCAGCAAAGCCACGAGGGATATTGATGTGTTAGAAACCATGGAAGTGCTTGAGAATGGGCCGTCCCCACGTGCTGAAAGACAAGATGACTGGCCTTGTTGAACTTGAGAGACGTGGAAGGAACTCAGGGAAAAAAGGAGAGTTTATAACATTTGGAAGTAGGGGCAGGCAATTAAGGAGGACTACAGGGATGACATGAGATTATGTAGGGAAACCTCCATCCCTTATTGGATGGGAGGAAAACATAGTAACAAGGGATGAGGAAAAGGCAGAGGTACTTAAGGCCTTCTTTGCCTCAGTCTTTAATGGCAAGACCAGTTGTTCTCCAGGTACCCAGCCCTCTAATCTGGAAGACAGGAATGGGGAGCAGAATGAAGCCCCCATAATCCAAGCGGGAATGGTCAGTGACCTGTTACACCACTTAAGACACACACTGGTCTATGGGGCCAGAGAGGCTCCACCCCAGGGTACTCAGGGAGCTGGTGGAAGTGCTCACTGAGCCACTTTCCATCATTTATCAGCAGTCCTGGCTAAATGGGGAGGTCTCAGTTGACTGGAGGTTGTCAAATGTGACACTCATCTACAGGGCCAGGAGGATCCAGGAAAACTACAAGCCTGTCAGCCTGACCTCAGTGCTGGGGAAAGTGATGGAGCAGATCATCTTGGGTGCCATCATGTGGCATGGGCAGGACAATCAGGGCATCAGACCCAGCCAGCACTGGGTTTATGAAAGGCAGGTCCTGCTTGACTGACCTGATTTCCTTCTGTGACAAGATGACCCACAGAGAACGAGGGAAATGTGGGTGTTGTCTACCTTAACTTCAGTAAAGCCTTTCACTCTGTTTCCCAGAGCATTCTCCTGGAGAAACTGGCTGCTCATGGCTCAGATGGGTGCATTGTTCACCAGGTAATAAACTGGCTGTTTGGCCAGGCCCAGGGAGTGGTGACAAATGGTGCCACATCTGGTTATCAGCTGTTCACTAATGGTGTTCCCCAGAGCTCAGTCTTGGGATCAGTCTTGTTTCATAACTTTATCATCGATCTGATGAGGGGATCGAGGGCACACTCAGTTTGCTGATGACACCAAACTGACCAGGAGTGTTGATCTGCTGGACTGCAGGAAGGCTCTGCAGAGGGATCTGGACAGCTTGGATCGATGGGCCAAGGCCAGTTGTCTGAGGTTCAACAAGGTGAAGTGCCAAGTCCTGCCCTTGGATCCCAACAACTACACAGCACTCCAGGCTGGGGGCAGAGTGGCTGGAAAGCTGCCCAGCAGAAAAGGACCTGGGGGTGCTGGTCAACAGCAGCCAAACATAAGTCAAGAGTGTGCCCAGGTGGCCAAGAAGGCCAATGACATCCTAGCTTGGATCAGAAATAGCGTGGCCAGTAGGATCAGGGCAGTGATTGTCCCCCTGTACTCAGCACTGTTGAGACAAGACACCTTGAGTGCTGCATCCAGTTTTGGGCCCCTCATGACAAGGATATTGAGGTGCTGGAGTGAGTCCAGAGAAGGGCAGTGGAGCTGGTGAAGAATCAGCACAGGTCCTGTAAGAAGCGGCTGAGGGAACTGGAGTTGTTTAGTCTGGAGAAAAGGAGGTTAAGGGGGACCTTATGGCTCCCTACAGCTGCCTGAAAGGAGGTTGTAGGGAAGTGAGAGTTGGTCTCTTCTGCCAAATAACAAGTGATAGAATGAGAGGAAACAGCTTCAAATTGTGCCAGGGGAAGTTTAGGTCAGGTAGTAGGAAAAATTTCTTCACCAAAAGGGTTGTCAGGCAGTGGAACAGGCTGCTCAGGGCAGTGCTTGAGTCACTGTCCTTGGAGGTATTTAAAAGATAAAGAATCTCACAGCAGAATCCTAGCATGATCCATTGTGTGCTCATATTGGTTTTAGGTGATCAATACTAAAATTACATGTTCAGAAAACAGTTTTAATTGTGATTTACGGAAGCACAATCCAAACCTTCCATCTGAATTCCCACAGCTCCCCCATGCCAAACAACACATATCTGCATGATGAGGCATATTAATTCAACTGACATCGAACAGTTTTTTCCTTGGATTAATTCTAGCAGGGAATCAATTTCCTGATCTGGTTCAGCAGGCAGACACAAAAATGTCTGTGTTAATGGAAGCGAGCAGCTCAGGAGATGAAAATGCTTTTGATTGACCTCTACCCACTTAAAGCATGTGAAACTACCTCAGGGATCTTATACACAGGCTGTCAGAACATATGGCCATTAACCACCTTTCTGGGGTATTTTCTTACAGTATCCATTGTTTTACATCAGAAATATTTATTAAAGTATGCATTCACATTATGGTCAAAGTTTATATGCTGTAAGATATGATTTACTGTAAAACCCCAAAGAATTACATTACATACTCACAGTAGTCTATTTTGAAAAGTTATTTTTCTAAAGGTGGAACACAACACTTACACAATTCAGTGACCACTTTAGCACCAATAATATCATCATTGTATGCAACAGTGAGATCCACTACTACATCATTAATATTTATTTCATCTTGCAAAGGAATTATTACAGTTGATACGACAGACAAAGCTCTTTTTGCTCCAGCTGAAAAAAGTCTGTGAATAAATCACGTCATGTTTAGATATGAAAAACAGGTCAATGACTACTGAGATGATGTTTCCAAAAGCAGAACCTTCCCTACAGCAAAGTTTTAGGAAAATACACTTCATCTGACAGCATACATTGTTTTTATCAGAATCCTCTTAGTAGGCAGTGGATAAAAAAAATCATTTAACTGTATAAAAGGGCAGAGGGAACATTCTGAGGAATGAAACTTTTAAATTACGAATACATGGCATAACACTTTAAGACTTCACTTGAACCAACATGCTTCCAAGTGATGTTACATACCTGGAGGCCAGAAAAATCACCCTCAGGTGAGTAGTTTTGAGTGCCTCAGAGAAACTGCTGAGAACAGCATCTTTTTTTGAAAGAAATGAACCAGGAGAAAGTAGTGCTTACCTGTAGTAATGTTGTTCTCCTTACAGCAGTTACCAGTTTCCTCTTCTACCAAGATTAAGTGGCTTGCAATGCATCTGCTTTATTGCTTGGCAACTAAAATCTTTACCAATTATAGGTTAGAGGAACTCTTCTCCAAGGAAGACACATTCCTTTTAATAAAAAAATGTATTTATGAAGATCCTACTGCATTAGTAATTTATAGGAAATCCTATCTTAAATCTTTACTAAAAATATCAAATAATCACACTGAAGAGAGCATTATTCAAAGTTGATTGCATATATGCTCACAAATCATACTTGTTCCTTCATTGATTTTGTATTACATATGGATTGCTACTGCCCCAGACAGGCAACTGCTGCAAAATAAGGCATTTTTGTCTTTATATACTAATATGGTTGGTGGAGACATCATTCTGTGACCAGAGTTCAGGAGAGCAGACTGAATCACATGTTATTTAGCAGCCATGGTTCTGTGGTAAAAATGTGACAGTCATTATTACCCATTCCATTTGATGTAAACGAGAAAGAGTTTTTAACAGTTTTCTTAGTTTTATTTTGATGGAGAAATATTTTATATTTTCTTGGAATAAAGGGTAAAGGAAATCTATGTAGTGATTATAAATTAAGACCAATATTGACTTTTATTGACATAGTTTAACAAACAGACTCAAGCAATTATTACATCATTCAGATTCTGAACATCACTATAAACAACATGTTTATACCAGGCCTAGCTAGTGTTGCATTCTTCACAGAGCTGTGATTAATGTTCTACATTTTTCTTTTTCCAACGAAGCCATCTCAGAGCTCTTGCCAGTGCTACTTGTCCCATGAGGAATGTGATCGTAAAATTACGTTTATACCAATCTCTAGGATTCCAAAGCCAAGAAAATAATCAGCACACAGAACAAGAACAGGAAAAGGGTACACAATTATATTAAAATATCCTTTGGCATTGACAAATGACAATTCAGTGATAACCTGCATTTTGTGTTCTTTGTGGCAACACTTTTTCTGCCTAATGGGAGTTAAATAACCTATGAAAAAGTCTATGTGTATATCCACATCCATGAATGGACAACAGGGTTCTAACTGTATTTGAAATCAGGTAAGATAAAGTAGTTAAACCATATCTCATGTCTCAAAAGTAAAGCTGATCACCAAACTATCTAGAATAACTTCCTGACAGTGCTGTGCAATGGCTAAGATTTGTTCGTAAGTGGATGAAGATACATGTGTTGAAAAGGGCATAGTTGGCCACCTGTGAGGGCAGGGAAAAATAAAATCAAATCACACTTCAAAGATTATTGTATAACCCAATACAGGAAACATTATCTTTCTACTGCAGTATCCTTTAAAGATGATGCCTTTAATATTGCTGGAGTTAGTCTTTACATCTTTAAATAATTTAATTTTTATGAAGCGTGCATGGCTTCTGGAACCAGTTCAAGTTATACACAGAATAGTCTGTATCAGCCCTTTTTAACCTCTGAGAACTTGCTTCAAATTCTTGCCCTTATTACAAAATAAAATAATATCAAAATTTCTTTCTAATTTCTAACAAGAACCCTGCCCCCATTTTGTAAAGTGCTGCACAAGCAGCAATAGAATACATAGAATCATAGAACTAGCAAGGAATATTAAACACTAGGATTTAGGTCTTCTCTTGAGATTTTTGTGGGAAATCTTGCATGTACAGATCTAACATAAGCCTGAGACACTAACCTCTCAGTAAGGACAGTAGCCAAATTCACACTGACAAGCAACACTGAGCTACCCCTTCAGATGTCATGTTAAATCAAAATATCATGCTAACATTGCAACTGTTTCTTTTCCCCTTTCATGCTTAATTTCCTATATCCTTCTTGAATTTTTTCCTAAACTAGACTGTATTTCCAGTCTAGGTACCCTGAACTAAATATTCAAGGCATCTATGCACAGTTATTGCTTCCACTTTATCTAAATTTTAGAAATTGCAACACTTTAGCTGCCACATTTTTCAGGCCAGCTGGCAATACTGCAAAAGAACATACAGCTAAATGCATAAACAGATTTTTATAACATGACCCCTCAAAATTAGAGTGCCAGTAAAAAGCTCTGCTGCTTTCAGGGTTGTGCAGTTCCACTTTGAAACTACAGTGATGCAGCTGACACTGCCTGATTTTACAAGGCAGCAACAAGGAAAATCACATTTAAGCACAAAGCCTGAATTCTCTCACCATGAGGATGGGACACTATCAAAAGGTCACTCCAACAATGGCAAATGGTGACCAGTACCAAGATAAACTACTTGCATTCCCATTTATCAGTTATAGGCAATTTGAACAACAATCCTTCCACTAAAAGCAATTTCTTACTTTCCATCTGTCGCTTCAGTTTATAGTGAGGTTGCCGCCCTGTCCCCCATGGGCAAGACAAGATGTCTGTATTTGTTTTAAATATTTTTTACAGTTAAATTGTTCTTATAGGGTAGTATTTTATGGTTTATGCATGATATACATAGGAAGAACCTTAAACCACAATTTGTTAGAGATCAGTTACAGTGACAGCAGAACTCTCACTAGCATTGCACCATTAGGAACCCAGTAACACTTGATACTTTTGAGCCCAATAACCTTTCAATTCAATACAGAGAGGAAACTGAAGTTGTGGTTTCATATTCAGTGGGCAGTACTACTGTGACTGGATTGAGTGCTGTCCTTCCTCATTTCTAGCCCTTTGTCAAGTGTTCACAGCTACTTGCAGGGTTATGTGTGTTCACAAGTAATTTTTCAGTCCTTTCAGATCCCCAACCCAGTTTATCAAGTTATTGTACAAACAGTAACGTTGAAACAATAAAACACAGATCTTGTGAAAAGGTGGATGTGGGTTTACTAAGGTATAGCTGAGGTTCTACACAGGATGAGTTCAGGCAATCAATTTACTAATGCCTTGCCACACAAAAAACCCTCAAACTCAAGGCTAATCACTTTCATTTTTACTATATGCTTGCAAAATGATAGAACCAAGAATATTAAATATTACTTCAACGAAACAATTTTCTTTCAAAATAAATCACATTTATTAGTCCTCATTTAACAGTCAACTAGAATCTGTTATACAGAAATTTCAACCAGTTTATTTGCATATTTATCAGTTTCAATTAGCAGCATGGAAAGACCCATGCCCTAAGATAAAAAAAATTGAGTGCCTGATCTTGTCTCTTTAAATCTCAGACACAAGCTTCATCTTTCCACTAAATAAACAATAAGCAGCAGCAGAACTCAAACGATAATGCAGATTTCTGTCAAATACTCATAATAGCGTAAAAAATTTCTAAAATTATAGTTTTAGGTGCTGTTTCACCAATTATGGGGAAAAATGTTCAAATTTTAAACTTGACCTTATCTTTCTCTTAGTCTGTAATGTATAATGGTCAACATAAATACCTTCTACATACCTGTTATACTGCATATGTTTTCTAAAATTTTTACTTAGAAAGTCCTTGTAAAAGTCAGCCATTTCTTCTGCATTCAGTGTTGCTTTTTGACCTAAAAATAAGTGTTTGTTTAACAAAGTCAAGGTAATTCTTTGGATTAAAACCCTGGGTTCAGATGCTCCTACAAGCTTCCTGTGTAACTCTGAATTTTATCTTCCAACTTTTCAAAACTTAGCTAGGGAACACAGCAGATTAAAAATACTGATATTTTTGAAGTTGACATAGTTCCTAAGCCCCTATTATTTATGGAAGTGATTATCAGCCCTTAGATGATTTAGGGAACTAGTGAACCCCTATGAAAAAGCCCATTTATCCTTTGAATAAAACTAATTTCTCACAGGGCTGTAAGTCTAAACAATACCAGTAAGAGCAATTACTTATTTAAATTTCCCCCCTTAAAGCAAATATTGAAAAAACACTATCCATAACTGATATGGTATTTTCAGATGTATGTTTTTTTTCTGTTACTGTTGATAAATTTCAAGTAACTTATACCAAAAAGTGTATGCTCTGAGATGTCAGACTTACAAACAATCTAGTGATTTGTGAAGAAGCAAATACAAAAGATGATTTTGAATGTGCCATTCATCAGCAGAACATAAAAGGAGGGAGAGGAAGACCTGTGGATACAGCACAGATGTGTAATCCTGAGAACCAACAAATATTCTCAACTCTACCAGACAATTCCCATACAAACGTTCTGGAACAAAATGTCCCTACAATGAGAGTCAAATGTGGATGTCCCAGAGAACATGAATATGGTGAGGGAGACGGAATTGTGATATTTGACTTGTTACAGTTTCAAAATGCATTTTAAGGCTCCTGAGACTGATCACAGAAGTGTAAATTATTGATTGGTTCTATTTGTCATTATTTACAAAACTAATATGTTACAATGGATTAACATACTATGGGATAAATTTGCTTTAAAACTATTTGAAGGCTGCCTTAGTAAAACCTATAATTTGTTACTGAATATTGGTATCAGCAGAATTGATTAATTATGTAGAACAGTAAATTTTGTTCCAACTGTTCATGTATATGGTTATTCCCTATTTTTAAATACACTCACAGCTGTGTAATAGATGCAAGCAGTCAATATAATTATATTTTTAAAAAAGGTACATGCTCACTCTTTTTTATCTCTAGGGTATAAAAACAAACCAAACATAAAATAGCAACATAAAAGAAGTGTTTTCAAAACAACACAGAACTTAATTAAAATTACTTCTCAACCATACACTGATCACCAGGATACAAACAAAAAAAAAAAAATGGTCTGTGATACACAGAACGTCAGAGCAGTTGCTTTACTAAACTCAAACAGATCATTATTCTATGAACAAAATGTTCAACCTCATACTACAATGGCCAATTCACTGTTATTATGAAGGCATTTTGTTTTCAGCTTCACATAATGAATTAGAGAGACAACTATTTTACAGCAACTGTGCTCAGGCAAAGACAGGCAGATAGCAGCTGCCATCTCCCCAGAAGCTGTCTTATTTCCCCTGAAGGAAAAATATTGTGTTCATTGTTTACACTACGGACCTGAAGGCAAAGATTGTGAATTTATCCACCCAATTGTAACATGCACTTGAGGCAAACACTCTATATGTTTGCCTCAGCCAGCTCACTGGGTTAGGAGGTGCAAAAGTAAAAAGCCCCTTCCTCCCTAGACTATAAAACTATTCTATTACTGAGCTAAGATTTCAGCACATCCCCTCCCGCTGCAGGGAAGGAATTAGGGGAAGAAGAATGCAACAGATGATCTGACCCCCACATGCACATCTCTGAAGAGCTCCTCTCTTCTTTTTTTATCATGCTCCTGAAAACACTTCTAAATCCTACCTGTAAGATTTAGTTTTGACAGGAGACAAAGAGCATAAACTAACAAAATTCAAAGTTAAGTGGAATTCAGAATGCATCCTAAACCTTAAACAAAGATCTCACTAACCTGTTTCATCTCTCATTTCCAGACCCTTGGCTTTCAGTCTTGAATAAATAAATTCTTCTTTTTCCTAAAACATGTTTTTCCACATTAGAATCTGATGTAGTCAGTCCTTGAAGTTAACCATTGTTTTTAATTACATAGCAATGTGGTGTTTAACACCCTCTGAAATAACTAGCAACAACTCATTATACGTGGAAGTGTCAACTAAACATTTTCCTCAATCCAGTGAGTTAGTTAAACCCGTAACTTTGTTACTTAGATCCTGCTCTCTGCAAGCCTCAATTAATTCATGCAAGCGGTCTACTGATACTTGTAAAACTTACTTGTGGAGTAAAGCTACAGCTGAGCTTCAGGACTGTTTGACAGGATTCAAACTTTCAATTTATAAGACAAACTGTGGAGATGTGCTGTACTGTGTAACTGAGTTTTTGAGCACAGAGAAAAACATACCACTAAAAAAATTAACATTACTTAGATGGCAGCACAATATTTGTGTGTTTTTCGAACTTAAAAAGCATTTCTGTGGAATTAAAAAAAAAAAAAAAAAACCAAGATTTTTGTCTGGGATCTTGGCAAGTTTTGGGAGGATATGATGTTCAAAGTTCATCACAAATGATGGTGAATTACTGAACTGTTACTGTGCTTCAAAAAAACCCCAGAGCATTGGTTAGGAGACGCTGAAATCAGGAAAGAAGACAGGGCACGATTGAAAAGTCCTCACTTTAGCACTGTTGGGGTGAAAGGGTGCATGTCCCTCTTTTAACTGTGGTGATTACACCTAATTTCTCTCACTTAGGACAGAAGAAGACAAGCTACAGAATCATTTTCAACAGCTGCTCTAGTCACAGCCAGGTCTTGCATGTCAGGCAGCTACAACTTTATACTTTCAGCACAAGACAGGATAAAAGGCAAACATTCTGGGATTTTTTTTAAAGAAATGAATGACAAAAAAAATTGTAATTTCTGCAAAGACACTGTTTTAAAAGAAACTGTATCAGTTACCAGCCACCAAGGGCAGGCAGAACCTCAGGGAGCCCACACCTCCCAGTTTCGGGTGTGCAGGCGGGCGCTGAGCGGCAGCGGGTGTTGTGTCGGGCTCACCTGTCGGAAGGCACAGTTGTGCCGTGCCCAGAAGTGCTGGTTGCAGGCCTGGGCCTCCTGCCGTGCCTCCCGCAGCCGCCGCTCCAGGGGCGACTCCTCGGGGGGCATGTAGAAGATGACGGGGCGCAGGTTGGAATGCTTGTCCGGGGGCCCGATCCAGTCGTTGTGGGAGTGCGCGGGGGGGCTGAAACCCAGGCCCTGGGAAATACAGACGGAATTCTGTTATGAGCACTTCGGCTCGTATCTTGATTTGAAATAAATCCCAAAACTCCACGCAACCTTTAAACATACAAGTATAATAAGTTCCGAAATTATGCACGTTCGTTTACTGTAACCAAGAACAATGAGATACATTTACAATTTACCTTTACTCAAAAATGCACTACAGAGAAGATACTTTTGACTCCGTTACCACAGACATGAATCACAGCATGTTTTTTTAAAAGCACCTTTTTTTTGTTTTCGTTTTTCTATCACTAACACTCCACTTCGTTAACATACGTGATGGCAAGAACTAGCATGCATGCAAGCTTTTTATGGCACTGATCTCTGAGTTCTGGTGACCAGTGACAGCACTTGAGGGAATGGCATGACGTGGTGCCAGGGGAGGTTTAGGCTGGATATTAGGAAAAGACTCTTCAACCAGAGGGTAGCTGGGCACTGGAACAGACTCCCCAGGGAAGTGGTCACAGCCCCAAGGCTGACAGAGCTCAAGGAGCTTTCGAACAACTCTCTTAGGCACATGGTGTGATTCTTGGAGCTGTCCTGTGAAGGGCCGCGAGTCAGACCTACATGATCCTTATGGGTTCGTTCCAACTCAGGTCGTTCTATGATTCTTAGTTTACCAAAGCCCGGCGCTGTTCCAGCATCCATGTGAGCACACACAGCGTGTACCTGCCCCGGACGGGTTCGGGCAGAGCTGTTACCCAACCGCCCCGTCACTCACGGCCCCGCCGGGCCACAACAAACCCCGGGGGCCTCGGCAAACACACCCGCGGCGAGAGGCCGCGGGGAACGCGGCTTTCTGTGAGGAACGCAGGACGCCCCCGCCCCACCAGCGCTCCCCGCCCGGGGCTCCGCGGGGGCGTCGGCCCCCGAGCCTTCCCCCGCGGCCCCCGCAGGAGCTGCCGCCCCCCCGTCCGGGTTTACCGCGCCGTCCGGCCGCTCCCCGCGCTCAGCCGCGCGGCCGCCGCCGGCGGAGCAGGAGAAGGAGCTGGAGGAGGAGGAGGAGGCGATGAGGAGGCGGCGGTGGCGGCGGCAGCAGCCGCCCGCCCGCAGCAGCGGCACGGCCGCCATGTCCCGGCGCTTTACGGCGGTGCCGCACGGGCGCTGCGGGCGGGGCGGGGCCGGGATGGGGCTGGTCCCGCCCCCGCCTCCGCCTCCCTCCGCGCGGCCGGGCCGGGCGGGGCTCGGGCGGTTCGCGGCGCTCGGCCCGTGGCGCAGAGCCGGGCCGGGCAGCGGGTCCTGGGCCGGGCGGCCGAAGGGTGAGTTGAGGCGGCGGGGCGGGGGCGCCGGGGACGAGCCTCCCGCAGGTGCCCCCGCGGCAGCCCGTTGTCATTTGCCCGCCCCGCCGGGCCCCGCCGCGGGGGAGGCGGGAGGTGGCGGCCGTGGAGGGGCCGCGGGCGGCGGGTGCTGAAGGGGAGCGAGGTGAGTGCGGGGAAGGCGGCGCTGCCCCGGGGTTGTGGCACAACCGCTGTTTTCCGCTCAGCCGCTGTTCTCCCCTTCCCCTCCGGGTTCTCCCTTGGGCTGCGGGTGTCCTGTTTGTTCTGCTGTGGCTTCAGCTGCAGAGCAGGTGGGGAAGGGAGGGCTGAAGGCTGTGGGTGAGTGCCGAGTGCTTGAGTGCAACTCAAGCATCACCCCTGCGGCCCGACTGGGAGATAGGTGTAAAAAAATTAGAGAAAGGGCGGTGAAGTATCAGCCAAGTGGTTTATGCCTATTGCTAGAGATTTTTAAAATAGCTTCAGTGCTGAAGTGCTTCAGGAAGTGAAAGTTGCGACCTGTGCTTGCGTAGCACTTAAGCAAGTCTTGTTCTCCTTTGCCTTACAGTTCATCTGAAACTGGACGAGAGAAGAGGAATGGATATGGGTAACCAACACCCATCCATAAAACGGTTGCATGAAATACAGAAAGAAGTCAAAGAGATTGAACAGCAAGTGGCTGTCTTCAGTGGTCTGTCTACCGACCGAGACTACAAGAAATTGGAAAGGAGCCTTACTAAACAGCTCTTTGAAATAGATTCTGTAGACACGGAAGGGAAGGGTGATATCCAGCAAGCCAGAAAGCGAGCTGCCCAGGAAACAGAGAGGCTGCTGAAGGAACTGGAACAAAATGCAAACCATCCGCGCAGACTGGAAATAGAGTCCATATTCAAGGAGGCACAGTCTCTTGTGGAACGCGAGATCACGCCTTTTTACAAAGGAGGAAACTGTATTAGTGACGAATTTGAAGAAGGAATCCAGGACATTGTGTTGAGGCTTACCCAGGTGAAAACTGGAGGGAAAGTTTCTTTACGCAAAGCAAGGTATCGCACTCTGACAAAAGTATGTGCTGTTCAGGAGATTATAGAAAATGGTATGAAGCAACAGCTGTCCCTGCCACTCTCTAATGATGCACATCCTTCTGTCGCCAAAATTAACTCTGTAATGTGTGATGTGAACAAAGCAAGAGGAACTCTTATTGCTCTTCTGATGGGAGTGAGCAGGAATGACACCTGCAGGCACCTGTCCTGTGTGCTTACAGGCCTTATTGCTGATTTGGATGCTTTGGATGTCTGTGGTCGCACAGAAATCAGAAATTACAGAAAGGAAGTAGTAGAAGAGATCAATAAATTGCAGAAATACCTGGACTTGGAAGAGGAAGCAAATTCTACTCACGCTTATGATTTGGCACAAAATCAGTCCATTCTAAAAATAGAAGAGATCCGCAAGAAGATGAAGGAAGTTAATTCTTTACTTTTAAAAACAGAGAATGCTTCTGATTTGTATTTGGGATCCAAAGCAGAATTGCAGGGATTGATTGCCCACCTAGATGAGGTGAGTGCTGGAAAAAATCCCTGTATTAGAGAGGCCAGGAGAAGAGCAGTAATTGAAGTTCAAACTCTTATAACATATATTGATTTGAAGGAAGCACTGGAGAAAAGGCAAATGTATCCAGAGCAAACTGCTGCCGAACATCAGTCTCATAAAGCAGTTTGGACTGTTCTTGGAAACTTGTCTCAAATTCAGCAAGAGGTGATTTCATTTGATGGAAACAGAACGGATAAAAACTACATGAGATTGGAAGAACTTCTTACAAAACAGCTTCTGGCCCTGGATGCTGTTGATCCACAAGGTGACGAGCGGTGTAAGGCTGCCAGGAAGCAGGCAGTAAAGCTTGCACAGAATATTCTTTACTACCTGGACATGAAAACAGATGAATGGGAATACTGAAACAGCCACGGCCTGACACAGAAGAACACTTTTTCCTCTGGCACTTTATGCAGATCATTGGCAGCACATAATAAAGTGGTGTGTTCTGTGCTTGCTGAAATCACGGAGATTGCATAAGCAGTTGACTTGGCTATATGTCTGCTATCCCACGCAGTCACCCACTTGCCATGGCAACTGTCAGTACACCATCAGCAATTCTGGTCACTGCTATAAGCAAAGAAGTGCAATTCTCTGAAGGAATAGCTTAATACTTGAACAAATGGCTTTTTTTCTTTCTTTCTTTTTTTCTCTCCTGTTTTTGTTTCAATAGCCTTGTGCAATGTTCAGTGAATGCAGATTTTTCAAAGACACAGAAACTTCTTTATGGTATAATACTGGCAAAATTATTTAAAGAGACTGGACGTGAAAATTAGTATTCAAGCATGAGGCTTCATCCAGCAACTTCACAGCAGTCTGGATATACTCTTAATGTGCTGTTACAACAGAAAGTATTAAGGGCAAAAAGCCTGCTGGCTTCTGGATTGTACTTGATTTATTCCATCCATCACACCGTCTAGATTTCTCAGTTAATGGAGCTGTAATGCCAACTGCAAATGAGCATTTACATAGGCAAAGCCAATTATGTCAATTTTTTATAATACCTGAGCCCTTTGATTTGCAAAAACATGTCTTTTGTTGGTGGAAACTCTTTCAAGTCATTGCTTTAAGGTACTGAGACTTGGAGAGGAAAATCTGTGCGTTTATACCAAACAGATAAAGGGGATTTCGAGGATTTCAAACTGCCATCCATAAACCCTTGAAAACTGCACTGAACTTTATTTAGTGGCTGCTTAGGTGTCTTTTAAAACTCTGCTGTTGCATCTGGTTTTCACATTTGGTGAAAACAAACAGAATTCACTTTGAAGTGAAATGCGCATTTTGGAATTATTTTTGTAAAATTAGGTAGCTAGCTATAAAGATGTCCTAATGATGTAAATGTGTGATACATGGTCAGGTGTGGCTTCAAGAATGTCTCGGAAAAGACTTGTGGCAAATGTCTCTCCTTGCAACTCATCACTTAATTGTTTTATTATCTTCATAAATAAGCTTGCTTGTACAATTGTATGCACCTACCTTTTTGTTTGTGGCTGCTAGTGCCAATCACATTTCTACTATGGCATGTTTTTTGGCATTTTATGAGAGCATGGCATTAAAACGAATTAATTATAAAGATATATTCAATTATGGATAATTTGCACTCAGCTCTTTCATGATGAACTAAGGAATTACTGTTCTATAGATGATGATTTGCACCACTTTAAGGAGTAAAAACCATTTCAGATGTTAAATATTTTTAAGATCTATTTTTGACTGATTAGAGAATACAGTACTGCCTGTGAGAGACAAGTGCCTTTATGACACTGCTAACTTGCACCGTCATATGTAGATATAGGAACTGTTTACTGGCAGCTTGTTACGTTTGTAATCTTTGCAAGCTGGATTTTTCACATATATATCTAATTCTACTATAGGATATGTCAAATTAACATGATAGAATAGGTGACAGTTGTCCTGTAGAGTCCCGAGAATGAGTATCAGATTTGGGAAATATGGATTCTCCTTAAAAACTAAAGCATTGATGTAGAGGTGGGGGACTTTGGGCAGGTCTTCTATGCCTGTTGCTCCAAGAAGAATATGTTCTGTAATATACTATGAGATGTTGATTGAAGGCTGCATACCTTCAGAGTGTGAATAGATTTTGTTTGTGATTGTACAGGTGTTTGCTTTGCAAATCTGCTTGCCAAAACTGATCTAATTGAGTGCAGTGCCTAAGGCACAATTTGGCAATGACAGAATGTTTGTTGGAGGATTCTTTCTGCTCCTTCAGAGACACAACCCCATTGAATTTATCTTTCTTTCACCAAAAAGAAATTTCCCCTGGTTAAAATTCCAATCTGTATTTGAGTACTGTGTGGCTAACACAGAACATTAATAGTGTTATACACCTGAATTATTTTACTCATTTCAACCTTTCTACATGTTTGAACTGCAACTTCAGATTTGCACTTACAGTTTTAGGAAAGATAAGATTTTGATAGCATAATGATATTATTAATTTTTCTTTAGTATTACTGTCAGGTCTGCAGTGATTACTTGTAGTTTGTTTAAACAATTTGGTGTCTGTGTTCTCCGGAGGTTACGTGTAGTTTTATAAGTGTTTGAGCCTCTTACGTAAAGATGAATAAGTATAGTTATCAGATCTGTTCTACTTTAAATTTGTCTTTTAGCTTTTCTGAATGAATTATTACGCCTGCATCTCTAGGAAGGCAAATGTGTAAGGTTAGTGTAATTTTGACTGAGTTCAGTTGCAAGGTATTATGTGGATTAAGCTTTTTTTCCATTGTTCTGTAATCTAATAAATTGACTATTTAAATTTTATGGTAAAATCCTCATCTGGAATGGGATTAATTCACAGTTTTTGCATGAATGAAAGTAATAAAATAAATGTACTTAACCAAAAAAAAAAAGGAAAAAGAAATACACAGATTTCTCAAAAATTTGCTTCTATGCTGAAGAATGTAATTTCTCTGGTTTTTTATATCCAAAGATCGAGAGACTTACAACTTTTCTTTCTGATACAGCAGGCTGAAATAATCAGCAAAATGTAAATGGACCAAATGGCAAAAGCCTGCGTTTTAGTACTATACTGAAATAGAATAACTTTTCTTTGTGCTGTGTTATTTACCTTAGAGGAAAATAATCGATTGGACATTTGGGGGAGAGGTAATCCTGCATCGTGATTCCTATTTGTTAATTGAATTTCTTTTTAAACTAATTTTCTTTAGTTATTTCAGTGTTTATTTTTGTTCTTTGCCACTCAGAGTGGTTTTTGTGTGATACCGGTTTGGAAGAGGTTTTTGTTAAGTACAATTCCTACCTTTTCAATTTTACAGAAATCGATGTACGTACTCTTAATGGTGTATATGTCTTCAGTTATTGCTGTGTAGGATATGGCATTTGTATATACAGATTCAAGATTAAATATTGCAGTGTTACATTCTTGATTATTAATACAAATACATTACTACTTTTGCTAGGTATTCATTTGAATGTTATGCCCTGATGCCTTTCTCTATTTATGTTTGAATGTGAGTTATCAGAATGTAAATGATTTTTGTCCTAGAGAAAGTGTTTTTATTAAACATGCAGACATAAAGCTCTCTTCTTTCTCCTCTTCTTTAAAAGTCTGCTTTTTCACTGCTGTAATTATGAAAATAAAGTTCTTTGTGTGGAAACCACTCCTACTTGGTAAGTCTGTTGCCTTTTGGTTTTCTCTGCGTTCAACCTTGAGTTAACATCACATCAGTCGTTGCTTGCATTCCTTCTTCACTGGCAGCTTTGCGTCCTCCCAGGTTCCAGTTGGGTGATCACTGCAGGAATGCTGGTGGCTGTGTTAACATCTCGCCGCTTTCCTGCTGGAGGATGCCGCCGGAACAGATGAGCTGGCAAAACGGATGGCGTTGAGTCTCTTCGCGCAAAGTCAGTGTGGATTCCAGAACCTCTAGCAGGAGTTTAGCTAATCTGGTTTTCAACTGTGCAGATGAGGCAGGTTCCCTGATTGTTCTGGTGGCTCGGTGTGTTTTTTCGAGTCGCAGTGAGCCACGTTATCGGCTCGCTGCTGATGGAAATCAGGAATTCTGTTTCTACCCAGAAAGCTGCTGCCTTTGTGCAGTTTCTGCTGCTTGGCCAACTCTAATGAGTCAATCCAATAAAATGGCAGAAAACAAACAACAAAAATGGAGGAGGGGGGTTTAATGAGCCAAAATGGCTTTTAGAAAGGTAAATGGGCCAGAAGTGCTGCAAAATGAAGGGGTGGGTCATGCAGCCACGGGCTAGGGAGCAAAGGGTAAGATTTTCAGTAGCAGTCGTTAGATCATCTTGCATAGTTAACTGGAGAAGGAAGAAGGAAAGGTGTCACTATTGACTCCTACAGAGAAGTAGGAATTTTCTGCTTTAGTAATGGCATATGACAAAGGCAACACGAATGAATCATGTGTGGAAAATAAAGCAGTTGCTTTCAATCGCACTTTTGTGATCATGTCACAAATGATCATTTGTTACAGAATCATTAAGGTTGGAAAAGACCTCCAAGATCCATGAGTCCAACCTCTGGACAAAATACAATCTTGTCAATGTACTACATGCAGTCTGGATAAGCCTAGCCCAGAAGACAGGTAAGAATAAAGTTTAAAAAAGGTTGAATGTTCCTATAGGTAAAAACTTAATTTTTTTTTCTCTCTCTTTTAACAATATAGCTTATTTGAAGGAAATGTATACTTCAAAGACCAGTAAGTCATCTGGGCCATGGCCGTAGATGTGGCTCAGCCAGCTGCTGACCTGTTTGTCTCGATCACCTGTTTGCTTGTCAAAGGAGGGAATTACTTTGCTAAGGATTTTTTTGTGTGTGTTTGGGACAGGCAGATGTTGGTGCCTGAAATGGTTTAACTGAAAAACTCTGAATTTTATTTCCATATAGGTTTATCCTCTCCTTTGGAGAATTCTCAGCTGAGAACTTGAAGGAGTGGAAGGACATTAATACTGAGCTCATGGACTGAAGGCCTGGGGGTTCAAGCTGGCTGCCAACAGGAGACATTTAAATGGCAGGATCCAGGAGAATATTCCTGCTAGAGGAAACTGGTAGCAGAGACATAACCAGATGTTTTTCAGAGCTGATGTTTTGAGTAAACTCTGTATCTGTTCCACTCTTGCTTATGAGCTTTCATTAAAAAAAATGGATTCTTAGGGAAATATTCCTTGAAATGCTGTCAGGCTTTCTGTTTTAGATGAAGCTGAGAAATTACATGTAAAGTTTTTGCTGAGCTATGGTGGGGCATGTACTAGTTGTTGGCTGACCTGGGTGTGATTCTGGTTTGCTATATGAAACAATGATGTCCATAATGCTTTCAGTTCTATGAGTAGGCATGTAGATGTCAGCTGAAAGCTGGTCATTAACTGAAGAAGCCAAAAGATGAGCTGTGCTTTTGTTGAAGGCTTTCCACAACACTTACCCTTTCTCTCTGCAGCATTTGGTTCTGGGGACTGCCAAGCACAGATGATTGCATGAGATGCACTGCTTGTCAGCTCAAAAATAATGAGGACCTTTTCTAAGTCTGCAAACTCTTCCTACAGGACATAAATTGTTGCAGAGTTTGCCATTAGAAATGGAAAAGTACAATGAGTTTCTTAATTGGACCATTTCTCCTCAATTAGTTTTGCCAGACAAACTTCTGTGCTACAGGAATTCCTTGTGAAACCTGTCTTTCAGGCAGCTATTCAAAAACATCTCACAAGAGAGGAAACAGTGATGCAGTGAAACATTCCTAATGAGGTCCAAAACACATACACAAAATCAAATCTGTGATCATGATCACCAAGAAGTCTATAAACCAAATCAAAATCTTAAGGAAGGCTGGAGGAAAACAAGGCAAAAAACTAGTATAATTGTCAGGTGAGTGGTTGACAGACTTATTTTAGTTTTATGATATAAGAAAAGCAAGCAAAGCAAAGCTCCCTTTGGCCTTGTTGCAGTTATACCTAGTCTACACCCTGCAGTTCCACATTGTTTTCCACCCTGTGTCACCCTAAGTGCTCCTCCAGGGCATCATCTGGCTGATGGGGGTTAGCCTTGCTGTGCCCTTGGGGAAGAGGGTGCCACCCATCTCCAGAGATGCCATAATTACCTTCATTCTCTCTGAAATGTCTGGTCATGGCAGAATTTTGGAATACCAGCATGGCTTACAGAAAGGCAGTGTGCAACACTAAGGTTATATCCTATAATAAACTGGTAGTTGGAAGGGATTGTATAATAACTGGTAGCAAGTCCAAGTAAGATTTCTTTTGTGTGTTCGTGCTGAATTTATTAGGTTTTTAAAGAAAATTCTTCATATCATTGATTTATTCAAATCAACCTGTAGCCTATGATCAAATATCTCTTTCTTACCTTCCAGGTGCCTCATGTTAATACCACATGAAAAGAAGGTTTGAAGAGCTCCGCCGCCTATGGATATTAATGAATGGCCTCTGCCCACTTTGAGACATCTAGTAAAAGCCAGATTTTCCAAAACACTCAGCATCCAAAGTTCTCACTGTGACAAGTAAGGGCTTGTTTTGAAAAGGAGACCATCCACAGACCCACACGCTCTGTCATTTCTTGTCACAGACAACCGTGGGATCATCCCTGCAGCTAATCGAGACGCCACTTAAAATGGCTTTGCCTCATTCCTCCAGTGAAAGGTTGTTCCAAAGCATCATTGCTGTGAGGACTGAGTAACCTTCTAATTTCCAGCATAAACATATTCATGAGAAGCTTTCTTCTCCTCGAGTGTGTAGTCTACAATATATTTATAGGCCACAGCTGAATTGCCTCTCAGCTCCTGTTTTGCTTGGCTACCAAGCAAATACACCCAAACAGGCTGAACTCCTTTAAAAATCTCTATTCTCTGAATCCAATGAAAATTTTAATAGTATTTTTCAGTTTTTCTCAGGAGTTTTTTTCAGTTCTGAATGTATCTAAGACTAAAACTTCCAACTGGAAGTAGGATTCCATACAGGACATATGTGGCCATAGTGCAGAAGGATGATTTACATTGTTTGATGCATTGTTTCAAAGGAAATAAATAAAATAAAGAAATCACATCTCTAGCAGTGAAATTACAAAAAAACTGAATTATGTATTTTTGGTACTTTCTTCACAGCATTGTCTTCATGCCCAGCTTGCTTTGTCATTTGGATATTCTAGCAATCAATAATTTTGCGTGTAGAAAGAGGCTGGAAACATTTTCAACCTCTGCTTTTTTTTTTTTTTTTTTTTTTTTTTGCAACAGTAGCAGGCGTGGTGTTGTTTGAAGGAACTACATGTAAGTGGTTTTAGATCAGAACCTCTTGCTGATCATTCTGCTTGACTGGAAGTATGAATTTACTTAGGCAAGTGCAATAGTATCCAAGCTAGATTAAAAGGTTCCCCAGGGAGAGTCCATGCTCATTCGTGACAAAGCTCTTTGAAATCATAAGTTAAGGCAGGAGACTGCTTAGTAAGTGTGGCCATAGTGTAGAAGGATGATTTACATTGCTATAACGTATAGATGTGATTTCATATTTTCATTATTAGGAGTACTAAACTCTTTTAGAAAAAATCCAGTAAACTAAAAAACACCTTGCTGACCGTATATACACAAGTGGACATTTGTATGGGGTGTGTGGTGTGGTTTTCAATCTTCTTCAAATTATTAACTCAAAAAATATGTATGGCTAATTAACTTCTAAAAGTGCCAGGTATCACTGGGAGTCTGCAGAATGCTAGCTGGAAAGATTACTGAGGCAGTGGCTGCTTTGGGAAGCCTTAGAATAGCCTCATTCCAACTCAGTGTTTTGAGACATTTCTCAGCATCCCTGTTTTCAGAGCAGAAGCCAATTTCTTGTCTCTTATTTCTACAGAGCTATTGTGTTTCTGATGTGTTTCATCTCTGTCTTTTCATTAATAACCATTAATTCAATTTTGTGGCAAACTTCATCGTATCTGGTCCATCTTGTTCTTCACAAGTACAAGCTGCTTCCCAAGTTACTAATTCTTTTGTGGGCACTATTTCCAACACTTGACCAATGGCTGAATTATTTCTCTGTCCCGGTACAAACCTTACAGCTTATATTCAGGGTGCATTTCTCTGGTAAAGGTCAATTTTGCTCACTTGGTCAGACCTGGAGACACAGAAAAAATACATGGTCTCCACATGAATTACTGTGGATCTCTGGGGCCAAGGCTGTGGTAGTTGTGAAAAAGCTGTTTAAGCAACAAGGCAGCTGGGAGGACTTTTATGAACTTCATTCCTGGTACAGAAAAAGAGGACGTTAAGAGGTTCCAGCAACAAATAAGAAAACATGAGAGGGAAGAAGAACAGCCAAAAAGGTGACTAAAAATACTAATATTGCTGATGGAAGGTGTTGGGAGACAAGATGGAGAATGGGATGAGGCTCCAGGAGGCAGCATGACAGTAGGGCAGTGCAGGCTCTGAGACAATACCCAGGCTCTGCCAGGAGTCCAGATCACCAGACAAGGCTGGCGATAAAGCAGATCTGAGGTTAGGCCAGGAACACAACCAGAGGATTGGGGTCAGGGCCCCAGGACCAAATAGTCAAGGATGATAACAATCAAAGATGAAAATGCTTTAGAGAGGCTTTGTTAAGCAGGGGAGCACTGAAGAGCTGGTAATGGAAAATAATCAGTGATTGAGTCAGCACAAGGATAAACCAGGGGAAACTTGGTATTGGTCTCAGCTCATAAGGCTGCATTCCTATAAATCCAGCTGCTGCATATTTCAAGGACCTGAGTATGGAAAAGGCCTGGACCTTCAGCAACTATGCAATTTTGATCATATGATACAAAGTCAGCCACACACCTGAACATCCAAAGTTCATGATGCAGCTGCATTCTGACTTGCTTACCATAGGATGATGCTACATGACTGAAGAGTAGAAGATGTAATATTTGTATTTAATGTAAGGCCAACTGACCTTGACTCACTGAAGCTGCACAGAACTTCACGTGGAAATTTGAGTAGTCCCTGCAGCATCCTTTTCAGTTTTGGCACTACCTCACAGAGAGCTTTCTGGAGTATTTCTACACATCTGTCCCTATTGTATGGACATAAAGACAGTGAAGATGTTCCTACAATGCATCAATGACAATATCTCCATTACAGAAAGGGAAACATTCCTGTCATTGCACAGGGCAATAGAGAAACATCCTTTGAAGTATCATATGCACTTCTGGTCATTCCTCCACTCAGGGAAGCCTAATGACCACAAGAGGTGCAGAACAGACCAGGGGAATGAAGGGCCTGCTCTAGTGGAAGGCATTAAAAGAGCTGGGTTTTGTAGCCCAGAAAAATGAAAAGTGAGAATAAAACATAAGATTGCTCTCTCTAAATAGTAGTGTAAGTATCAAAGATGTAAAAGTAATTACTTAAGCTAATGGATAGTGTGGGCAAAAATACAAATGAATAAAAATGAGCCAGCTGGAAATGAAAAAGACAATTTGTGAAGGAAGCTATATAAGATGTTGCCTTGACTTGATTGCCCCAGAGATAACATTGACTCCTTGAGTACCTTAATTCTTAAATCTTCTGTGGATGTGCTAGGATATGTCACATATTTCTATTAATTATTTCTATTTATTATTTCCCTTCTTTGGAAATAATGCACTGTCCACTTCAGAGTAGCTGTAAGGTTCTGTTCAATTCTTCCTGACACGAAGCCATCCTATGATGGTAATGTGGCTAAGTAACAATGCATAAAAAGTTATTCAATATTTCTTTTGAAACTCCTTATTCAGTATCTGGGTTCACATATAATTTCCTGCAAGTAATATAAATCCTACTCTGACTATACCATTACTAATTTCATCACAGCCTCAGCAGATTTCACTGACATTGATGAGTTTGATTTCAGAGCACCCACGGGGGGCTCAGGCTGTTATTATTCCTTGCTCCTAACTGGCTTTGGAGACCTGTTGGTGGGAGATGCCGCACTGTACTCAGTATGCAGGATGTTAAAATTTACATGCTCATCTCTAACATGCCTTCACTGACTGTGTGGGAGCACACTTTTCAGGAGCCCACAGCCACCAAATGAAGGCATTTTTTAACAGTAACCCAGGAAGCAGATGTCTGGCAGACATTAAGTCACAGAATCAGCTTGGGAGGGACCTAAGGAGAGCATTTAATGAAAACCTTTGCATTAAGGGAGGATTAGTATCAACAGATCATGAGTGACTAGTATTTGTGTAACCTTCTCAGAGAATCCACATCCTCTGCAGGTAGCCTGTTCTAGCTCTTTAGTACTTCTATAGTTAGCAGGTGTTTTCCTAACAGCTTGACTCTTCATCTAAAGATTTAAATATTACTGATTTTTTTCCCTCTTATTCTATCACCATCAATCTGGAGAATAAGTAATGATTAGTAATAAATAACTAATCCCTTATTATTCACAGAAAATAGATGTTTCCTCAGCTCCCCTTTTAGCATTTGCTTCTATAGATGAATCACACAAACAGCTTCAGTATTCCCTCATAAAATAACTCCACATTATTTACATTTCTATGGGTGAGGTGGCTCTCCCATAGATGCTCACCATGGGCCTATTTCTTGAAGTACTATTCCCAAAAATGGACACAGGACTACGTCTGGGGAGTCACTGGCAATTAATAGCATGGCATAATTGCCTCTCATATTTTAGCTATTACAGTCCTATAAACACAGCCAAGAACACCTTCCTTGCAAGAGCAGCACACAGTTGACTCACATTCAGCACATGATCCTGCATAAGCCCAGACCTGTCTGATCTTACCCATCAAATGCAGGACTCCTGACCCTGGTTTCTGCCTCTGTCCTGCCTGCAGTGAGGGTGAGAGCAAGTTTTTGCTGTGCCAGGCAAAGGCTCCTGCCTGCACCACAGCTCCCCATGCCAGCCATGGCTGGCTACCACCATCTGGGATTCACTGACCAGCTGCCAAACAGCCCCACCAGAAAATGACCGCTCCAGCTGCATCCTGGAGCTTGTACCCACTGCCCCACCATGTGAATGGAGATGCCAGATGGCTCCTGCCCAGCCAGGTATCCTATGTGCCATTAAGCTTTGTGGATGCTTGAAAAACTTGCAACCTCCAGATCCTTTCCTGTCCCACCTCTGATCTTCCAAAAGTTCAAAAGGCAGAAAGGATTCAGGCAGAAACTTTTCTTCCCTGAATTATCAAGATGGACAACTGAAGGGAAGGTAGGAGAGAATGAGGCATATTTCAACTACTCATTCTGAAACCTTCAGAACAGGTCTCATTCAGAGATAGTTCCCAAACATCTTCTGAAGAAAAAGAGCTGTTCAGAGAGCTCTAAGAGAGCACTTAAAAAGATCTCACTAGAAACTTTTCATGTTGCTGAGCCTTCTGATTCCCACACCCTTCCTTAGTGTTACATGTTCAGCTGCTGAAAATAGGAGTGCCTTCTGTTTTCTGGCATGCTCATCTGCTCATGCAATCAAGGGCACACTCTCTGGGGTTTTATAGGCTTGTGTAGCTCTTTGGGGACAAACACATTCTCTTCCACATAGTCTGGATTAAGGCAGACAGTGAACTGGATCACTTACATTAGTGACTGCCAGGCTGTATTTTAAGGTGAGGCTTTCTCTGTATACTGTGTATTTCTGATCTGTGTTCTAGCTTGAAAGGGAAGAATATTTAAAAGGAAGAAGACAGATGTGGGTGGCAATCGTTACCACAGGCCTGGGAAAATCTTTTGATATCTGGCCCTTGAGTTGCTGGTTGCTGTTAATGGTTAGATCCTTCTATGTGTTGGTGCAATATCCAGCACTGTGAGAAGTTAGACTGGTGACACTGGGCAGAAAGGTCAGGCTGTGCTTGACCTTAATACCTGCCTCAGTCTGAACCCATGGGCTGAACTGGAGTTTCCAGCCTGACTTCAGTGTCTCACAGCAGCTCCAACCCTGGGTGCGTCTGGATGGAAGTGCTGCGAAGATAAGCCACCACATGAAGATAAGCCACCACAACCAACAGCAGAGTAACCTTTCCCAGGGGTTAAGCAGTTCACAGGTCACTGAACCTGTTTCCAATATGATTTTTGAATGTAAATATTGAGATGTCAGCTTAGGTCTCTCCAAGGCCTTTCTGTGAGATCTACACCTTCCTGTACAAACACCTGCACCACAATACTCACTTGTGATTGCCAACCTTAAGTTAATCTCAGGCTTTCCCTCAGATGAATTGTCTCTGTAGGGAGAAGCTGCTTCCCCAGTGGATTCTCACCAAGGGCCATTGACCCACCTGGAGAAACACAGTAAGAGCTGCTGGGTGTGTTGGGAGTGTCTGCTGTCTGCCTGGACCATTGTTCTTTCCAGCAGATCACTCTCTGCTATGGGATGTCTCATCTCTCCTCCTCCTCCTTGTGGGTGGAAAACCCACCTTTGACAACACCTTGCAGTGTCTTGTGCTGGTCCTTGATTTTCTTTCTGATTTAATATTTGCTGTGACCTTTTAATCTCACCAGGATGGTTCTACTTTGAAGCACGAAGCCACGTGGTCCCCTAGTTAAGGTGTCACTGCAGTTTGGTGGAAGTAGGTTTCATTTGGGAAGGAAGGGGGAGGGACAGTACCAGCTTTCTATTTCTGTACACCGCTCCAGATCCTTGCTCTCTGCTGTGCATGGCTGCTGCCTTGCAGGGTGTGAGCAATTCCATTTCTTCTCAACTTACCCATTTTGTCTGACATGTTCCTGTGCTTGGACACCAGACTTGTGCCTGGTCCCCTAAATCTCATGAAGGTCTTGATAGAAACAGGGCACCATCTAATCTGCTGGTTTCTGTCTATAACTGGAGTGCATGACACACTTCTCAAAATAAGCTTAGTAGCTGCTGTATTGTCACAGGGTGCAGAACAGGAAAAGCAGTTCCTCCTTTCATCAGGGCTTTTATTGCCAACCTGACTTGTCACTTTTCTAACTGAAAGCAGCAGGGCTTTAATGACTTTGTTGGCTTCACCTTTTTACAAAACAACTAGAAGAACAAATAAAACAAACATAGTTTAATGGCACTTTGGCAGTGCAGAAAGTCAGAGGGATTATTGCCTGTGGATTTGCAGGGAACACTATCAGCTTCTTCACTTAGCTAGAGAGCCCAGCTCTGACTTTCATCCCTCAGCTCACGGTTCTCCAAAGCTATCAGGAATGTGGTCTTGCAAAATCCTCAGCCTCTCCTCACTTCAAGTGGCCTGGGTGGAGAGAGAGGAGAGCCTGTCTGCTCACAGTGCCAAGAAAGCACTGGCAGATGTTTACAAGGTGCTCATATGTCTTCAGCTACTGGTGTTAAATTCCTGAAGGTGTGAGGCTGTGAGGGGTTTGATAAATAGCTCAGACAGGGCACTGCAGCTTCTCTCACTGAGTGCCCAGAGAAGAAGAGATTGTGATTTTGCAAAAATGAAACTCTAAAATGGAAAAAGAGGAATGTGTCTGCATTTTTCAGACTAAGTATATTTCTTAAATACAACTCATCAACATAAATGCTGGCATGAAGGTTTTTTTAAAAAAGCTCTTCACAAATGTAAATGGTAAGAGAAGCACTAAGAAACTCAGTGAGCAGGAGCAGGTTTAGGTTGATAGAGCTCCTTTCAGAAAACATCATGACACTAGTGCTTAGCCAGCCTTTTTTTTGTCTCTCAGTTGTTTCTGGCTCATAAATGCAAACTCTATTACTTCAGCCAGCAAAGTCATTTGTATGTACAAACCCATGCACAGGAGACAGCATGAAAGGCCAGATGCAATCTGCATTTATGACTTGCTTAGCAGAACTAACACTGCCTGGGACTGGGAGCTTTTACCTCAGGGTCGATATGACCTGAAGACCCAACCTAAGGCAGCTCTTACTGGCCAAGAACACCCTATATTGATGATATAACAACAGAAGATTTACCTTTCAACAACAACAACTAATAAATATAAACATGGCCAGAACAGAAACAGCTCATAGGAAGTCTTTGTTAAAAATTCGATCCTTAGTTTCTCCTTGATGTGTACTTGGAAAGCCCAATGTGCTGACCCAGGGACTTTGTTCTTCTGCTCCTGCTGGTTTAGCATATGGAGAAGGGCAGCACTTCCAAGAATTGCTGTCCATCTTGTTTGTATGGCAGGGTAAGCAAATGAAGGCAATCGGAGGCCGTCAGTGGTGTGATAGGCGGTGGGACACACCCAGGGCACCCTTCCAGCTCCTTGGCTCTATCTCCAGCAAACAGCTCCACAGCTGCCTGGCGTGAGCGCGGCCCCTACACATGAAATCAGCTGGAGTGGGGAGCGGGCTCGTGCCCTGGCACACAGGTCAGCACCGGGCAGGCACCGTCCTTTGCTCTCGCGGGGCCCAAAGCCAGCACGCAGCTGCACGGTGCTGGCTGGCACTGTGTGGGTCACTGCCTGCTGACCCTGGCTATTGCAAACACCACTTCATACAAATCTCCTCCTTTAACTCACCAAGTCACTCCCAAAATACTCCCGTTACCCTGTTCTCAAACCTCCCTGCTAGCCACAGTCCGGCGGTGTCCCACTTAAGGTTGCTCACAACCAACCATTTGTCCTTGTGCTGGCTTTGTCCTTTAGCTTCAAAATCACATCATCTCCTGGGTCAGTTTGTGTTCACGTGGCAGCCTGTGCCAGCATGGTTTTTGCAGGATTTCCTTGGGGTCTCTGTCTTCAGGCATGTGGGCACATTTTGCCAGCCTGGATGTGCCAAGGCTGTCCCTCAATAAACAACTTTCTCACTGTTTCTACAAAGGTCTCTCATGTTTCCTCAGAAAGAGGTTCATCTGTGCACATTGCTGGCTACTTTGCCCACTATGATCTTTGGTCTGTCTCTGTGAGTCCAGACTGTGTGACAGTGGCCAGCTGTGTTAGTTAGGTGTCCTGCCCTCCACTGCACCTCCACTGCCCTGGGAGAGCCCCAGCCTTGCCTCTGCGACACCAACCCGGCTGCACACAGCTACAGTCACCCAGGGCACTGAGAAAAGTAAATCCTCTTGCTCTTCCACAGGAGGCTGGAAAACTGCCCACTTTCTCTCGAGATACTGAATAGAAGCTGGTAGGTGTGAGAGGTGCAGATGCTTTAACAAGAATGTTGTTCCAAGAACCAGCCCTGCTGTCTGGAGACGGCGCCGGAGTGTTGTGTTTGCTGTATTTGAGTCAAAGAAGAGGGATAAAAATAGGCTTCTACAGGACTTACCACAGAGGGTGTACTACTGTCACACAGGTACCTGCATGCAGCACTGCTCAACATTCATTTCCCTTTGTTGATATTGCATTCCCTAATTTTTTACCCCACCAGCGTCCACCCTCCCTAGCCCAGTATTTAATGCATGAGGGATGGATTTTTCTTCTGACCTTCACAGCACAGAGTACAGGTACCTGGTACCCTCCTGATGAGGTGAATCCAAATTTAGGAGCATTTCCTTGTGGAGCAAATGACTTTTCATTCGATAAAAAGCACCTGGCTGAATAGCTAAGTAATGATTTCATTCTGGACCTTTCTCAGAAGCAAAAAGCGGCTGGTATCCTTGTGCTGAGTAGTCTCAAACAATATAAAAATCCAGCAGTTATTAATCTCCTGTAGTTAACTCCACAAATTTTGCCAGTAAGCATTAGGGTGTTTTTTTTAATATCCCTGAATAAAAGCTAAGAGGGGAGGAAGCAATTTTCCATCTCTCTGCCAACACTGATCCACCTCAGGGATTTGGCAGGACAAGTGACAGCCAGGCCTGACAGCCCTGTCTGCAAAAAAATGTGAGATGGTAGAAGGTCATTTAACACATTAGCTCCACCTGTGAGGAGAGAGGGCTGCACTCGCCCTCCTACTGTGGGCACCAAGTGGTTGTGGCTCAGGGCTCAAGAGGGAAATCCACATTCCCTGAATAGCCACAGAGTTTCTTAGAGATGCTCAGAGCAGCCTGGAAGTGGGCAGTCATGGTCTGGCAGATAACCACAGGTCTACTTGTTTCCATGGATGTCCTCTGCAATGTCACGGGCTTTCTGCTCTGGGTTTTTCTTCTCTGAGTGCTGGGACTGTTCGTTGTGCAAGCTCTGGCTCCAGCTGTAGCCACACTGTGTATTTACACCTTTGAGTGCCAGGCAGGGGAGACCTGGATGAACAGAGAGAGAGCAGAGCATCGCTCGTGTGATTAGGATGGAGATGAAGCAGAGGAGACCTGGCAAATGTCAGGGGAGAAGATGAGCAACCAGGTGAGGTTGGGAAGGAAAAGGACTCTCCCTGGATTTTTCCCCATGGCTGAAATCTGAAAGTATTTACACTTTTTATGTACTTTTGAGGAATAAACTAAAGGAAATCAGTGCCTGTCTTCTGTTTTACATGTATTTAATTATTCTTTGTAAATTCACCTGCTAACAAACCAGCAGGCTCAGCCTGGCAGCCCTGCCTCCCTTCCTGAGGACAGCAGGGGTGGCAGCAAAAGCAGTAAGCAGCTGGCAGCTTCCCTTTGCACTTCTGCATTCAGGGATCTCAAAGCATTTTTGCAGAGAGGGCACAGCTATCAGCTCTCTTTTCTGAGGAGGAAACCACACTAAAAGGAGGGTAAGTGATGAGCCCAAGCCAATGTGATGTGGCTCCATGACCCTTCAGCCTGCAGGAGGTGAAGAATGCTCCAGGGGCTCCTAGTGACCTGGGACACCCAGGACCCAGTTCTCCTGGGGATGTGCTATCCATGCAGGCAGCCCTGCAGATGGCCTTTTCTGTTGTTCTCTGCAGCGAAAAAGGGACTCAGGAACACCAGCTCTGTATGAAATAAAAGTTTAGCCCATGTCCTGAGCTGCACCAATAAATTTGTATTTCCCTGAATCCTCCTTACTGGCACTTTCTGCACCATGCTTTCCATGAGACAGTCCACACTTGTGTCCTTTAGGTTAAGTTCACCTCTAGTACACTATATTTTCCGCCCTAAGGGCTTTCTCTCTCTAAAGCACCTAAGAAGAGGTTTGCAGCAATAATTTAGTACTGCAAGCAACAAACATAATGTCCCCTCTGGTTTTGAGAACCTCGGAACTGTTCGGGAGTCTTGAATTAAGCAGCAAAATCAGTGGCAGATGTGACAGATGCTTTTCAGCAGTGTTCAATCGAGGTATTTTGGTCCATGAGACTCACAGCCAAGCAAGCCAGCACCACACTGCAACTCTGGCCCTCTCATCCACCTGACTTTGTCCCCTGCAGTATTTCCACCTCCTCCCACAGCTTTAGGCCAGCACACACCGGGCAAGAAGAGCTGCTCCTGGAGCTACATGTGCCCCAGCAACCCCAAATGGAGGCACTGGGTGAGCTCAGCCCTGCGCTGGTGGTGTGATGGTCATGGTGCTCTGTGGGGCCCTTGGGATGCTTGAAGAAGGAGCACAAACTGTCCATGCATCCAGCCCTTGTGTGCTTTGTCCAGGTTACTGACTCTTTCAGAGATTTTTTGGAATTGAGGACTAGCAGGGGGATTGCTGAAACAGTTTATGAGCATATTCTGGGGGTACATTAATACCCCAGGAGCCAGGGATTGCCTTTGCAGGCTGCCTGTGCCACCACCAGTTCCTGCACGCATCTCCTCCATTTCTATTTCACCCCACTATTTCACAGGGCTGTGACTTTTGGAAATGGCTTGAAGCTGTTTGTGTGAGGTCATGGAAAGAAGTGAAGTCAGTTATAAAGTCAAGCTTGCTTTGGCTTGCATGAAGGACATGGTGTTTCAGCTGGCAGGTTTGTTTCTGATGTTGCATTGATCAGGAGCAAACACAAGCCCTCAGCCAGTCCGTGTCTGAGTGAACAGACATGTCAGGCCACATCACCATGGGCTCATCTCCTCTCTTCCTTTGCCTCCAGGGCTTTATTGAAACCCCAAGATTTTTTAAGAATTTGTGACTCTGCTAGTCTTGCTCTTCTCAGAGTGAATAGGAAAGCACCGATGCATTGCCAAATGCTTTGGTGACCTTGGGGAAGGAGAATGGTGGCCAGTGATTCCATGACACTTTACCACAGGTCGATGTGTCCCAGTACCTCCAGAAGATTTTTGCCAGCTGAGAAAGCTGGGCTACTCAAGAGACATTTAATTAAACTCTGAGCATGACACACAGCCCATTTATTTTCCTTATTGGTAACTCTCTGTAAGGCAGCATGTCACGAGCTCAAGCCCCAGCAGATACATGTCCACACAACAAGGCAAAAATAATTCTCCTCTGCTGCTGGAGTTAGTGGCAGAGACTCTGATTTGGGCTAAGCAAGAGTCACACTGAACACTGCCTCTGTTTTGTCTGTGAATCATGTCTGGCAGCGTGAGAGTAATTTAAGCAGGGTCAGGAGGGTAGGCAGTGGATGCTGTTAGCCCTGATCTACTCTGATCCTGGGGGACCTTGCTGAGGGGGACCCCGGTGGCAGCAGAGTCAGGGAAATGTCCAGACTGGCCTGCCTTTGGCATGTGCCTGGCCACGTGCTTTGTGCTGCAGGGTGCTTGCTCACTCCCTCTTGCACCATCACATGGAAATTTGTGAGGTCAACCATCATCCATAAGAAGACCCTGAGTGTCTTTTCAAGCATGTCCCTGTGTCTCTCCACAGGCTGTCTCTGAGGCTTTCAGACCATGAAGGGCAGTTAACTGAGTAGCTGTAAAATCAGGCAAATATAAAGTGAAAATTGAGCAGAAAAAGGTGTTAGATCAGGAATTTTCCAATCCAAACCAGTCAAAACATAAAGCAGAGATCCACTGTTTAAATTTGTGTTCATAGGACCACGTGTTCATAGGCTGCAATGACAAAGCAGAAATAGCTTAGATAATAAATGTAACACTAACCCAAAGAGAACTTTAGGAGTGTTTTCTGTAAGAGAACGGAGGGAAAAGGTCTTTTCAAAATTTGTATTTTGTCCATCTTGGATAGGCTGTAGGGAATCAAGAGAAACAAAAAGCCCTCTTGACACAGGAAAGGCCCATACAGGCCCAGCAAGAGCTGCAGCTTGGCCTAGCTGGATGAGCTGACAGCTGCTCTTAATAAAGAAGCTTTACTTCTGGATGACGAAAAGGGGATAATTTCTGACATACGGATTGGAGGAAGGTTTTGTGGGAAAGCTAGTGTGATGAGTAAGAAATGTGCCTACATTTAATGGGGATTTCAAAAGGAAAGGGTGTGCTATACGGTCCCCAAACTTCATTTTGTCAGCTGGATTTAAAATACTGTGTTTTCTTAGTGGTAATAACCTCTGGGAGTTTACTGTAATGTGGGACAACACACACACATGTTGGTCAGCCTCAGTTAGAGGAACTTCCCAAGGGGCGATGCTGCAGAACTTGGCCTGATGTGACTGCTGGGTGAATCAGCGACTTGGTGGCTCTAGGTTGGTGCAACATTCCCATGGAGAGAGAGGCAATGCTAAATTCAATGCTGATCAGTCTTCTCGTCCGCATCATAGAAACAGGGAATGATCTAAGTTGCAAGGGACCCCTGGAGGTCATCTACCTCAACCTCCTGCCCAAAACAGGCCTGATTTGAAGTTAGATCAAGGTGCTCAAGGCCTTTTCCAGTCAAGTTTTCAATATCTTCAGGGGTGGAGAGTCTACCTGTTTCTGGCCCTCTGTTCCAGTGTCTCACTCCTGTCACAGTGAAATATTGCTTGGATAAATATCTTCCTCCGATACACCTGGCTTGTAAGAATGCTACCTCTTCTGTTTTTCTGTAGAGGATATGAGATTTTAGAGGGATTTGTGTTTTACCCCCTAAGGATTAAAATAAAGTAAGATTGTCCTTGATAATGTTTTCCTGCAAACAGTACCATAATGAATGCTTATTCTGAAATCTTATCAGCTTCATGGCCCAGTGGAGGAATGAGAGACACTGTTCTAGAGGCTAAGTATAGTTATTTAAAAAACAATTATGAGCTTCTTTCTTGGTTCCTTCTGGGAAAGATAAACCCATGGCTTGCTGTGCATAAGCTTTGCCTGCAGTTTCTCCTGGGAACCAGAGATACATAAGAACACAAAGCAATATTTCAATCATACTTATTTTGTATTCTGGCAGCAGCCTCTGCAGCTGTTCCATGATTGCCTGTTTCAGCTACAAAGTCAAACCTCAGGCTGCATTGTGACTTGGCAGGTGCTGGCCCATGCAGGTGGCAAAGGGGAACCCCTCTACATTAAAACTAGGTATCAAACAGAATGAGATCTTTTCCTTGTAGAAGTCAGTGGGATTTGTGCTTCTGTCTGGAAGTGAACCTGGACATCTCCTCCCCAGAAAGCAAGTTCATGCCTACTGTTCTCGGTGGGAAGAGCAAATGCTCTTGTCCCCCTCTATCAAAACCTGAGAGGAGTGCAAGGGAAGGTGTGACCATGGCCCTGTTTCTATGCAGCAATGAGGCACTGAAGGACAGGATCATGTCTGGCTCCTATATGGAGTGCTGAAGGAAGAACCTGCTCTTGCTGACTTGGCAGAGATCAGGCAAGAATCTCGTGTTTTCCCTGCAATGTCCATACAGAGGAATCAGTTCCAGGCTGCAGCTCAGTGGATGTGACCTGGCTCACCCAGCATATGCTTCCAGAAAAAGTCATCCTCATTTGCGAACCTGGGGGAATTCTAGCAGGTAGAATGGAGTATTAACTGAGGATGGCTTTATTTAATTCACAAAATGTGGATTTTGAGGTATCTTTTCAAATCCATAGGCCTCTGGTTCTCTGAAGCTTGAAGGTGTCTCCTTCCTATCTCCTGGGGGTGATTTGGAGCTGTGGATGATCTCCCAGGCCTATCCTCTCTGGATGTTCAATCCCTAGCCCACTGAGCCCCACTGAGTGCCACAGTGTGTCCCTCCCAATACACCCACTGAAATGAAGATCCAGCCTACTTTAGCAAAGTGGCAATAGCAGGTGGGAATATAACATGAAGGATACCCCTTCCTGAGCAAAGGAGCATTTGTAATTTAGGCAGAAGATTTTTCTTGTATGATAATAACTTAGGAAAACAGTGATGAGACCATGGATGACCCTGTTACATTTTGGAGGCAGCTGAGTGAGCAGAAAGCAGGGCTTAGCCATCAGGTGGCACTCTGAGCATGCTGTTCAGCAGAGATGTCACTCACAATGTTCCTGGGCTGGAGGAAATTCCTTCAATTCAAGAATATGACATAAACTTCATGAGCTGTGATTCATTTCAGGTTAACACCCTTTCTTTATTTCTGCAAAATTAATCATCCAGCTACTCCATTGTTTTAATACATAAGAATCCAAGGAAGAGAAGTACAGAAACTCCATGTTTTCCTAATGTTTCTTTATCTAAATATTTATTACACGGCTTACTATTTTTGCCAAAGCAGAATAATTCCACCATTTGTTCTCTGTAGTAAACTAGCATATCTTGGCATCTGTTCTGAATTTGTGCCTGTCTTTGTCTTAATCTCCTACCATCAAGCTGATCTCAAAATAGGAACCTGAATTAATGATCTCCAGGTTTTCCACATAAATCCCTTCTTAACCTTTTTAGCCATTTAACGGTATTTGCAGTCTCTGCTATTGTTCTGCATGAGGTTTCACTTGGGAAGAATTTAACCTGAGACCTTTTTTTTTTTAGAATTACACATCTAGATAAAACCAGAAGATTTAAAATGCCTTTCTGTTTTGTTCCTTGATAATTTTTTAGCAGTAGAGTGTTTTCTACTCTGATATACAAGCAGTAGTTTATTATTACTCTGTTGGTTCTACATTAATGCTTCTACAGAAAAAATTGTAGTGACGTTAATTGAAGGGTGAAATGAAAGGACTCGTGCTTAGCACTGCAGAACAGCACTGCAGACTATAAAATCTCTGTTCTGCTGCTTGAAGCCAGGATTTTGTAGCTGGCATCAATGGGAGAGAGACCGAGCTCTGTAGTGGATGGGCAAATACTGCTCACATGCAGAGGACAGCAGGGCTGAACGATTTCTGCACAAAATTCTCCCTTCCTGCCCACCATATCTGTAAAATCTATTTTTTAACTTTTCTAACCTACTCACCATTGAAAACAATTTAATTTCCTACTCCTGCATCATATGACCCTGATATTTGGTGTATTCCCTGCCATTCATGGCTCCCATCCCCAGAGCTGAGAACAAAGCCCTGCTTGTTACAGGGAAAAGCATGAGCTCATCCATTGTAATCACCCGGCTGCTTTAGCTGCTGCTCCAAAGGAGGTTTTGTGGCAATTTCTGAATGCCTTCAGACAAGCCAGCACTGGATAAACTTTGGTTCAATCTTCAGGGAGCAAAACTGAGTGGATTAAGTGCTCATATCTGCTGTAAGAATAGGTTTTGTGAACGCAGGGAAGCCCCGGTTATTCATATAATACAGTGGTGTTTCAGCTCCAAACACAAGATCTCTCGGAGGCTCAGGGAAGCAAGGTCCCAGTGTAGTCTTCAGCAACCCCCGCAGCCCGGGTAACCCAGATAATCCTTTGATCCTCTGACATTCAGGGCTTCAGGGAAACAAAGGTGAGAAAATGAGAAATGCAAATGAGTAATTTTGAAAGTGTGAGGAAAAGGACTTGTTGAAGCTTAAGATTGCCAAAAATAGCAGTGAAACAACTGCATTTTATACAGACAAGTTATAATCACATGTAAATTGCATTTTTTTAAAAATTGGATTCACTGTAGCTTTCAATTTAGAGACCTGTCTGAGGTCCCTAAAGTACTATAGTCTCTCCTCCAGCTTTGGCTCCAAGGCACAAAACTTTGATAAAATGATTCATGTGCTGCCTGGCTCCTGAAAAATAGAGCATCCCCTGCCTTTTGTGTATTACCTTTCTGAAAAGGCTCTCTTCAGAGGGCACTGTCCTGTAGTCATTAGCTATGAAGAACAGAGTTAATGAGCGAGTAGGAGTTTTCTCAGTGCACACGGGTACAATGAAGCAGCTGTAGCTCTGACTCCATACCATTTTTTCCTTATCTCATAGATTAAAGAACAGACCAAGTTCTGAATTTTTAGTAATACATAATCTAATTAAGTTATATAATCAAATTAAGAGAGAAGTTTGGTGTTGAAGTTCAAGAAGTTCAAGAAATCTTCACAGGTTGTGGGATCTTGCGGGGACTTGCTTTGCTCTTCTAGACATCATTTTTCCCAAGCATTACAAATTAATGTGTTCTTACATTCTTGACACTACCATCCACTAGCAACAGAGGAAGGACTGCTACAGTTTACATGGGATTTCCTACATCTGACTTGTCTCAGTTAACAGAGAGAAGTAAAAGGCATGCACAACTTTTCATCCCTTTGTGATTAGTTGTTAAACTCTCTTATAGCTGAGATGAGCCTACAAAAAAATGTCACAGATGCTAAGGTTTTCAGCTTCTTCTGATTTCTGTTTCATTACGTGAGCCTGACTTTGAATCTAAAAATTAGGAGCTCAGACTCCCCTCTTAATATTGCGAGGGCAGTAATCTCTTTATGTAACTTGGGGAAATGGCATAATTCTGCCAGACGGCTGTGAACTCAGTGGGGAGCAAAGCATTCAGACCCTTATCTATTGTTTTCCTACCCTGACTCATCCCAACTAATTTTTTCTATGGTTTCTTCTGATTTTTTAAATGTAATGTAATTCTGGTTTAATTTTTTTCTCCCAGCCACACATCTGTCTTTTATAATACATGCAGGTTTTATTCAGCTAATGCACTAATTATCACTGCTCTGAGAGAAATCGGAGATCCACACTAAAATTGCAGATGAAATGGAAAATAGCAAAAAGTACAACCTAACTCATGACCTTTTAAGACTTGTGGGTTAGCTCTGTGCTACACATTGTTATAACATGGAATTTCTTGGCTTTAGCAAAGAGATACTCGAGTCTCTTTGCTCCAAATCATGTACTGCAGAAAAAAAGGTAAATCTTCCTTGTCATATGCTAGGCTGGAGAGCCATTTGTATTTTCCCCAATAAAATGGACACATACATATTTGATTGTAATTTCTTTATGTTAAATTACATATTATATAACTAACATGCAGTCAAGAACACCAACATAATGAAATCTTGTGGTACCAGGAAAGTAAATATTTGTTTGTAATATTACCAGCTTACAGGTGTGAGGGAGGGACAGAAGCACAGAGGGATTTGTGACTTGCCAGACGTCATGAAATGCAGGTCTGCCAGAGCCAGAGATATCCTCTCTCACAGTCTCATGTTTTAATCCCCAGTCTTTCTTTCTTTCCATTAAGATAAAATATGTTTCCCTAATCCACAATATTTAAGGGCTTTTTCAGGTAAGCCCTGAATCACTGGAATTCTCTGAAGCTTTCACTAAAAAAAGCAGTGTGTTGGACCAGCCTTCATGAATATTTTAGCTAATGTCATTATTTTTTTAATATGATAAATATTACAGGGAAGTGCAGAGAGACAGCAAGATTTTGCATAGGGAATAACATTGAATGGAGACACAGAATTCAGGGCAAGCAGCTTGTTGGTCCTGCCTGTTTACTAAAGCATCTCTGGGAGTGCAAAGATGGATCATTTTTTTAAGTCATTCACAACACCTGTGTTGTGCAGAGAGATTTGCCATTCCCTTTGCATTTCCCTACCCAGTGTCCCCTGTCCTGTCCCCTCTCCATGTCACCAGCCACCTCTATGTGATCTGCCACCACCTTCCTGGCTGCCCTGCTTTGGAAGGGAGGGCGTAAACAGCCAACAAAATTTTCCACAGAGATGCTATTCATGAAAATATTTTTGCACGCGCCGCTTTGCAGTCTGTGAGCTGCAGTTTTGAGTTTCCTGGGAAGAAAGCCTATTAAGCTGCCTTTCTGCAGGATTGCCATAGCAACCCTAGCACAATGCCAATGGCCCAGATTCCCTTCAGCCCCTTCTTTCTGAACTGACAGCAGTGATTTTAATGCTCCTTGAACCAAATCTTTGCATGCGGAGACCGCTTTAGAAAAAAAAAAAAGCTTTTAATCAGGGCTGGTTGTTCTCTTTTCTCTTTCTTTTATTCCCGGGAAGCAAGTGGGAAGGCCTTTAGCATGGCATTCCTCTCAGCCCCTTAAATTCGCAGCTGGATAATGACCACAAAGCAGTCCCATGTTCAGCAATTCCAGTATTATTCAGAGTTACAGGACACTGAGGAAATTATGGTTGCACAGGGGTTGCTTTTTACAGATATTTGCATCTTTGGACAGGGAGGCTGGGAGCATGGCATGGAAATGAAAGGAAGCTATCACAGCAGCCAGGCAAATTCCCAGTTAAGTGTGGGACTCAGAGCAGCAGTACTCTGTAAAACAGGGCAGGCTGCTCTGCTCATTTTAAGCATTCCAAAGAGGCCAATATCTGAATACTGCCAGGTCTGGAAGCTGTAGTAGGGTCCCCCAGTGACACTTGGTAGGGCATAATGCCATAGTCAGGGCTGGCTTGTGGTGAAAGTTGGTGACGTGGGAGATGGGAAAGCAGCGCCAACACCTGAGGATGCAGCTCAGAGCCAGCTCCCTGCAGGGGTGAAGCCACTCACCATCTGACTGCAGGCACACTGCACCCCAGGTGCCCAGAGCTGCCAGCGAGCCAACATATGGGCAGGCACTTGGACACAGCTCAGGCAGGAAAAGAAATAATATCCCCTGTGTCTGATTAATGTGACCCAAAGTTTATGGTAAGCATAAGTTGGTGTTGGGGTGCAGGGCTGCCACAGCCCTCAGGCACCCCCTTTCTCTTGCCACTGTCCCTGTTGTCTTCCTTTTTCTCCTGTCTGCCCTTGAAGGGCCTCCATGGTTCATTGCCCACAGCAATGTCATGGAGAGGGTGGCAGGGTGGGATTAGCCTGGGGAAGGTCCCTGAAGGTTGGACATCGGGTCAAATGTCTGGTGCATTCAGCTCCAGCATGCCAGGGTGCTGCACCCACAGCTGCAGAGTGTGCTTGGGGTGCAAACCCCACCATGTGCACCTTCTGCAAGGAGAAAGAAATCAAAGCTGTACGTGCACTGTCATGCCTGCTAACAGTCAAACTCCAGCCCCTTCCTCACAACTGCTCATCATATCCATTGGCAGCATTCCCCAGCTGCATCCCTGTTTGCTGTAAGCATCTGGCCCTCAGCAAACACAGTTTGCTGCACAGTCATGTGCAGTGCTTAGTGCATCTGTCTTAAAAGTCTGTGCAAACAGTAGAAACAGAGGGAGCTCCTGAGTCGCTGAATCCAGCCCTGGGCTATCTCAGGTAACCATGTCATGTATGCTAACTAATCCTCCCAGTAGTGCCCAGATGGAGGGATGAGCTGCCTGGGTCTGTCTAGGGAAGGGAACCAAAGCGCATGGTGAGCAGCAGAGATCAGCAGGGATTCATCCCCTCCCCAGCTGAGCCTGCCCTGGTCAGTAAATACGAGTGGTTACTGCTCAGACAGGAATCATGCCATCAGTCCAAGCAAATGGAGCATGGATACAGAAGTGATGAGTGGAAACATGCTTTAGGGGAGAAATAGAGGCCAATTCTTGCTGTCTGCACGAAACCAAAGAAGCCCTGGGAGCTGCCCCATGCTGAGGGACCTGAGCCCTCCCTGCATTTAGTGTCTCCCTGTGGATGCTGGATTAAACCACATCAATCCTGCCGTGATTCTGCTGTTTAGTGCTGGTATCCTGCTGCTCTGTCTGCCCTAATGCCATTTTGTGGTGAGGATGTGCCTCCCCCCAAAACTGACCTCTCTTTGCAGCCACCTCCTCCCATAAATCCTACCTTGGCAAAGGCAACCTCTGTCCCCGGGGCCTGGGAGAAATAATCTCCCTAAAACAGGAGCCTGCAGAGAGGCTTGCAGCAGAGGAGGTGATGCAGCAAATTCCCCTGAGCTGTAAATGTATTTATATCCCTGTCCCATCCACTTGTGGTGAGAACCCCTTACTAATGCTGTGGATGGGAAGGAAATCACACTTACATTTTTCTGTACTTTTTCCAGCTGGTGGTTTGATGGGCTGTGGGTTCTGTCTCCCCAAGCAATACTCTGAGAGTTACCTTGGTGCCAGGAGAGTGGGAGAAGGAACAAAATGCTCCCTTACTGGTGTCCCCTCTCCATGCTGTAGATCAGCACTCCATGGGCAGAGGGATTGGGCATCCTCCCCATTATCCCTCTACCTGGACAGCCCTTTGAGCAACACTGAGGGCAGCAGTGGAGGATGGATGGGACTGTTCTGGGAGATTCTCATAGTCTTAGAGCAGATGCTTACAGGCTTTTCATTAAATTTCCCTCATATATCTGTCACTAATTCTATCCATCACAGCAAAGGGATGAACTATAAACTCTATCTTATCATTTCTTAGCAAAAAAAAAAAAAAAAAAGTCCCATTGGCTTTTGCCTAGTATAAATATAACCTTCCTCCCATTCAGAAAGATTACAGCCTGTACAAAACGAATCTTTACAGGACAATTTGCCGCTGTGGGAGCCAGGCCAGGTCCCAGTTTGACCACTAGCATTATCTCTGCTCCCATTTGTGGCTGGAGGGGCATGTACAAGCAGAGCTCCTGGCCAAGCCACCTGGAGAGGCTGCTTCACTGCTCTCAGCAGCTCCCAAAGACAGAACAGCACAAATATTTGTGTGTGAAATAGAAAATAAATCATGCATTTTGCTGGAGGACTGGTGGCATTTGTTTTATCATGTTATGCCTGCAAATGTTTGTAAACACTGCATCAATTTGCCATACTACAGCAAAGATTAGAATTCAGTGCTTTGAAGTCTGTGTTGAGGCTTGAGACAAGTCTTTTTCTTGAGGTATTTGAGGACCATTCGTACACCAAAAAGTGTAGTTTGGGTGTTGAGTCTGCCTCTGTTTTCTCTACCTGGACATGCCACAGCTAAGGGAAGTGAGAAAGACACATGGCCTCCTGAACATCTCTTTCCACCCAGTGACACACAAATGCCAACTCACTATAAAACACAAGCTTCTGCCATCAGACCAGTCTGAGTTCATGGCCCCACACTGAAATCAAAGCTTTTAAGCAAAAACTAGGTTAGAAATTCAAGGAGCTGGAGAAAACCCACATGAAGCCAGCAGGAGACAGGCAAAGCACTGCAGCTTTCCTCCTGCAACAGATTAAAAGCCCCAAGGTTTATAATACAGGCTGCAGAAATCAACCCTTGAAATCCCATCTTTCTGTGCTGCTTGTCCTGCTGGTAATGTGGAATCTCCTACACATGCCCTGTTCCCTCACATGCTGTTGCTCTCCTTCCTACTCCCATATGTGCCCCGCAGGACTGTATCCCTCAGCCGCTGCTGGGGTTTAGTAAAGATGTAAAACTTCCAGAAGGACAGGGAGTCAGCTCTATGGATATGTGAAAAAAACAGCTATGTTGCTAACCATTTGCACATTGGAGAGGAGGCAATGGCCCCCTTCCTTGGGCAATCTTTTCACAGGGTGTGGTACTTCAGAGCCTGGAGCAGGCATGCATCAGGGAGGAGGGAATCTCCTTCCAAAACGTCTCCCCAATTGATGTTTGCCTAACATCCTGCTGGAAAAGGTGCTGAGCTCATTGTCTGCTGGGAATACTCCTGGCGACTTGCTGGCTCATGCCATGTCTCCTCTGCCAGGCCCTCATCCTCTTGCAACAGCAGCAGAGGAACCACAGGGCTTAGCAGGGCAAAGTCTCCCAGAAGCATTGAGCATCTCCTTTTTGTAAGTCCTGCCATCCCAGATGGAGTACTGAGGGCCAGTGCAAAGATATCAGTCCTGCTGGACTGGCACTACAAAACCCGCAGGGTGATAGACCCTCATAAATACTGTTGGCCAAAGCTACGAGGGCCTCTCTGCCACAGAGGCTCGCATTTGTGTTTCTTTTTATTGTGGAATAAAGCTGAAGATGCTGGGAGCCTGAGTCATATGGGTGTGTAACACTACCAACAGTTTTTATGAGATTCGGGTTTTGCCAAGAAACTCGCTTCAACGGCTTGCTTGTCCCAAATGACCTGTACCTGAAATAGGGGTTGCCTGATAATCCTGGTCCTCCAAGTCAAAGTCAAGGCTTGCCATACAGCTCATATGCCCTCTCATCTCCCTGATTTATGGGATTATTCATTTTTGTCTAATTCACTTACATATTTAAAAGGTGCCACATATTTGAAATCTGGTGGTCACATGGGCTGTGGCTTTACTTATAGGCTGAGGGTCTCACCTCTTGACCTCACATGGGAATTTTCTTTTACTGTCAGCTCTGTCCCTATGTATTTTTCCCTTTAAAGCTGGCAAAGCCTAATTCCACTGTTTCTTTGGGGTTTGTTTTTTTGTCATGAATACTGGAAAGCAGGCAGGAGGTCTGCTTATGACTTCTTGTTGGCCTTTAATGAAATACTTCACATTTTATGCCTCAGTGTTTTCTACTAACACTGACTAGTGAAGCCTGCTTTAGTACTCCCAGTTGTACTTCATGGTTAATCTGTGAATCCTTCTAGAAAAGAGATGGAAGACGAAAGATAAATACACATATTCCCTTAGTGAGATCTGCAGCACTTCGTCTGATTTCTCTAGAAGAGACATTCCTTTTGTACATAGCTCTCATGACATGCCTGCATCCAGGACAGCACCTGATCCAAGCATACACCATAATTTATGTCCTGTTGGAGCATGTTCCCAGAAAAAGCCCTACATGAGTCATATCACTCCCCCAAAGCCCTGCCTGCTGCCAAGACGTCCAGCTGCATGAGAGGGAAGCACAAACTGTCACATGAGGATCTTTTTGATGGTGGCATCCTGTCAGCCATGAGTTTGTCAGAGCCTCCTCAGGCAGCGCTCGCCAGGCTGTGCCGCCTCCTTTGCAGCAAGCCCTGCTTTGCCATAGGAGATGTGTGCTAACGAATTCCCTTTGGGTCACCTTCATCTGCAGCAGAAAACCTGCAGGCAGATGGGGCCTGAGGGAAGCATTTCCATAATGAAGCAGAGAGGCAGAGCACCTCTAAGGATGGTAGGAGTTCCCATGTATTTATAACATTCTTAAATAACAAGCACTTTCGATAATCTTTTTTTACTCTCCTCAGAAGTCACTTCATTCAGTTTTTTGATGCACTGAAATTTTCTCACAGCCTCATTCAGAAATTTTTATTGTATTTCAGCCCTTTATGGACTCATTCATTGTTTTGCTGCAACTCCAACAGGGCTGTTAATGGTGCAGGTGTGTAGTTATCACATATATCAGAGGTACCCGTTGCAAATGTTGAGTCTAGCCTCAGTTAAACTCAGAATATTGCTTTCCCCATCAGGGATGAGCAGAAACAAACAACACATGTGAGGTGCTGGACAGAGAGCTGGAAGAAGGCAAGTGTGAGGAACACTCAAGTGGTTTTCATGGAGTAACTTCCAAATGGCTCATTTTCTGTCATTTAAAGTCCAAAGGCTAATGAACAACAGGAAACGCCTTTACTTCAGCAATATTCTTTAACCATGCACTCTCAGAAGTCTTCCATGTGTCATGTCCTTCCATGTGGGTGCACAGTTTACATGAAATGGTAATGTCCAACTCCTCAGATTTGCAGTGATAAACCACACCACTGGGGCAAGGTACTTGGCTTCTCATGCTTTTAAGAGTGAGGAGGACAATGCCCACCTGTGTAAATCACTCTGCTGCCAATGCCTGGAGTTGGCCTGTGTTAATCTCCACCCTAAAGTAACCTGGACTACTGGAGGAGGCTGATGCTGACTCAGTAATTAACCTTGTTTTGTGGTTTTATGGATTTTTCTGCTGCAGATTCTTTGGAGACTCATGAAACTTTTACAGAACACAAAAGTGGCAGTGAAGATTCTGGTTTGTTCATTGTGCTGCTGACTGCAGAGGGTTAGAATTAATGACTGACCTGAAAATCACAAGTCATAAAATAATATCTATTTTTTCACATTTGCCTCCTCCACTTGGAGCCTCTGACTACAGCCAGGGCCATATTTTCAGGTTGTTTTTTTTCCCAGAGGAAAGGGTGCAGTTAAAAAGGAAAAAAAAAGGGATGGGATAATTTTCAGGGGGTGAGACCTGCAGAAAAACAGCAACTACAGTGAGCATTGAAACCCAAAGAAGGCAGTAATGCTGCTTTAAAAACAGTTTTGGGACTTAATTTAATTTTAAACTGTGTTTCATTCCTTGTCTGCTGCCTTTAGCTAACTCTATTGTTGCTAAGCCTTACAGGAGAGAAATCCATGTTTCTAAGGGCCATTACAGTTGACACAGCAGGGCTTCATCTGAAAACTAATCTGATGTGAAGGTTGGGTCTGGAGGACACCCTAGTGCTTATTGCCATGCCCCTGGCTGCTGGGTCACAGAGAATTCAGCGGAGCTCAGAGCCGAGTATAAGGGTTGCAATTGTGCTGGTGTGGTGGGTGGTGAGAGACAGCCTGTTCCTATGGGCATGGGGGAGGGATGGGAGGTGGAGGGGGCCGGGGAAGGAGAGCTTCATTTGCCACTGCTCACAGGGCTCTTAATTGCAGCAGTGTACATGGTGATAAGCTGCTGAATTGCCTTTCATCGACTGGGAAACCCAGCATGTGAAAAAATTCAGCATGTCATTGTCTGTTTGCATAGCTCACTGCCTGACCCGCCGGTCTGCACACAGGACGGGAAAATAAAAGCGAATATTATTGTCACTCCAAGAGCCACCGGCTGGGGCATTGCCAAGAGAGAGGTGGAAGGATGAAGGGGGTGTAGATCAGCTCACGTTGGCCATGTTGTATGCTTCATTTTTCCTCCTTGTGGGCCATAACCTCTGCGACAAAGTGTTTCCCCAGCTGCAGATGAACAGCTGGGCCATGCGGAGCTCAAGACCACGGAGCGAAGGGCGGCACACGCGTTAGCGACTGCGAGTGGGGACAACTTCCCTGGGATTTTACAGTTCCCAGGCCCAACTCTTGAACGCTGAGTATTTGCAGAGAACCTGTAGTTTGCTTGTTTATTTATCTAGTTCTTCCTGTGACTTCCAAGGAACGGTTTCCTTGTCCTTATGCTAATTTGAGCCCTGCTGAATAAAGAGGCTTTTTTTCCCCCATCCCGTCCTGCGAGAGGTCATCTTTATTCAAGAGCCATGAATGATGTGCGCGGGGTACTAATCGAGCACAAAGAGCCCGGTCCGGAGCCAGCCAAGCGTACAGCTGTCCTTTTGTTTACAGGGTTGGAGAGGGAACCTAAAAAGTGCTCCTGCCCCAGGGACAATAGCAGCGGCTCCAGAGACGCCTGAGATTTGGCAGGGGCCCCTCTTTCCTGGCGCTAAAGGGCCTTTATTAAACATAAATCATGTCAGCTGCTACCACAGCCCTTTCTCAGCTTATAAAAGATTCTCCTTTACTGCTTAAGTGACACGATGGAAAGGAATTGCTCTGAAATACCCCAAAGACCAAAGCAATGGAGCAGGTTGGGGACAAATGACACTTCTGACTGTTTAATAGTGATGCTCATCTGTCGCTGTTAAAATGATGCTTGCAGCTGGGTTAGTTTTTTAAGCTGGCTGGTGATTCGATGTGCTTTATTGATTTTGTGTTGGCTTGAAATGTCACAGGGTCACAAGGACAAATTTTATACCTGTGAGTTTATACCATGGAGCCCTAGAAGCCCTAGGATAAATATGTTGCCATATGTTATCACTGGAAGAGTGTGATGCCTTAGGCATAATAACTAAGGGTAGAGCATCTCTGCAAAGAGTGGCATAACTCTGTCAAGGGAATAATTATTTGACTTTCTTACACAGTGATGTACAACCTGACCGCAGCATTTCCTTGGGCTGGGAAGCAAACATTCTTTCTTCTTCCCCTTGTAAATAAAAGGGCATTCTGTGTGTAAGGAACAAAATTGTCCACGGAAAATGTGTAGCTTCGAGTACTGCTGTTGGCAATTCCTGTCCCTCACTAGGCAGCAGGTCCTTCTGTGCAAGGAGAGGGCCTGAGATGTCACTGGGAGTGCAAGACACGGCAAACACAGAAGCTTTGGGCAAGATTCAGATGTGTCAGGAGGAGTTTGATGTCCCTCTGGTCGTGTCTGGAATTAACTAGTGAATAACTTAAAAGTCTTACCTGGAGGACTCCCTTCAAGCTGTAACTGTCTGGGCTCATCTTCTGCTTCTCATATAGAGATGTACCAGCCCAATCCAAGCAGTTACCAGATATGCACTCTGTCTATTAATATGTATATCCACCTGTTCTTTCAAATTTGCACTTTAATAGTAGTGAGAGATGAATCAGACCGTGCCTTGCACATCCTTCCTTCCCTGCTGCTTGTGTTCACCTTTGTTCCCTTTGAGTTGACACATCTGCATGTGCAACTGTCTTGCTTGCCACAGAGAGTTGTCACAAGGACCCCCTTTCTGTCCCACAGGCACCCCTGCCCCTGTTGTGCTCTCTCTCCTTCGGTGTCTCACCAACTACCGCAGACCAGGCATGGAAGGGCTGCATAGTCATGAGCTCAGTCCATGCATCTGCATTACACACTGGAACAGGTAATTCCACAGATGACATTAATCCCCCACTTTAGCAATGCTCCATGATCATCACCCGGTGGAGTCTGGGAAAGCACATTAGTGCCTTTCATAGGTGAGGTCCTGCTGGCACTGGGTAACAGGCAGAGCTCCTGATTTGAGCTCCTTTTTGATGTTTTCAACACATTCTCAGGTTTTGACAAGGATCCCCACCAATCAACCCAGGATTCATAAATAACTGAGCCTACAGCTCTGTGCGTCATGGCACAGCTCCTCTCTGCAAAACAAGTCACTGCTCTGAACCACCCTGATCTCCAAGTCTGTTTGCAGAAAGCTGTGTTGACTGTTTGGATTTTCCAGGCTGGCTTTAGCTCTGATTTGGTCCTGCCAGATTCTATCGCAAGTTATTCAAGTCAGTGAAGAGTTGCTTAGTTTGTACTAGCAATAACTTTGGCCCTAAACCTAAAACAACTTATTCCCATTTAAAAAAAGAAAAGGTGGTGTCTGCACACCACTGGGACATTTGCAGAGAATATAAAATCAAGTGGTTTGGTTTGCCTCTTTCAGTGGCTGTTGCTCCTTGCATTTGATATTTGCCTTGTGAAGATCTGGGTGACATTGCGCTAAAAATAAACATTATTTAGAAAAACACATTTTTCCTGATTTTAATAAAAAGGGCTAATGGAGTGTTAGTAACCCAGAGACCAGTCATCACATTGCTATCTTCGGAAAGCTCATCTGTATGAAATGCTCATCTTTTTTACAGGTGTCACGAAACTTCAGTGTTCTCCTAAATAATATATCTCAGAATTGAGAGATATTATTTACATATCTATCATTCTTATTTTATACATTTATAAATTATTTATCTCAGAATTGAGATATATATCAAGATATTGATTTATATATATATATAAAATCTGTATCTAAATGCACATCTCATATGTGAAATATGTAAACCTGGAGTATCAACACTTAATTTACCCAAGTAAATCTTAATGGAGATGGTGACAATGAAAGGCAGAAAGAAAACAGGGTATTAATTGCTTTGTATCTTCAGATTTATTATTTCTGACTTGCTGCAGACCAGAATAAAATTCATAACAGCATAGGTGAATCATTCTACATACTCTCTTTACACTGAGAAGGCTTAACCAGTTTTTAAATGTTTTTTTTTTCTTTAAAATACTTTTTCAATTGCTAGGATGCACTGACGTGAGTTTCAAATACCTTTCACTCACTCATTAAACAGAGGAAGAAGGACAACAAATGTCAAAGTGAAAATGTGCAGAGGATGAGGATATGATTCAGCCTTACTGATCGTTATTTACCATAGCAGTTTGCTTTATAAATTGCAGATGTAAGTTTTAGCAAAGCAGGATCATTTTGGACTGTTTCTCCTCCATGCCTTGGTGCCTACATCACTTAAAGACTTTGGTAGGGCTGAACACATAAGTTGTGGGTAGTCATACAAACTCAAAGGCAGATTCTCACAATTTGTGTGCACCAAATTCAGCCCAAGTGTGGCCTCTCACTCCCCCCACCCCATGGTCTTCTGCATTCAGCTCTCGCCCTGGAAACGCCTGAGCTGTTGGAAAGACTTGGGACTCAGCAGATATTCCTTGTTTGGGTCCCTCTGAGACTGCAGATGTCTGCATGTGTGGAATCTTGTTCCTTTGCACCCACGCAGGACCACTGAACTCCTTTCACATGAGTCATAGCCTCAGGAGCTGGCCTGCAGCTCCACTGTGACAATGGTGGCTTGGCTCTGCGCCTCCCAAGTAAGTTCTTGGGAATTTAGTACCGTGTCTAATTTCCAAAGGTATCCACAACTTTTTGTATGTGAAAGCATGAGATGTGCTCTCAGTGACAGCATAAGCCAGCAAAAAGGTGCTCCCAGAAAGCATGTGGGGTGTGGATGGACTAGGTTCACTGTTTTTTTGGGAAGGATTGCCCTTGGCTATATGTGCAGTGCTGAAATAGCAGAGCATCAGTATTTCTGAGATACAGCTTTCCAGTTATGGATTAATAAAAGCTTAATATTGTAAGAAAGTGATCACAGATAAATAAATGGTATGTGCTGCTGCTGAACAGGTGTGTGTCTGTGGGGACACATGAGTTCTGACAGTGCACTAGAAGGTACTGGAAAAACAGTAAAGGATTCCCTACCTTTTTTTTTTCCCTCTTATTGTACAATAGGATGTAGCTTTAGATCCCTGAAATTTGTGACACAGGTACCTCATACCAGTGAAAAGGAGATCCGATTCTGGTCTGCTACCAGAGCACATCATTGTCTCTAAAAGATGGAGATAAACTCACTACTCAAAGCTGCACTTTGACCTGCACTTACGTGCATTGTATTCTTCTGCTGTCTCCTGAAATGATCCTGATAACTGGGATCCTTCTACACCCAAGCAGAACTTCAACCCCAGAAAAACTAAATTATGGACGCAAAATTACCTGAACTCACAGGGAAATGTGCTCCTATTGATTTTCTTTCCACTCAAACTGATAATGAAGCTCCATTAATCCTGAAAAACTTCTTACAGCATTTTCCCAGTTCAAGTAGCACACGCTTGATTGGCACTTCTGCAAAAAAAGGGATCTGAATGTGAAATCCTCGTTTCTTTAGTGGCATCATTCACACATCAGAGCTGCCAGATGGCTGTGCTCTCCTGGGCCAGCCCATTGAGGGAGCAGGAAAAGCAGCACACGACATTCTGGTGACTACAGGCTCTCTGGTGCGTGGGCCAGAGGAGGCAAATCCCACCTCCTCCCTGCTTCAGGACACGCTATCAGCAAATGACTCCTGCCTCTGCATGTCAGCCCTGCCTCTGGGCTACAAGCAACAGCCTTTGTCAGTTCTCAGTGAGGTCTGGAGGCAGAGCTGCCACGCTCCATCAATGGGCTGGGTGAAGCAAGGATGTCAGAGCCTGGATTAGGAGCAGAGCAGCTGGAAGGGGGTGGGCAGGGGCTGGAGGTTCGGTGGAGCAGGGTAGGAGGATGCCCCACTTATTTAACAGCTGCAAAAATTGCAAGGAGCTGGTTTCCCCCCTGTCAGAGCCCAGCGAGCTCATCGTGCCTCCTGAAAGGTTGGGGTGTGCAAGCTTGGCACCGCACTGGCACGGAAAAGGGAAGCAGGGTTGTCTTCTGGAACCAGCTGACAAGGTTTTTGGGCTGGTGACGGGGAGTTTTCAGGCTGCAGCAGGGTAATTTTCAGTATCCAGTGTCTTGTTCCCTGCCTAACAGATCAAGGTCATCCGTATGAATTCAGACACTGCTCTGCTGTTTACACTTCGATTGATTGCAGAAACAAGATCCTTTTTTACCAATCCCTGCTGTCTGCAGGTGAAGGCACCAACTTCTGTCACAGAAGTGCCGCTGCCTCCCTTTGCCTCAGCCCTCCCCTCTGCCCTTGCCTGCTACAGTTGCTATTTTTATCCTCTGTAAAAACAGTACAATCAACTCCCTCTGCTACCAAAGGAGCTCTGATGGATAATTTAATACTAAACACTGAGATGATTAGAGGTGCAGGGTGGCTTTTTTACAGTCAGAGAGAAGCTGAACAGGCGAAGATTGCGTTGCAAGTCTGAAATCTCCCAAAAATAGGCATATGGAAAACCCATGGGGGAAAAAGCTCTACAGAAGTGTCAAATGCCAAAAGAACCTGGTGGCTTGTGGGGAAAAGAGGGGCTCCTTAGAAAGGAGGCTGTTCACCCATTAAATCTCAGCCTGGAAAAGGGGCTGGCTTCTCATGTGGCCAAACAAAACACGGGGTGGCTATTCAGGTTGCCAATGAATCAAACAAATCAGGCTGTGCCTTTAATTACACCCACCTCTGTTGGACCAAAGTAGGAGCAAACAACTCTGCTTTCCTCACTGGAAGAAAGACACGATTTCTTTGAAGAAGTTCTCCTGATATCAAAGGTCACCTGTTTTACTTTTTTTTTCAACACTGGCTTTACTTGTTGGTCATTTCCTCCCTGTGTTGTTGGAGGAAGGCTGCTCATCATGTCTTGCAGAAGAGTACACGTTATAGCAGACTGTACTCTCTCTGATAGCTTCTGCTGACTGGAAGGTGTCCTCATGCTGAGCTATTCACACAGTTAACATGGCAAAACTTCTTTTTAGTGGGGTAGACCTACTCTCTTGCAGATGTGCTGATATAAATACATCTATACTGGGACAGCTACTCATGCAGAGAAATGAAATAACTGTCCTCTTCTAATATATATATACACATATACCCATTATATGAGAACAATTTCTGCACCAAGAGAATTAGTCATATAACTACAGTGGTTGAATTGGGATTTACCAGTTACTGGTATGAATATTTATTCTTATCTGTACATAAGTAAGTACAGGTTTGTTATTAATCTGTCCCATGTAGCAGACACAGTATGGACTTAAATGGCTAGCAGGGTGAGTCCTATGACAGTGAACATCCTATAACAGTTTGTTTCTTGAATATATCAATTAAAAAAAAAAACAAACCAAAAAACTCCTGCAAAAATAATTACGGCAGGACAAAGGTTACCCATGCCCTGTCTGAACAGCTGTGTTGAAATAATTATGGCCAGAGGTGGGTTAGGATCCTCTCTCAGTCCAAATCCCTCCTGGCTTTGAGATTTCAGTCAGACCAGTACGATAAAGGAAAAACCTTTCTGTCATTTTGCGACATTTCAATAAGTTCCTCAGCTCATGTGAAGTCCGCCTACATCAGCCAACAGTTTGGCTTGTCAGTGGGAAACCCTATTTAAACCTGAGACAGATCATCAAGGCACTGTGAGAAGAAGACCAGTACTGGGTCCCTCTGTCCACCTTCCCGATAAACTGGGCATAGTTCCTTGTCCCTGATCCCTTGCAGGGGGTTACCACAAGGGGGTAACACCAGAGATTGCCCCCAGCATTGATGGGTGCCAGTCTTAGGGCCATGGCAAACTTGTCCCTTTTCTCTTGGAGCAGAGACCAGTGGGACAGGAGCATTACTGCTGAGCTGGAGCATTCACATTCCACCCCCGCTTATCACTTTTATCTTACACTGATATACCCCAGCCTTGAGGCTTACAGGATCTGGCCTTTGCTAACATTTTGCTAGAGCCCAGCAACAAGACTTCTATTTTGTCTGGCAGGGCTCATTTCAAAGAAATCTGGTCCCCAGATAGGCAGCTGACATTCTCTCTTTCTTCTTTTCATCCTGCCAGCTGTCTTCTCAGTTCTGTCTTTTAGACCTGTTTTTGTTCCTGGGCAGAAATACTTGTGCAGGTCAGCACTGAGCTTTCATTCAGTAGCAAGCTAAGTAATTTTTCAATGGCATAATGTTAGCCTGTTTTAATCCCTGCATAAATCCACTCTCTTATAACCTGGATACATTTAATTTAATGACAGCATTGAGCCACATCAAGAAAACAAATGGCAGGAGAGGTAAAAAATGAGTCCCAAGACTTTTCTTTTGGTTTTCTCAGACAGACTGCCAAGAGAATGAAGGACCCAGAATTATACCTTAGACTGCACCACCTTGGTGACTTTTCCAGGCCAGCAGAGGTATTACTCAGTACCTGCTATTTCAGTTCCTAGCTCAGCCACAGATGTCACTATAAAGATAAATTTTCTACCTTTTCCTGGGAGTTGCTGACGTGGGGAATAAGAAGCCAAGTTGCAGAATCAAACCTTGTCTTTCCCAAACCCACAGGGAACGCTGCAATGATTCTCAGAATCTTTGGCAGTTCACCAACACCAACAGATTTTCCCAGTATGAATGTCAACCAAAAAAGCCTTCTTCCTGGCTTAAAAAAACTGTCTCAGAGCCATCTCTATCTCTGCTTCCCCAAGGTCCCAATTACAGCCATGAGAGAAACTCCCCCTTCCCTTCGCTTGCAGCCCTGACTTTGTGGTGTGGGTGGAATCGCTGTTTGTAGGTAGCAGTGCCCTGGGGCTTCATTCTGTGAATCGCACTACAGCAGCCACCTCTTCTTATCTGCCAATCAAGGTATTCTCACACTAGTCATTTTATAATCTACCATATAATAATTTTTACAATCTACTGTAGGTAGACTTTTGTCCAAGATATTTCATGGTTTATTCAGAGTAAATGCATTTTAAGCTCATTTAATCTAAAATGCATGCGGTTTCCAAAATTTTCTGTCCTCCCTGTGTCCTCTTTGTAAAAATCCAGCTTTCCTCTTGCAGCTGGGATGCTAACAGGACTTTAATTCTTCTACCTTTTCTTTTCCTCCTTTAACTGAAAGTTGCTCCAGCTTCTCCTGAAGACAGGGGTGAAGCTGTGATGGAGTTCAGCAGGTGAAAGGCTGGGTCTTTAGCTACCACATTCATCTGCCAGACATGAGAGGACCAGCATCATCTCCATGGGATATGAGGGCACCTTTGAAACACTTTATCCACTGTAAAAATGAGGCCCTCCAGCAGCACAGCTGCAGGCAGACGACTCAACGACAGATCAAGTTACCAGAAATCAGACTTCTGAGTTACCATACTTACTGTGAGCATGGCTAAAATGTCATGAAGACTTTACACATTAGTTCTGGGAAGTGCGGAGAAAAGAGTCATATTGTAAAAATCACGTTGTTGTTCCCAATGAACGTGCTCGGTGCCAGCAAGTGAGAGGTTTGGTGGTCGCAAATATAATGTCATTGGGAGGCTTTTTTATGTCCTGACTGGTTGGGAGAATTTTGGGAGAGTACTGACAGCAGCATTTTATTGGACAGAGCTCCTACAGAGGGGATCCCCATGAACAGCTTGAGCTTTCCCGGGGTTCCTCTCCTACTGCTGTGCAGGACTGTTAACTCCCTGAGCATCGCAGCTGAGGGTTCAACTTAGTGCTAGCACCCTGCTAGCACTGAGACGAGTGATGTTTTAGAAATGTGTATTTTCTCCGTTGCTGTTGAGCAGTAAAATCAAGCCCTTCACACACGTATGGGCTTCCCCAGTGGTATCTGCAACTGGGCTCAAGTGGTCCCACCCACCCCCACTGGCTGCATAATGTGTCTCACCCCAGGGTAAACTCTGGTGTCAAGGGCCTGGGCTGCAGCTGCTGCAGACCTAAATGCCCCCAGATCTCAGGTATCAGTGAGGGATTTCGCTGAGGTAAAGGGATACGTTGACCAAATTCCTTGCCCCTTGTTCCTCCCTTTCGTTTTGTTGGGATTACTTCTTCCTGATGTTTTGAGGAAGCCTGTGCTCTACGGGAGAGCCGCAGAACATCGAGCGGACACACAGGCAGAGAATAGCCCCGAATTTCGTGAGATCGCCATGATTTTGCAGATTTTTCCTACCAGGAGGTTTTGTGAGGACTGAAACATGTGGGAATGGCAAACCCACAGCAGGGGGCAGTGCTCTATGGAAAATCCATCCACTGTCCTTCAGCCATTTTGAGCATGGGAATTGTGACATTGCAGGGCCTGACGTGGAAGCCTGGAGCTTCTTTAACATCCTTCTCACTCCCTGTCTGAGAAGGAGGATTGCAATGGAGAGAAGGCTTGTACACAACTGTGTCTGCACAGTGTAGGCTTTGTTTCTGTCTCAAACACTCGATTTGGAGGTAAAGAAAATTATCAGGAGATGTTTTAGCGTTTAAATCCATACATGTATTTTCCCAGATGTGTCTGGTGTCTCCCTGGGACATTCCTAGAAAGAAAACTCAAAAGGCCAATGCACCTCCACAGCACCCTGAGGAGGGAGCCCTCGGCAGCTGGCCTGCCTTTAGCAGCCATCATTCGGGAATCACACACCACCCAAGAGGGGCCATGTTAATTAAAACTTGAAACTATTGCCAGCCTTTCCACTCGACTACAGCGTCAGCCCTTTTCCTGTGTTTACTGCAGACACATCCTGCCTGGAACTCTCTCCAAACACAACATCATCTTGCAAATAAACACTCGGCAGTGAAGTCCAAGCCTTCCCTCCTCCCTGTTTGTGGACCACTACTGCACTGCCTGGTCCTTGTCCCAGGGGGTGATGGCCGTGCTGTGGGGAGGGAACAGGGACAGGTGGCTCTGGTGAGCCAAGCTGCAGCTCACTTCTGCAATTTAAACCAACTCAAGGCTTTGCTGAAGACCTGCTGTTGCCATTTAGGGTAGAAAGTGGTTGTTTTCTCATTGTTTTGGATTTAATTGCCACTGGGGAGCTCAGTTGGAAGTGGTAAGGAGCTCTCCATCCCCCTCATTCTCTATCTCCTCTTGCCTGCCTCCAGCACACAAAGGTCTCCAGGGGATACCATGTGTGAACCTCCATGGTGCTTCGTGCAAGGGTCAGGGCAGTGAGGAGTTTTTCCTAGCTAATCTGTGTCTATGTACTTGCTTAGGCTTGTAATAGGTGCAAAAGAGTGAGACTGCTCTTGCTGCTCCTTCCCTTCCCACCCAGAATGTGGGGACCTCTGCTTGTTCTCCTGACGATGACATCTCCATGGAAACCACAGAAGTGGCATTCAGGTATGAAAGGGTTTGGAAAGGATTGCAGGTCCTTGAAGAATCCTTTCACACCATAGGCTTTGTCTCCTACACCCCCAAAGGCCCCACAGGTCCCTGAAGCCCACCAGAAGAGGCACAGTAGAGCTGCCCAAGCCTTTAAGGGTCTCACAATGTTGGCCCTATGTCTTGCTTTTTGTTTTTGTGATCTCTGCTCCCTGGCTTATCCTCTGATCCCTTTCTCCTCCCCTCTCTGACATGCCTCTCTGGCTTTCCCAAGCACTATGCCAAGACGCTAATTACATTCCTGGTGCTCCTGCATTTCCATTAGTGGCTGAGGACTTGGACCTGTTCTTCCTTTCTTCACTCCTCCCAGAATACCTGTCCCTGCCCCAGGAGATGGTCCTGTCCCAGGCAAAGAGCCAGCGCTGAGGGTGCCGCATGGGATGGGGCAGGACTCTGAAATCTGAGTGAGCAGAGAGGAGACAGCCTGCCTGTTCCCCAAATACAAATCTGAAGGGTGGGATATGTTACCCCAGGGTTACACAGGCTCCACCGAAGGCAAATATTCTCAGGGCTACTAAACACACAGACTTGACTCCTAAATGAGGACGTCCCTGAGCTGTAGGTCAGAGGGAGCCAGGTCAGCATTCTGGGGAAGGAGAACATATTTTTGCTCTGTGTTGCACCAGCAAGTCCCCTGCAAAGTCAGAAAAGTCATATGAGACTGGTAATTCTCTTCCACAGGAATCTCTCTCAAAATATCCCCTGCCATATTCCCATTTGCTTGTTTCCAGGTTTTCAGAAATACAGGAGCTAATATTCCACCACAGGGAGCAGGGACCTGGTTTCACTTTGTGAATGCTGTACCAAGGTGGCAATGGCTTATCTGGCAAGAGAACCCATGCTGCCTGTCCCTCTGCCCACAGGTGCAGGGTGCATCATCTCAGCACCAGCAATCTTCCTGGTTCATCGGCTGTATCCAAAAAGAAGTTTTTGATATCCAAAAATAAGTTTGTGAGACTCTTCAGGACATACCTCTTCAGGGAAGTCGCACAGGACTTGATGGGAAGCTCCCCCAGCCAATCTCAGACCTTAGCATTGCTGCTCAGCCTGTTGCTGTTCCTTCAGAAGCTGCTGCTGCTGCCCATCTTGCCAGCACATAGCCTCTCCCCTCTCCCCGTCCCATATTTATCCTCTCTATCAGGCCCCAGCCTTGTGGTGCTGTGGGGTTCCTGTGCCTCCCCCTGACTGTGCACCCTCAGAGGGGCAGCTCTGGGTCCCAGACTGTGTCTATATAGGGGAGGGGACAGCCCTGGGAGAGCTCTCACTGCATCACACCAGTCCCCCAAGACAAGCTGCACCAGATCTGTTTAAAGCGACAGCGTCGCTCCCAGCAAAGGCTCGGGAATCTGTTGTACAAAGCTGACCTAATTTACAGCTTTTGGTGCTATTCTAGTAGTTTGGGATGTAGTGAAAAGGAACCTGGCATCTATCCTCAGTTAATACCCATCTCAGCCTGACTTTGAAATGTCCTGCTGAAAATGCAGCCAAGGGAGAACTTTTTTTTTTTTAGCAGACCAACAGCCAAGGGGGAGTAAAAAGCAGGGAAGAGGGAGTGAGAAAGAAGCAAACAAACAGCAACCAAGGATTTGGGGACCGCAAATAGCTTCATGAATAATATTATCCCCTGGAAATCAAGTGGCTGACCCAATATGTAAATCTGTCCTGGGAAGGGACAGGGCAGACGGGATTTCTTGTATCCAGCACCAGGCAGTTGCAGGGGGGAGGCAATCCTTGAGGGCTGGGCACAGGCAGAGGTCTCCATGTGTGCCACTTTTGGGGAGGCTACTACAAACGAGGTCAGGTTATTTTGGTGCAAACTGGAGGAATTTGGAGGAGGAGGAGGGATGCAAGTGGTGGGTGGGGACCAGCACTGGCCAAGGGAAGCCCAGAGGACCTTGTGGTGGGAGCCCCCCACAGATAAACATGGGTGTGCATGGGGGCTGCAGGGATAGACAGGGACCCCTGGGGAATGTTGACCTTTTCCAAGGCACAGCAAGGAGCCTCCAGCCCCATGGCATGGCTGTCACTGGCGCAGTGCCACTGGCACATGGCTTGAAGCACATGAAAGGCGGATACTTCACTCTCCCTGCCCTGCCACGGCAGCTCCAACTGGCCCAGTCAGGAACACGCTGCAGCAAACACACCTCTGTTTACCAAGTGTTCGTGAGTAATGGCCCTGACAGTGCACCAAGGGAGGCAACAGATCCTGGTGAACGCAAAGGACATTTGCTTGCCCTTGTCAGCCTTTGACGCAGAGGGGCCTTTGCTGCTGTGACCCTGCTGCAGAGAAAGGCCATCCCTTCTGCTGGCCTGCATGGTGCTTACTGGAGGATGCAGCTGATGGATCTAGGGCACCCCTGTTCCCAGGACCCCAACACAAGGACTGAGACGAGGACTGTGGGTTTTTTTACCTGGTGGTTTCTCAGGACATCTTCATGTGCGCTAGACTTGGCTTTCCAAGGCAGAGAGGTCCAAAATCAGAGTGACTTTTGTGAGTAGAGGTTCCAGTGACACATAATGTATCACTAGACATTTCCTCATCACCCGTGCACACATGTGTACAGCATTCCCAGGACACAGTGCCTGCCTGCCTGGTGTCAACCAGTGATGCACAGGCACTGGCATGCTGGCCTGGCACAGTAGGTAGAAACCACAATAAATATGTCCTGGAAGAGGTGTTTGCACAAGACTGGCGTTTTTGCTCTCAGAGTCCAGACACACGTGGCCATACTGCAGTCTATCAATGCTCTCACAGTGCTGTTTCAGCTCCCTGCTCACGATGGCTTGGTCTCCTGCTGAAGACTTTTTCTTCATTTCTAACAGGAACATTCTTTTCTTCTCATGAGTCTGACTTCCTCCCCTCTTCCCTCCCTGGAAAACCTTGTAACTGTTTTAATATGGAGTTATTGCCTCTCTTTATGGCATGGAGCTCAGGGATCACAGCAATGTTTGCTTTTTGTTTTCATGTGACACATCTTGTTCTGCACTTTTTATGATTATTTGGGGAGTTGTCCCTGTGTATGTTACAGTGGGTTAACTAAGCTGCCTCTAGTGCAAATAATTCAGAGCACCCCTTAAGCATCAATGCCCCTTTAAAGTATTTGGCACTGGAGAGCTAAGAGAGCTCCTGGAATGGTGATACATCTTGTTAGTCTCACTTGAGATGCCAGGACATTGAACTTGAGCACAAGGTGCTGGTGCTTGAATTAAAACTAATTGCTGTAGCACACTGGTGCCTGCAATGTGCCTGATAAAGCTGAGGTCAGCAGAGACCATCATCCGACTGGCAGTTTGCTGGGGTGCAGCTTACTGACCCCTCTCCAGACAGAGACGCAGTTGGCTCATTCCTCCTTTGGTACAAGGAGCATCTGCAAAACTTTTAAAGACTGAGCTCTGATGGCTGCACAGTTGTGGTGCCTGGCATACAGCAACAGTGGGTAGGTTCCATGCTCTTACCAGAGTCTCTGTGCTTTGGTCTGCAAATTTTCATGCAGCAGAAACCAGCCCTCGAGGTACAGAGAGCTGTACCTGTGCTCCTTTCTCTGCTGGTTCTATAGCATTGTCTTCTTTTGACTAGGATGGACTTTTTAATTTTAATCACTGGTCACGCAGCTGAGCCTGAAGGCACTCTTATGTCAGGTTATATGGAAAAGGCTCTCCATAATTACAATGAAGTTGCTAATATGAGAGTCAGTTTTAACACAGGCTTCAATTTTAACCACATTTGCTTTGAAGCCTGACAGCCACAAAAGGGATCCAAGCCTGTCTGAGTTTAGTTGTGAATTCTGCTCTGTGGTAGGACAAAAAATGGCAGAGCTCAAAATCTCCAGGTGTTACGAAGGTTTGGTTTTCTTGATTCCACAGGGAAGAAGCTGAAAATCTGACTGGGCTTTGCAGCACAGGTGTTGCTGACCCTGGGAATGTTTGCCTGGGTGTAGCTGTGTGGAATGGGTCTGCCTGAGGTTTGCAGCATAGTCTGAGTGTGGTTTGCAGCATTGGATGAGGTTTGCAGCACAGGCTACAAGACTGGAAGCAACTGACCTCCTGTCTGACCATTCCACATGTCTCCTCTGAGTTTGGGGCAGATTTATAACTCCATCAAAATAAATACCCCAGGACAGACATCTCCAAACCCAAGCAGACTTCCACTGATGTATGGGATAGCTGTTTTCTTCCACTATCTTCTCCCTTTGCTGCTTCTACTTTTCCTCTTGTGCCAGTAGAATAAGAAGGTTCAAGGAGATGACCAGTCTGAAAAACTAATCCTGCAAGGAAAAGGAGAATAACTGTCTGGTTCCTCCACAAAGCTGGAGAAGCCCCAGAGCTTCATTGTAGAGGCGGGGAGGTGGGACCACCATTTTCAGCTCTGCAATCAGCTGAGAAGTATTGTGCTGGTGCTTTCCTTTCATTGTTTTTCCCCCCTCCCAGGGACATTCCTGTCATTTTGTACATGCCACCAAAATACAGAGGGGCAGATTCCACAAGGCAAAAGACAGGTAGCATCAAATGACTTCAGAAAATGGATTAGGATTTTTAGAGTATGTGCTGAGATAGGAATCTTCTTCACCTGCTATCTGGAAGAAGATACTTCAACAGCTGTGGATATAAATAGCACTTATCAGGCAGTGAAAAGGAAACAAAGCTTTGGGTAATTAGAAGAAGAAATGTCTAGGGGAAGATGATTTTTTTAAAGAGCAAGTAAATCAGCTCCCGTGCAGTTCGTGAAGGAAGGAGATACCTGGCAGCATAGTGCTGAACAACCAGGTCTAAGAAGGGTCATTTAGCAAAGGTCAGATAAGAGCAGGGGCTTGGAACTTGTGCATATATTGAACAAAAAACCATCAGAAGTAAAGGAACATGATTGTGACTTTAATAATGAAGCTGAGATTTCTCAGATTGAGGAACAAGAGTCGAAACCTCTTTCAGCTAAAGGCTGTTTATTTCACAAATAGCATTTTTCTTGTACCTTCATCTTTCAAGGATGGGCACTGAATAATAAAAAACATAATTTTCTGATGAATGTACTTCCTTTTGATTTTTTGATTTAAAAAAAATAAAAAGATGTTGAGAGTGACTTGGATGTCAGGAGGCCTCCACAGTGTGCAAAGAGCCTTGACATCAGCAGGCTTGTGCTCAAGATGAGATTGGGAACAGGGCAGGGGGCAGGTGCAGTGGTGATGGAGAGCTGTGGTGCTGCATCCTTTCAACAAAATGGTCTTGAGTGTATGGGCCAAAAAGAAAGTCCACATGAACAGGCAGAGGGCAGTGAAATGAGTGGAGCTACAACCTTGAAATAACTGAGGCCCAGGTTATTAATTCAGTGTAAACCGCATTACCACTCATTTGTTTGACTGTGTTCTGACTGACTGTGCTTACCTTGGTTTTACCCAATCTACCAGTTTTGCCCCTATTGGAAAAGGGTCCACAAAATATTTTACTAGGAAAAGGCGAACATGGAAACACATAGCTCTCACTCAAGCAGCTGAGACTCAGTTTATCCCAGGCAGGCTTACATTTGGCTGACAGGGTGCTCAGATAAACGGTGTGTGTTGCTTGAAACCTTAACAAGGTCCCCAACAGTGTTGGATGTAACTGGAAGAGGAGCTGATATTGCAAAGCCAGACTGTTACCTCTCTGTCCCTGCTGCCCAGAGCCATGGATTTCTGTATCCACTGGCTGTGCCTGTGATTTGTCGCAGGCTGCTCTTCAGCAAGAGAAAATGGTAATATAGCTGCATAGACTACTTGTCTGCTAATATACCTCTCATGATGGAAATTGGGGGAGTGAAACACTGTTGATCATGTGAGAGTGAGTGAGCACATGCAAATATCTCAGCCTGCATCAATCTGTGGAAAAAAAAAATACATTCTGGGCCAACATAGTAGCAGGATAACTGGTCATTTAGCTCTGTCCTGATTTGACTAAACAGTTTACTCCCAATTTTTGTTTTGTTTTAGCGACAATGAAAGACAAATTGCAGCTGCATCATGTAAAAAGGAATTACTTAACCATCCTACAGTGTGTTTTGCATTAACTGTTGGAAGACTGGTGCTTATTATCCGAGACTCTGGTTGCATTTTGAAGTCCCACAGTACAAGCAACATGAGCCTCAGCTCTCTGCGACTGATCCAAGGTGCACTGTGGAAAATGACAGGGATCTCAGGGTTAAGATAAGTCAGGACCACTTTTTTTTAGTAAGGCAAACAATCTCAGGGCTGCAGTGCCCAGGAGAAGCTCTGCCTCTTTCCATGATGAGTGCTCAGGCAGTGCTCAGGCATGCCAGGCATTTTTTCCCTTTCTGAACTAGACACTACTCTGAGGAAGCAAACTTAAAGAGCAGAAGGAAACTCTACATTTTTAGGTATAAAATTCCACGTTAAAAGTGCTTTTTGGTCTCAGTGCATCTTGGGGTCTGCTGTGAACTGGGCTTCAAAGCCACAATTCTCCTTGCAGGAGGTTGGACCCTCAGTGGTGTGAAGGCTTCAAGCTGGAGAGCTGGGTTCCCTCACTCTTGCCCTCTGCCAACAGCCAGAGGCAGCTGATGCTGGAGACATCCAGCTCTCCTTCTTTGGTTCCTGACTCCCAGGCCTGTGGGGAGGAGTCAAATGCCACTATATTTAGTGACATATTTATGTGTGTTTGATTTCGATCAGAATTCGTCCTTTTAGAGAACCCGCCTTCCACAACCCAATCTGCAGCCATGGTACTTGTTGGTACCAGACTGGTCCAAACAGACCCAAATCAGCTGCCAAAGTTCACAGCATACCCCAAACCAGCTAATGTTTTCTGCACAGTAGCTGTGAAATTCAAATCTTTCTTCAGGGGAGGGTTCTCCCTTCCCCTTCCCCTTCCCCTTCCCCTTCCCCTTCCCCTTCCCCTTCCCCTTCCCTTTCTTCCTTTTTCTTCCCCTTCCCCTTCTTCCTTTTCCTTCCCCTTCCCCTTCTTCCTTTTCCTCTCCTCTCTCTTTTTTTTCTTTCCTTTCTCTTCTTTGTGCATGGTTTTCACAGCTGAGATACCAAGGGAAGGCTGATCCAACCCTATCCAAGCACACACCAAGGAACACGTCTCTTCTGTTCCTGGGGAGAGCACTGGGATCCAATGGGATGTGTTTGATGCCTTGAGCTCGCCTGAAAGGTGACCAGTTCAGACCTCATTGAAGGACAGTGTCCACCAAGAGCACCAGTAGAAGACTCCTGCTCACAAGATCCTACTCTGGATTCTTTAAAGCTTTTAATTGCTCTTCTCACTGTTCATCAGTGATGTCAGCGAAGATCTTCTGAAGCTTCCAGCCTCCCCCACGTACACATACTCAAATCCCTGCCCCTGAAGATGTGGGGCCAGTCAACACCCACCTCTACTGAGAGTAAGGGCCCCCAGACAGACTGCATCAGCACTTTGCATCCCATGGCCCACTCTAACCTCCCTTCCGAACACAAGTGGAAATCTGCAAGGCAAAGGAGGAAAATATACCAAGGGAAATCAGAAATACCAGGGAAGCCTCAGGGGCTTTTAATGAGGAGTTCAGTTCCAATTTAGTATAAAATTCATGGGCCTGGATTGCAGTAAAACTGCAAACACACTGCAATTTTTCCTGGGTCTGTACGTCTGCCACCTCCTCTGGGCACAACCAAGTGAGAGGAGCTAATGAGGTCCAGACTGATGCAAGCAGGAAGGAATACACAGTCTGCTTCTCAGAAGGATTAAGAATTAAAGAGCCACTGTCAGGTCCCATAAGTGTAAGCACAAGGTACAAAACCCAGCAGCCCTGAGCTGCCGATGCCGAAAAAGCTCATTGAATTCTTCACGGCAGGACACAAAGGGAATCAATCCAATGGCGTCTGCAGAACAAGACCTGGCACTGTGTCAGAAGGAGGGGCTGTGCCAGGCAGGTTCTTGCAACAGGTTGAAAGTCAAGGGAGGTAGATTAGCACCTATTTACCCATGGAGCAACTTCAGCCTGAATATTCTGGTGCCGTACTCTACTCTGAACATTCTTTATTGTATTGATCTGGTCCAAAGCACATATTGGAACAGCTCATTGCAAGGGTCCAGGCAGCAGCATGTCCCCCAGTAGGCAGCAGAGGAGCAGAGGTGTTTTTGGAGAAGTTGTCCCAGCTGTGGTCTGTGGGGGTCCTGAGTCACCCTGCTCTGAATTTGGATATCTGAATCACGGTCCCACTTCCTTGCGGGGCCAGGAGGGTTTGAATCAGATCCCAACAGAGTGAATCAGGACTAGAATGAGTTCTTTTCCTGAGTTTCAGGAGTCTCTGAATCAGATTGTGAACTAGTTCTTCCCTCCCAGACATGGAGAACCTGAATCAGGGTCTGAGCTGATGTTCCTGCTCCAGAGCAGAGGGCATTAACAGAGCAAGATGGAGAGGATCCCTGGCTGGCACAACAGGAAGGGAAAGACCCTAATTGCATGGTTTAATTAAAAACTGCCCGGATGCTCTCATTCTCTACCAATTTGCTGCAATGTCACAGGCCCTCTGAAGTGGAGACAAGAGGGAGGAATTCAAAGAGGAACAGTAATGATGATTGTTTTGTAGAAAGAGCACTAAACAGGACACCTTAAATCTTCTCACAGGAATGTCCTGATCCCAGAGAGGACATCTAGTAGTCTTCAGCCCACTACAGAGCCTCTTGTCTCACTGCCTCTACATTTAATGCAGGCAAGCACAGTTTGTGCAGATTGTTATTTAGGTTGTTGAGGATTCTTGCCTAAATGTGGGAGTTCCTCTGTGCTGGGCAGAGGATGGTCACCTACCAGGGGAGCTTGGGAAAACACAAAATCCAGATGAGCAACAGTGCTCATCTTTATTTCATAGAAGGGAGACTGATATTATCCAATGTCACCCAAGGGCACAGCATTGCCAGCACAGCTTCAGGCTCAACTTTTCATACTGCTTTTGAAGCTTTGTTTTGCTGACACAGATGTTCTCCCTCTCAGGGAATAAGGGATGCTTTCTCCAGCTTTACACGTTTTTGCACACATTCACTTTCATGCTTCGATTCATTGACTTGTTAGTGATGGCATTAATTAGGGTGGGCTACACATGCTTTTCTGCGCTCCTTATCTTCTTTATTATTGTTCTTGACAATAATAGTGCTCTCTGGATGGGATGGGGATGATTCATGTGACACTTTTTGTCATCTGAGAACAGAGTTTACAAGATGCTTTTTCTTCCAGCCAGCACCATGGCAGCGTCTCTCAAACTTTGGTTGTACCTAAGAGCTATTGCAGTGGAGCATTTCTGTAGTATGAGCCATCCAGGGAGATGGTTTGTTGCAAGCAAATATGGAGACAGAAGGAAAAATTAATTAAAAGTGTGGGCCAGGTCCATCTGTGTGCGCAGCTCTCTGTTTTCAGGGAGTGTATGGGACAGGACAAGGTGGACAGCCAGTCACTGCTGACAGCTGATCACTGGCAGACAAGTGGATCAGATGGGATTGCCTGAATTTTTCTCCCCATCTTGGCAGCTGCAAATGTGACAGCTGGGTGCCTGCTCCCAGCTTCCAGTGTCAAGGCAGAAGATATTGGATCACATTTGGAGAAGGAGTGTAGAGAATGGTGCTTCTTAGGCTTTAGTAGAAGACATGTTATGGTAACAACAAGACTGGCTAATATCTGGCAGGAAATAAAGGATATTTTGAGCAATCTGTGTAACCTTCTGTTTCCTTTACTCTTTTCCTACAATATTCCCTCCTTCCATTACTTGCAGCTGTTGTATCACATATCTACTTCAGATGTGCTTTAGCACCCCTGGGAATTCCTTTGCTGACTTGGAAGGGACTTCTCATCTAACTCTCTGTGGTTTGTAGAAGAATTGTCATGATACGTTTGGGTCAACAACAATGATCAGAGCACAAGTATTGAATTAAAAATGAAATAATAATGACCAAGTGGCATCTGCACCTAGATGGGGTTTCCCAGCTCTCATCACTGAGCACAGAAACAAGTCTGTACACTCAGTGCCAAAGTGGCTGTGCCACTGCTTTCCCATGCCACTTTTGGCACATTCCTGAGCCCACAGATCCTCTAGCCCCAAGGAGTCAGTCTGGCACCTCACCAACCCCAGAAGAGGTAGCTCATGTCCCTGTTGTTCATCTAATGCCAGGTTTATGCCTTATGACATGAATCACAGTGGCATTAAATGGCATGGAAACATCTGCTCAGGAACTGAGGCCAAACAGGAGTGTAGTGACCCACACGCTGACTGGTGGGAGCTTTGGAAATGAGTGAGAGCAGCCAGGGACAGAGTCACCTACATGAGCTCCATCACTGGCAGAGCAAAATAAAACTGTTTTCTACCATTTTTCCACCTGCCAACTCTTTTCCAATCAGTTACTGATTGTGCCAGCAGTGGAATTAACAGCCCTTATTTAGGCTGCCCTTTAAAGAGGCACTTGGTACCTCTATTTAATTGCCAAGTTACAACAGGAGGTAACTTTTCAGTCTGGACAATGCCTTTGAATTTAACTGCAGTAGGCAACACCTGGGATGGATTTTTCATTTTGTTTTGTTGTAGTCTTGTGGTATTGTCCAAGTGTAAAGTGCTGGTAAGAAGAATAATCTCTCTAGTTTCCAAATGGAGGACTGGAGGGGAGAATAATAACGTTGGTTTGCATCCAAAGAATCCTGATAGAGGAGGCTGGGAGAGCGGAAGGGGGGCATCGCTGGCATCTGAGCAGTGTTTGCAGCTCTGACAAGAACTATGGGTCTGGAGAATTTGGGATGTGGGGTTACTGCTGCTCGAGGCCAGAAGGAAATTCCTGGCTCCTGCTGATGCAGCAGGCAACAACTGGGAGGGGTGGGGCAGCCAGGAGAGGAGACTCAGCTTGGCCCGGGGGCAGGGGCTGCTCCTGTGTGTGGCTTTGCCCTCTGTCCTTTCACAACCCCTTTTCTTTGGGAGGGAGAGTCTGCTAATGGCAAGCTGACAAGTGAATCAGTGCATATGTGCAGTCAGCAGTGCCAGGGGAAGGAAACAGGGATTTATCCTCCCCCCGTTGTTTCAGACAATGCTTCCGCTTGCAGCCTGAGCTCTGGTTAAGGACATTTATCGATTGCTTCTCTGGTTTACTACTGGCTGCCCAGGGAGCAAATAACAACATTTCATATGAGCAGGCTGAAATATGGCAAGGCGGGAGCTGACAGGCAGTGATTAAGCAGCTCTCTGATCTGGAGGAGGGCAAGAAACAAATGACAGTATATATAGATGGATGACGGCTAATATAGCAGGGGAGAAAATTAACTCATTCCAGGAAGGTGGAAGATCTTTCAGCCACTCTTATTCCTGTCTGATGATTAAGCTGCTAAACTAAAGGTTGCCAGAGGGAGAAATTATCCCAAATACATTTTTAAAAGGCTGCTGCCAAAGCACTGTTCCCACAGCACCCACAGAAATAAGTGGATAATTCAAAGGCTGCTGAAGTCAATGGGAGGTTTCCAATGATGTCCGTGGGTCTGATCCCCAAACCCTGGGAATGGTTTCCTTGAGAAAAACACTTAATACATTGCAGCCTTGGAAACTGGTCCCCAAATTACCGTTCTGAGAAGAAAGGAAGCATTGCTGGTGACCTTCTGGGTGCCAAAATAGCACCCTGGATCATAGACATGCAATTTGTATTATACATATTTATATTATTTTGCTAATCTCAAGAGTTTAAGAGATTAAAACTACGTTTTCCCCTCACCCCAATTCTGAACCGGCACATATAGGCTACGTAGGAGGGTCCACTCAATGGTGCTCTGTAAAGCATTTTGCTAAATGGGTCATTTGTGCTTAATGGTTCATTCCTTATAGTTAGTACAAACAACTTTTAGACAGAAAGAGTCCAGCTGCTGTTCTGCATGGTACCATGTGCTACTGCTGTGTCACCTCAAACCTGGGTTCCTTAGTCACATATGCCTGGTGGTGTAAGTGCATTATCTGCTGATAAGAAGTATTTGCCTAAGGCAGATCGATTTTTTTTAATATATATATATATATCCTGATATAAGAGGAAATAGGCTCCTGGAAAATATTGGCAGAGAACTGGAGAGATACCATAGTTCCTATGACATCCCCCGTCGGCCTTTAATCTATCCCTATCACCGGTATTGCCATTTGCAATGGGATTGAAAGGCATTTCAAAGAGCTCAGGTGGTAAAAGAGCTGACTACAATCTCCAAAGCCATGGCTGAAGGTTATGGGCTGAGGTGTGGCCAGCAATGGCAGTTCTGACAAATGGGGTGAAAGTCAGGTGCTCACTTGCCATTGCCTTACTAAACATGAACACAAAAGCCTTTGAAGGTCAAGGACTATCTGCAAATCAAGTTTTCACCAAATGCAATGTTATTATAGAATCAAAGTCCTCTTTGTTTAACAAGGGCAACAAGTTTATAGATCTTATCACTGCCAGATACTACTGTTGCTCTGCAAAAGCACACAGCAGGGTACCCAAGAGCACAGGAGTGATATTATATCATGTTAAAACCTGTAATGGAAACAATAGTTCTTGCTTGGAAAAAAGTTAATAGAGAATGCCAATTCTTCAATTTTTTGCAGGCAGGCAGAATTGAGAGAGACATCATGCAAGTGTAGCACGATGTCCACGTTACATGATGGACCTTAACAGAAAGTTTGAGAGAAAATCCAAGAAAGGTCCTTGTATGAGTCAAGTCCTCCGAGTATTATTTCCAGGTATCCCACAGGACCAAGCAGTTTCCACTGACAGCACAAGCTGGCTTTGACTTTTGTCTCTGGGCATTTTCTTTTCTTCTCATTATAATTAACTTTCCCTGCTGGCATTTTCTCCTAGTTGCCATTTGCTGAGCTGTTGGATTTCCCTCAGGGAGAAGCAGCTGCAAGACCACATCACATATACTCCGTAACATGGACTTTGGAGAAAAGTGGGAGGAAAAAGAGTTGCAGATTTGTAGAGATGCAAAAGACACATTTAAAGCTGTTAATGAAATGGCAAGCTTTTAAAAACAAAGCATTTTTATGAATAAGAGAAGCTCATTAAGACTTCTTAAACATTGCCGGCTCTAAGGAAGGGGCATTTTCATTTACCTGTGTGCTGTGAGGAAGAATTTTTTTAGATTCTTGATATTTACATTGTGACCAGGCTATATCTTGTGAAGATCTGGGGAAAAATGGCAGATCACTTTCTTTACTAAATTGAAGCATTGCCTGTGTGGAACTCAGGCCAGCGGGATGCAGGTGAGAGGAGCAGGGGATGCCCGAGGCTGCATCACACCACTGCCTATTTAATGTGCACTACCACAGTCTGTCTCCCTGCTAGTGTGTGTTACAGCTGAGCTTGGCTATTGAAACTCTGCTCCAGAGACCTCCAAACACTTTGCTTTCATATTAGATGAAGAGTACAGAGTGCTTATTTCATGCAGAGATGGGGCTGAATTATGTTGGACCTTTCCCAGGCTTTCAGAAATATAAACTGTAAACCTGAATGATGTAATTATGACAGATCTTTGTTTCACTGTACGTAAGCATTCTATAATACATTAATTTACTGAATAAACCACTAATATGCTGACTTTACAAAGCACCCTTCACTTTGCTTTCTGCATATAATCGATCATCATGTCCATGTGGCCTTCGTAGAGTAGAAACTAATATTATAAACAAGCATGTTAGAAGACTTAAAATGAATAATGAATGGACAATAGAATGCTAAGGGCAGAGCCACAAGCAGTGTCTGGCCCCGTGCTGGCTGACTGCAGAGTCCTTGCCTGTGATAATGCTGTGCTGGACCCAAATGACCCATCCAAGGTTGAACACAGAGACTGGTTTGGCAGCAGCAAGCAGGGACATTGGCCCTGCTCCATCTGCTGAAGCTTTCCTGTAGGTAATCACATTTTCCTTGATTTCTTTGTTTTGAATTTGCAAGAAACTGCCCTGCAGATGGAGGGATTCATTCCCCAGAGAGGGGTGGGGGCAGCCTCCCTGCCTGTGCCCTCTCCAGATTGGCACTGGCTTTCCTGGAGTTTAGCATTTCCTCGGCGACAGGCCTGACTGGGAGGAGGAGGAGTAAAAGTGGAAAGACTAATTTCAGCAAGGAACATGGAAAAAGCCTTCCCAGTTCTGGGGCGTGAGTTCCTGAAATCGCCTCCTCCCTCCTCATGTGCTCCTAGTGAGAAATGTGGAGACAGCATGGTACCTCTAGTGGGATAACATCAGCATCCCAAGAGGTGACAGGGACATATGGGCACTGCACACCTGTGATCCTCCTGCTCTTGCAGCTCAGAGCAGCACTGCCCCTGGGGAACATCCACCTCAGGGGGGAACTTTCTGTGGCTCCCCAGCCTTTGCTTTGCAAGTGTGTATTGATGGCTGAGAGGGATTGTTTGTGGTAAGGACACAACAGCTTCATTTCCCCCAAATAAAACCTTTAATGCAAGAAAACCCCATCCGTAACTGATGTCTGAAGTCGCAGAACGAGCGACGCAGGCAGGGAAACTATAGAGGTGATTAGGGAGATAAAGCAAAGGCTGCTGACTTCACTGCCTTTGCACATGCCCAAGTACCAACATGCCTTTTGGGGCATAAACTGACCTATTCAAGATGCACAAAGCCACGAGATGGGAAAGTTGTCCCTGAGGTGCCACTGCTGTGAGAGCACCTTGCACTGTTCCTGCTCTTGGGCATCAGCCCCAGTGCCACTGCACAGCCCGGGAGCTGCCTGAGGAAGGGAAGAGATTTAAACTGACACATTAAAGAGACCAAAATGAAAAGTTGTGGGAGCAATTGAATAAATGCTTCAGAGCTGCTAGAGCTTGCGCTCGAAAATAGCACAGAGGAGGGGGGTTTAAGCCCTGTACTGTATTTCCAAGTGGCCCTCTGGATAAATTGGCACAAATTCCAGAGGGATTTTAACTACAAGGACGAGGATCCAGAGCCTATGTTCAGACTGTCCACAGGCTTTAACCATGTCATGGATTTCAGTTCCATGAGGCAGGGACAGGAATTTGGGAAGGGAGAATGCTTATAATGTGCATCCTTGCACAAGGTTTATTAGGATTATTTTTAGGATATTTATCTTACCTAGCCAAAAGGGTATGAGCAACACAATCTCCCTTCAAATAAAAGACTACATGGTTTTGTGAGGAATGACACAATAAACATGTACTTAGTGAAAGGCTCGGGACTAGGGTTAACTTTTTTTTGTCTTGATTTTCCTGTTAAATAAGTAATTCTGCAGTTAAAGCTTGGTTGGTAGAGAAGTGTGGTCTTTTTTTTTGAAACCAACTTTAAGCTGCATCATGGGGAAAGTGTCTCTTGGACTTCCCAACTACTTCTCTTTCTGTAAGGTGGTGGTGGGGGAAGAGCTGTGAAAGCAGAGTGGATGTTATTAGGATTCAGTTTATTCCTGCTGACTTTCCCCAGCTACTGTGCTGCAGTGCAAAGCCGCTGTGCTCTGAACCGTGGGAAGGCACAGAGCTCCGCTGAGCAGGTTTGCTCCAGGTCCTCCAGAAGTGAAAGAGGAATTTGTCCTTCTGCTGGCAAAACCCACGGCTTATGCTGTTGCCCCCCAGAGCAGCACAGTTCCTTATCCATGGTTAAACCAAACCAAAATTCTTTGCCACCCACAGCCTGTGCCCCTGGGGAGCTCAGCCTGGTGCTCCCTGGGTGCTGTGGCCGTGCTGGAACTCAGATTCCAGCACCAGGACATTTGTCAGATGTTTCTGCCTCTTTCATCTGCATTTCAAAGATAATGAGCCAAACGCATTTCTAGTGTTATTCGTTTAAATTTCCTCATTAACTCTAATTGCACTGGGTATGGGAATGGGCCCTAATTGCACTGGGCATGGGAACAGGGACTCCAGGCAGAGACATGGCAGCCTCCGGCTCTTGAATGGCAAGGAAGGAAAGCCTTAGGTGGTGATGACAAGGGGGAATCGTTAGAGACACCTCATGTACAGGTATCCCCCAAGTAAGTGTGGAAGGTGACAAGGGCTGGGCTGTTAATGAGCTCAGACCAAAGAGCAGAGCCTGCCTGGCCCATCCAGCATGACAAGCTCAGTGCCAGTGAATGCACCCGAGAGACCTCCCATAAAACCAGTGGAATCAGGAGGGCACCTTGACTGTGTGTGACTAACCAAGCAGGAAGGCAAAAACACCTCCTTAAGGCACCTGGGATTTAAGGGTGTCACCTTATGCATGACAGGTTTAATTACAGAGAGACCTTTCCAAGTTTGTCCACATTATTCCATCAAATGCCAAGCCTGGGAAGGCAGCACCCCTCTTTGGGACCAGAGCTGAGCCCCATCTTCCAGTGCATTTTTTTAGGCTCTTGCCTGTCAGTGGCAGTTGTTGGACAGAGCTTGAATCATGGGCCCAGTTCCTTCTTTGTATGAACGCTGCTCTTGCAGGCAGACAGCTGATTTTACCTCTTCTCTGAAATTCTGTGAATTTTGGACCCCGTTCAAGACTGAACAAATCAACTGGGACTTTCCATTGTTTGCCGTGAGCTTTTCAGCAGCTGTTATTGTTCTTCATCATCCGCTGGAACATTTTTGATCAAGTTATTGTTGTCCCCTGAGGAAGCTTTTAGAAGACTTTCAGAAGGAAGAAACCTTCATATATTGGCAAAGCGATTTTTTGGTTTCATTCCCAGGGCCATAGTTAGACTTTTTCCTTTTTACTGACGTCATGGCTTTTGGATGTGTTCAAACTAACTCGTGGGTGAATTCAATATTCATCTTTGCAGCTTCTGCTACATTTTCCTTTTTATCCCACGGTGGTTTATGGCCACTAGTTCTTACAGAACCATGTTTAATTTCCACAAAAGAGTGAACTAAAGACAGAAAAAGGTCTTTATTCTTGAAATGGTTAAGAAAAAAAGTCAACTGCTGTTGCTTAGTATCCCAATGTCTTTATTTTATTTTATTTTAAGGTTATAAATCTTTTTCCTTTGCAAAGACTTCTCACACATATCTCCATCTGTAGCCATTTTTCTAGTGTGTCTGGGTTTTGTCTCTCTCTTTCTGTGTGAAGACTGATGGGCATTGTCAGCTTTTTCCAAAGCTGCAGATTTGGAGATCCAGAAATCTACTAATTAGTTCATGTTTAATCTGCATGATCTGTAAGGACAGTTCTGGAGTCTTGCAGATTTGTTCCAGCACTGTCAAATTATGCTGATTAGATTGGTAAAAGCCAAAAGAAAAGCATAAATAGCAATTATTTTAAATAAATTCCAGGCACATAAAGACTGATTTTAGCCTGGAGTGGTGCAAAATTTCATGAAAATTGCAGTGTGTATTTATTGCATTTTTTTTCCCTAAAAGAAGTGGAAGAGTTGGACTTACAGTTGTCAGAAAAAAACTGAAATGTGATGGGCCCTTCCTGGCGCTACAGTGGCTGTTGCCCTTGTTTTTGGGGTGTAATAAGAGTTTAAACAAGTAATTTAACAGTCTTGCTCTCTGGTCCATCACAAATTCAGGCATGGGAGCCAGGAGGTTTAGCTCCCCAGGCTGCTCTGCAGGTAGGAGGCTCTTTCTGTCATTGGTCTCACAGGACTGCTGCACTTGCTAAACACAAAGGATAAATACAGGGCAGAAAACAAGCGGAGTGCAATTTCAATGTTTATGGACTCAGCTGAGCAAGCCCGCTGGTTTTCAAAGGCTTGCAAATGTTTAGGAAACAAAAGTCAGACGGAAAACCTCCCATCTTACAAGTGGGCAAAAGTGCTGTTAAGAACCACTAGAGTTTTTCAAGATAAATCTTATTATGTGGTTGAAAACACAACTGGAACTTGACTCTGACTTGCAGCAAGCAGCCATTACATGTTTTGGGAAGTGTCACGGAGCTTAAGACCATCGCTGCCAGGAAAGTACAGAGGGGCTTTGGAGCAAATGGGCATGAGCTCCTAGATTAGCTCCACTTAGTCACGCTCTGCAAGGAGGTTGAAAACAGCTCCCGTGAAAAGTAAAAGCTTGTCCTTCCCTCGGAGAGGATGACAGTGGTCCTCTACGGCACTGCTCAGCCTGGAGCAGCCTGCTGAGTGCTGAGCTTCTGTCTCCTGGTGCTGCAGCCCCAACACCTGGTACCATGCATCCATCAGCTCACACTGCCCAAGACAGTAGCCCTCTTCCCTCCCCCTTTTGCATTTATGTGCTCTGAGTTTCACCTGCACTTTATTGCCCAGTCAGTCATTAAGAAGGACTCACCTGTAAAGTCCTTCCGCAGTTCTTCAGAAACTGTCCCCATCCTTACTGCCATAAATAGCTGTGCACCATCAGCAGACTCCCTTGGTTAAGTGCTCAGCCCTTTTTCCAGGTCATTTATAACAATGTTGAGCTGCACAAGTACCAGCACAGACGCTGGGACGCCATCCGTGACCTCCACACTCCTGCGAGACCCAACCAAGACCCTGACCCTCTGTCCCTTATCCCTGAATCCATTACTCAGCCTTATTTATCCTACAACTAACAGCTTCAGAAAATGCCTTAATTCTACTAGATTCCCTAGCTTTTTGCATGGGTGGCTCTGCAGCCTTACTCACGGTCTTTTAATTTTTGGGGTCTATTATTTTGGAGTGTACCACTGAATTCAACCACTCTCAGGTGCTCTATAAGAAAGTGGAGCAGGGACAGAGGAAAACACTGACTACGTGGTGTTTTTAGCAATTAGCAGCCTTTGTGGTGTTGCTGCTTTCTTGATTTTTACTTGAGAAAATCACATGCTGGCTGGTATTCTGTAAAAGTGCAACAAGATGTGACTGTTTTCTGCTAGTGTGACTGCACTGGATCCAGACTACCCAAAACCAGTGCCGTGTTTCATCTGGTGGGGAAAAAGCACAGGATCTATCTATAGTCACTGATCCTTCTAATTCACAGGGAATTTGGGAGGTTTTTTTCAGCTCTGATAAAACTAATGCAGCACATAAGCCTCTTTGAGTCACCCTCTCTGCTATAAGAACTACCAAAACCAGCTGATTTCTATGAGGCAGATGTATTTATAGGCTTGGGATAGAATATAGATTTTTAAAATGCCACTTTTCTGCTTCAAAGGGAGACTTACATTTTTAATCTGTATAAAATTAATACAGCTAATTAATGAAAATGGCTACAGAGTAAAATGAATTAAAGTTTCAGAAGATCACAAAGCATTGATATGGCTGCAGGCTCTGATTTAGTAATGAGTCATGACATGGTGAATATTATCTGACTATATTTGCATCCAGGTACTGTAAGAACTTGTGGGCACTGAGGTGCTGCCATGTGGCAGCTTTGCTCGGGAGGAGCTTCTTTCTGAGCATTAGGAGAGCACTATTATTTAGGAAGGACCTGTGACCCTTCTAGGAGTGGGAAGATCTGGGATGTCAGGTCCTGTTTTCCATCCTGCCACTGACTTGCACAATCCCCTTATGCATCAGCCTTTGAAAGCAGCATAGTGCTGTACAATTCCCAAAGAAGCCTACGCAACCAAGGCCCAGGTGATCAAGGGAGTTGTGCTGAAATCCCACTGAAATAAATAAGAAAGTCAGTAGGAGGTGGGTCCTGAAATCCCTTTACCTTCTTTGAGAAATCTCCCTAAAGTAGAGGTACCACCATGCTCTCACAACAGCAGCAGGTACTTCCATCTCCTGCTGCAGCCATTTTGCAAATCCCTTCCCCTCTCTGAGTAAATGTTTGCAGGATCAAAGTCAAACTGCATGAGAAATGAGGAACTGTTTCCTTACGAAGCAGAAATCACGTCTCACATGGAGATTTATCATGCAGAAGAATTGCACTTTCTTCTCCTAGGGAAACACGCTGCACCTTGACTCTCAGACTACACCTCTGTCAGAAGAGGTACAGAAGGAGCTGGCAGGTGCAAAGGCACTTAGTCTGAAGGAAACACCGAGCCCTGCATATTCCCTTGGAGGCAGAAAATGCTCCAAAGGATAATGCTCCAGACCCAGGCTGTTCCCGAGGCTGGGAGGAAGCCCTGGGCGGTCGTGTGCAGGTCACAGCACGTCTGATTTCCTGGTGGCTCGCTCAGCTGTGCCAGGTTTCATGCACAGAGCTCAGCCCACCTGGGCCTCTTGGTGCTGCTCTAATGCCAGCAGAGCACAGGGGCTGGGTGTAACACCAGCAACCCCTTCAGAGGGGACACAGTCCCATTTGCAGTCCATATAGAAACCCTTAAGGAGTCCAGTGCTGCCATCCTTGCTCTGAGGTGTGTCCACAGGCTGGTAATCAGCCGCAGCCACGAATATTTGTTCCCTCCACTGAAAAAGGGCACTTTCCCCTCTCTTTAAAGTGCTCTTAAGATCAGTGAGGAAATGTTGACAATAAAGGATCCCCCTGGGAGCACTGGGTGGTAAAAAGTGGAAGTCAACCTTCTGTCTGGGAAGATTTGTGTGCTTGTGGGTTTTATATTCCACTTAAGTATTATCCATTTTCTTAAATGTTTCCACCTTATCTGACAGAGGACACAAAAACACATCAAGAGAACATGCAGAAACTACAGCTAGTTTCTTGGTTAAACCTGATTTTTCAACAGAGGCAATCAAATCTCTTTCTTTTTCCATGCTCTTGCCCAGTTGTGTATTGAAGTGGGTGATTCTTTGTTGTCTAAACTGTGTATTTTGCTAAGATAATTTAGACCATACTGTGACTCCTGTAACAAAGCGTGACATGACATACGTGTAATCCAACAGGCTGAGCTGACTGCAGACTTATTTTCCTCTCCCTCTCTCCTTTCCACTCCATCAGTTGTAGATCCCACCCTACATGCTTTGTTAAAACAGCCTGATTGAACCAACATCCTCACTAATGAGCATTTCTGATCCATGGCTTTCCAGGGCAGAAGATGGAATTTCCCAGGGAATTGTGTCTTCACTGTAAATGTCCAGAAAGGAAGAACCTTCTCCCAGAAATCATCTTCTGCCTTGCTACTGCTTCTTTCCCTTATTCCTCCAAGCAGATTTGGTTTTCACATCCAGCTGATTCCTACAAATAGGTGGCTTTTGATTTTTTTAAATTATTCTGAAAGTGCTTTATGGACAATTTCTAAGGGCATGGGGGACCAGTTAACAAGTATTACAGAGCCTAAATCATCATCTTCCTCACCTCTGAAATGGAATACAATAAGTTCTGTCTCAGAATATTTTGGCATCGTAAATTTTCATTCCACATGCCCAGGGACCAGCCATGCTGAGTTGCAGACACGTGTTATGTGTAACTACTGCAAATGTATTTTTGACTTGAGGAAGGAGGGGGGACTACAGCTCCCCCAAAGCAACATGAGGGAGAGGAAAATGCCCCTGCAGACTTCCCCTTCCTGCACGGTGTCTAATACAAAGGGAGGTTGCTAAAGCAACAGTTTCTCTTAGCTGACTAGACCTAGTCATGCACATGGGCTTCATGCTGAATCAGGATCAGAATTCGGGAAAAGATGGAAAAAGCTCCTTCTTCTACTTATATATCTTTGACTGCTCAGTTTGCACCTCTGGGAGCAGAAGCTGTGAATTCACTCAGTCCTGGCCTCTGACATATCCTGCAGCTATCCAGGCTCCTGGGGAGATCTCCACAGCTCCACTGGAACTGCTCACGCAAACTGCCCTCTTAACAACTATAAAGGAATTCGGTATTTAGGATAAACCCACTCAGCCTCCACCGAATTAACTTCAGGCTCAGGTCTTCAGCAGCTCGAATGCTACTGCACTGTGCCATGGCAGCATCGCCGCTCTCCACAGGGTGCCTGGTCAGGAGCACTCAGGTGCTTCTCCCCTCAGCACCTCACAGCAGCCGTACCTGCAGGGCTGATGGGGCGGCAAAACAGAGCCCTTCTCCTGCACTCCACTAAAGAGAAGAGGAAACCACTTGCCTCTGCCCAAAACCTGGCTGTACAGCCCAAGTCTGTGACGCTGGGAGCAGCAGGAAGAGCTGGTGTATGGCAGCAGTACAGCTGTCGGCTCCGGGACTGAGGGCAGGGGCAGGGAGATGATGGGAAGGGACCATTCATGGCAAGGGAAGCCCAGTTGTGGGTGACTGACCTTAGCAGCCAGGTAGAAACACGCAGGTAGAGTGAGATGCCCACAGGGCAGTGTTCCCAGCTGGCTTTTGCATTTGTTTCTATCAGCATATCAGCCAGCTCACCTCAGAGTTTAAAGCTGTGGCCCTGTGGCAGAGGAGAACAGCCTGTCCTGAACAGCTGCAAAAGGACACGGAGCTCCTGGGTGAGATATGCAGGTAAAGGGCTGGATACCAGTGAGGATTATTTTTATTTCACTAATTAATTCAAGGTTTCTCTGTTCCCTGTGTTGATACTGATGCAGATTCATTCCTGTTTAGAAGCTGTCACGTAGGGAGAAAGGAAATAACACAGTCTGGCTCCCCTCTTTTGGCATCCGAACAACATAATTCCTCAGGAGCACTCGAGAGGCCAAGCAGCATGTAAATGCTTTCCCTCATGGTGACACAGATGGAACTTTCTGGTACTAAAACAACCCCCTTTGACTGGTCACAGCTGCACGTACCTTTGCTGTAACATCATGGTTATGCAATGCTGACTCTCCCACTTTGCTCTTATCGTGCCTCTCTCATACTTGTGCAAATAGAAGCCAAGACGGAGCCCAGCCACGGCCTCCGAGAGCCCAGTCATTTCCCAACCCTCCTTCTCTGAGCCTGCCCTGCTCCCACTGGCACAGAGGTGAGCTGGGAGCACCAAACACCCAGAAGGGCACAGTTCTCCAGGCTCTGTCCAGAAAGAACCTGGTAAGGCAGGGACACACAGGCTGCTCAGTGCACTCCTGCACCTGAATGATGCAGACCCTGCTTCATGAGCACCCGTATTCACAAAGACATCGCTGCATCTCTGGGCCCCCCTCCTCTCTAGGTCACCATGACTTCCGCACTCATCCCGTTCACCAGGACTAATGGAGCACAGATGTGCTCTCAAGGGAGCGAGCGTGAACCAGAACCCTCATCTCTGGAACACTTCCCAGGAAGAACCATCTCCTCACCATCACGTATCCCAAAGTACCTAAGGAGAAGGCAGAGCAGGAAATAAGGCAGAAGAGTGAGTTCTTGGCATTTTTGCTACTTTATTCCTTTAATGTTCTGAAGCAGGATTTATGATTTTCTTCAGAGATGACTGTTGTGCTAGCAGGTAGGCAGGAAACAACCACAGTGAGATACAGATCTGTGATGCTTTAATTAAAGCACAGGTAAAAACAGCAGCAGAGCTCTGAGTGTTTCACAAGCCTCCTCTTAGTCACTGCTGTGTGCCTTGCAGGCTGCAAGGTGTCACAGACTGCTCTCCATGCCAGCTTCCGGGGCACGGAGCACAACGGGACCTGGCTGTCAGGCAGAGCTGTGTCCTAGTGCTTGTCCACAAGGACTGAGGGATCCAAGTGCACAGCAGCAGTGAAAACGTGCAACCTGCCAACTGAACTGCGCCAGGGCAGGAAGAAGAGGTGTTTTGTTCCAGACTGGAGAAGACCAAAATGTATTAAAAAGAGAAATGAGTCTCTGGAAGTGTGGCCCAGGCACATTTCCTGCGGCATGGCAGGAAAGACCCACGTTTCTGATTTACCACTTTTAGGAGGGAATGTGGCCAGAATGCAGAACACAGGTGACCACAAGCAGCATTAAACAGTGGGGGGTCTGGCAGCACAGTACCACACATGCTGGACAGTGTGGGATCCTCCCTGTGACCCTGACAGCAAACCAACAGCAGGAAGCGGTGCTGAGCTGCTGACCATGGCTGCCATTGGCAACAAAAACACAGAAGCCTTTTTAATATTGCAAAGGCAGAAATGAAATCCTTCTCCTCTTACGCAATGCTTGCCCTTCCTCAGCAGGGATCAAATCAATAAGGGACCAAGCAAAGTCAATGGTTTATTTCAAGGGGTTTTGAATTGGGCTTTGTAGGCAAAAAGGCATCAGCCTTGTTTCAAACTCCATGAAGACACATTGGTATTTCCATTCCGTGTCTATTTGTAGGATAGAAATGTGACTTTGCTCCTTTTTAATCCTGTTTAAATGTTACATTATTTTAAAATAAGGTCTGTTAGGAAAAAAGAATCAAGTTCAGGGCTGGAATTATCCCTGGAGATGCTTGGGTATGCCGTTTGTTAGTGAATGAGGATCACCCCCAAGAAAGTTAAGAATAGCCTTGTGGCATTAAGGTTGTATTTCTCCATCCTCTCTTCTGGTGTCTGTCAGTACCTCAGCCATGCTCCTGTGGTGATCCCAGCACACACAAACATGTGCATATGCACACACGTGTCATTATAACACAGCCACCAAACCCCATACACAGTGTTAGCAGTTTACTGCATGTGCCTGGAGAACATTAGCAGAGGCAGAAAGGGAACTTTCACATAATTTAGGGAGAAATGCTGCAGTTGTAGGCCAACTTACATAACTGATTTAGCTCAACAGAATTGCTTTCTGCCTTTAATCTGCTCAGCAGTTTATCTTTGCTGTCGTGATCGGTTGAGCTTTCTTTAAACCGTTATGGATTAGCGTTCTGCTATAACACGTTAAAAGCTTAGCTTTGTTTATTTTTGTCAAGAATGGGGGAGGGATATCAGGTTAAATGTTCAGGCAGCAGTTTATGAATGGCTGTTTCTCTTACAGGGCAATCAATATGTTCAGGTACCGAAGGCAAAGCACAGCTAAATGCTTTGAGTGACAGCACTAGTGGCTGGAATAGAAATATCTGCGACTTTACTTTTAAAAATAAAATAAAGGAGGAACTTAATAAATTTGCATAATTATTTTAATCTATAAATACAAAATGTAATCCAGCATTCAAACAGTTCATCACACCCACCAGCTCTGTATGGAAGACCAAAGAGTAAATGATCTGAAAACTTAATTAATAAGGCTGGTTGAGGATTTTACTAAGTATGCATTATTGATGCAATTTGGAGACAGAAATCCTGCCAAAAGCAATCTTTCTGTCATTCAGCTGCAGGAAAACAATACACCATAATGCAAAGAAACCACCAAACAAATGGAACCTCAGCCACTTACAAAGAGGTGTTCAGATAATATTAACCAGCTGTTCAGTGAATTTTCACAGTGGATTCATCAAATATAAAAGTGGATGTTCCATTAGAAATTGACAGTTTGGATCCAGGTTCAAATTTCTACTACAAACTGATGAGCACAATATACCAATTTAAACTAAATCCATTAATTACCACACTTCTTTGACCTCTGTGTAATTGAAATGATTTGCAAATGCCAGTCTGGAATGGAGTAAGAGTTTGTGCTCCTGAACGCTGCCAATAATCCTCTGGAACACTATTCCAAGGAAACACTAATTCTGTGAACAGTTGTGTTGGCAACCCTGTAATCTTGGAAATTTCTTATCTAAAATGGAGGAAGGAGGCACTTTCACATTTTTAAGAGGAACACAGACACTAGAAAAGTTTAAAAACCAAAGTGTCTAGTGGTGCTAGGAAAAAACAAACCCCATAAACCTCGGAAAGTAATTCAGAAAAAAAAGGAGGAAAAAAATCCAACTTCTTTGCAATTTGTATGTTGTTTGTTTTGCCTTCTTATCGGAAGAAATCTTTATTCTGCTCATTCCACTGAATGGCCATTCACTATTAATTTATCTTCTTTCTGACAGCAAGTAGAGCACCATTCCAGAATTTCAACATTCCCTTGATGCTGCTCTGGTTAATGCTTGTGTGCTATTTAAACAAAGCATATTCCAACTAAATCTGACTATATATGGAATTCCCTGACAAGTAAAAATTTGGATGCCTTACAGAAAAGTGCCATGAAAACAGAACACACACAGAACCCACTCCAGACGGCACAAACTCAGCTTGTACTAAACCAGGCTCTTGGTGGCAAAGGTCAGGTACCCAGTGTGCCCCACCATCTCCCTCAGTGGCACGCCACTTTTGAACTGCACAGTCCCTTGCTGCAGATTAGCACCCGGGCTACCTTGGTTTGATGGGTTGCTGCTGTCAAAGCCAGTGCCAGAATTATCCTCAGCTGCTTTTCCAAGGTCAGGGATTTGCAAGCTAATTGTCCTTACATTGTACACTCGGAGCAGAATTTCCAAGGTGTTAATCTCTGTAAAACCATATTCTTCCATGGCTAGGCAGGTCCTTTGAACTTGTTCGATGCAGGGGGAGAAGGAGCAGATGCGGCCACCTGCAAAATAAGACAGGTGTTGGAAAATAGGGAAAAAACCAAAACCATACACTTTTAATCTTTTTTACAATGTCTCCCAGATGCCCGTAGAATTACTGTTATACAGACAAAGTGAAAACATTCCTCAAGAAAAACTCCATGAGGCAACTCTGTGTGTTTAAAGTATCAGCACAAAATCAAACTCGGACGACCCCACGAGCCACTTCAGACCCTTTAAAAACCGCAACAGCAAATTCATTCATCTCCCACATCCAATGTTGCCCACCACATTTGTTCACAGTAAAACTGTTAAAAATCGATCCCTTCAGAGCAGTGGACTCTTTTGGAATCACCATCCAGAGTTCTGGACTGAGGCCCCAAAGTGAAGCTGGCACGTACACAAAGCCAGAAGTCATTCTCCACACGCTGTACAGCGCTGCCTTCATTCGAGTACAGGCGCGCGTGCACACACCCCCTGACAAAAGCGGCTGTGTTTATTTGGGAACGATGGTATGCGTGTGCAGAATAAAGTGATCTCTCCAGGCCATAGATGGAGTGCTGTTAAGGCTTTACCCTTTTAGTCAAGCTGACTAGCACGACTCCTGAGCATTAAAGCTTACTGGATATCACATCGGGCAGGCTTACAGCAAATGCTGTAAAACTCTAGGATAGGACTTTTAAGTGACAAAGTTAACACTTGTCTCCTTGTCTGTGCACAGTTCTGATTTTTGATTCTAAATACAGAGTATTAATAGGCCCCTTACACCTTTCTAAGTGCTACAATGTCACCTTAGCAGCTGAGAATAGAATGATTCAGATTTACTCCAAAAAGCCACAGCCAAATCAGATCAAAGAATTATAAGGACACTGTCTGCCATAAAGCCAGGGCATGTGCTTTCACCCAGGACACAGTGTCCCCCAAGGCAACTGCCCTTCCTGAAAAGCTTTTGTGCAGGAGGAAGGAACACTGGGCAATGCAGCTTTAGCTATTGTTTTACTTATTACAACTAGGTGAAAATGCCTGCTGACCTGATTTGCATTCCCTCTCAGTCCTCTCCCAGGCTCATCCAGTCAAGCTTTCCAATGCCAGTTGTCTAAGTAGTTAAAGAACCCGTGCAAGTCAGAGCAAAGCATCCTGCTAAAAATAGAGGCTATGCTGGGACTATATGAAGCCTGCTTTATCTCAAACTCCCCTTTTTTTTTTTTTTCTTTTTCATTTCTCAAGTCAGATCTCTAAAAAAAGAAAGCATCAGGTCTGAAAGCATCACTGTAGCACTCTAGTTACTGTACAGCAATGATGTGCTGGGTACTGCCTGGGGAAGAACACTTTCCACAACCACTAATCCACCATACACTAAGTAGGATTTAATTTTAGTCCTGAAATAAAGTCTCCGCAGCAAGGGGCTCTTACCATGGATCTTCGGAACAAAGTACCCTGGACAATTAATTCCCTGGAGTGACAATTAAAACTCAAATCTAATAATCACCTGCAAAATTAATGCTGGTATGTGACTTTATTAATCAAGTCTGTGGATGCTGATTTAATTGCACACCCAGTCCGTTAGCTCCCACAGAATTAGATTTGTGTGTTCATCAGGATGGCCAGCAGTATCAAAATGTTTCCCAATCAGACAGCTAACCTTTTCTGGCCAAAGCACTACACACTTCTACCATGTCTGTAGATGTAAAACAGAAAAGCTAAGAAAAAAAATTCTGTTACATAATTAGAAAGCTACTGTGAAGCACATTTGTTATAAAGAAAAGATTTTATATTCTTATTGTGTAGGGAACTGAGCAAATGTCTAACTTAGCTAAATGTCAGATCACAATTACTCTTTGTCTGCAAAGCAAGAATTTGCAGAGCGACCAGAGACTTACTACTATTTCATTCAGGCTTTTTGGGTTCGGTGTTTTATATTGCAATAAAAAAGCGAATTATATTCACATTTACAATAAGTCTGTTCTTATTTATTCTGACTCCAAGGGGTTTAAGATATGTTTAGGCTTTTGAATTCACATGCTCTAGATTTACAGTCAAAAACTCAGAAGTCTGCACACAGCTGTTGCCATACAAGCTGCAAAGCCACCTACGGTTCTTGTCAAGGCTTCAATTAAAGGCAGAGCACCCGTCCTTGTGCCTCGGGGTGGTCAGCTGAGCACAGCACTGTCAACACCAAACTTGGTGAAGATTTATCAGCCTGCCTCCTCCCAGCTGCTGGGGGAAGTAGGGTTACAGAAAACAGGCCTCCAAGCTGTTTGGTTGGGAAGAAAGTTCTTGCTTGCAATAGCCAACATCCAGAGGGGAAGAGCAAAAAATAACGTTACTTGACTTACTGCGCTGCTGGAAGCTTCTCAGCTATGAAGAGTGAGAAAACAGTGGAACTGCTGGTATTCCATGTAACTGAGACCATCCAGTGGGTTTTAGTAGTTCTGCCAATTTTGTTTTTTCTCCTTTCATACCTATTGTTCTGGATATTTTTATACATCTCCTCCAAATAAATATACCTACGAATAGCTTAGAAGCAAACTCACCAAGCATCTATCCCTACAGTTCCTAACAAGTGGGAGAGGGGTCCCCTCTCCTTTTTCCTGTACACACTATCAGGCAGGCCAGATCTGACTTGCAGGCTGGATTTGTTTGATTAAGCAGATATTAAGAGAAGACTGGAAAGCTACAATTAGCAGAAGGTTGGAAGGCAAAAATGAAACTGCAGTTCCAGACTGTGAGAGGCTGTCTAAAATAGAAACATTTGGGAAGTTTCAATTGCTATGGTGTGTTTAGACCAGAAAAAAATGTAGAAAACCAGCATGCAGAAGGGCATGCTTATCTGTCCTAGGAGCAGAGACACTGTCATCTTCAATAGGCCAGATGCTTCTGAATTGTCCACACTGTGGGCTGCCCTCTGTACCCCCCAGGATTACCAGCTAGGCAACACCCCTTCTGTCACAATCACCAAACAGATATAAATCTAGATTTCAGCATTCACAGTTCTCAGATTCTTTGAGAGCCCTCTTGTCCTTTAGACACCAAGAGGCTTTTAGAGCTTAAAGGACTTGAATATGCATTGCTTTGTCTTGCCAAGCCAAGGATTCCTCAGTGAATGAAGAAAAGACATGTACTCCCTCGCTCTCCACTGGCTCACTGGGGCACCCTGCTCTGTCTGTGGATCACAAGGAGGTGGACTAGACTTGTGAGCAATGATAACATCTGAACGGCAACTTTATTGTACAAATTGCATTTGTGTTCTTTCAGAGATCTCCTTTTAGGAGAGCTACCGTTCCTAAATTTGGTTAATGAGATCTATGTGTCATCATAAATTGATATAGTAATTATGAGAGATTAATCCTGTTCACATTGGGAAGCTGTGTGAGCTTTTTGATCTGAAGAGCTGTCTAAAAATGTGTTTATTCATGTATAATGCATCTGACAAGTGTTACAGTTGAGGAGAAGAGAATAATGAGACTGTATGAAAGACTTAAGTTTTTTTCTACCTTCAATTTTACAGGGAGTGAGTTAGTTTGAAACATTTAATGGAGAGGTTAAATGTCCCAAATCCATAGGCTGGAACAAGCCCACACAGTCCTGGCAACCATTGTAACCAGCAAGAGGGTTGAGAGGATACGAAAACTGAAGTACGATTCAGACTGCAATGATTAGAAAAGAGAGTTTAAGGGAAGGGGCAAATTAAAGAGAAGATTTTAATCCACATAGCACTGTACATTTTAACAGACAGGATCTAGCTGGTAATTGAGGGACACACCATTGCACTCTACAAGAGGCCAGTGCCTCAGAAATTGCTTCTTCTTCAAGGACAGTTCCGAGAATATTCCTGTGCAACTCCAACAAACAATTTTGTTTCTGATTTGTCTGAGCAAGGACTAACACCTCTACCAGTTCTATTGAGCTAATAACTGCACTTGGTTTCAAGAATGGAAAATCTCAGTGCTACCCAATTAACAAGAACTCCAGTGCATGCTTAAGATACAGAAAACGTGTCCAAGCAATGTGCTCTTCTGTAGGTTATATGTCACACACGCTGCAGTTTTTTCATCATTCCATTATTATTCAGCAGATGCAAAAAGAACACATGTAGTGCAGCACCATTAAGTTTCAGGGAAAAGGGCCAGTAATTTTAGAAATGATTCCGTGATGTAAAGAATACAACACAGCATTTTTACCTCTGGTAAAAGAACACAGCTCTGGGTTTTGAGACTTGGCTGCACTGTCATAATTGGAAGATTACATTACAAAGATCTCAAGGAAGAAAAAAAATCACACAGGCATTATCATTGTGTAGGGGCGAGGCAGGAGAGTCACCGAGCAGCATCACTGTGGCATTTACTCTGTGCTAGTAGGACACTAAAAATATTGCCTCTGTAAAAGGGGACAGAATGTCCTTTAAGTGCGTGTGCTCGTGGGCGATTTGATGTAGCTTCCCTGACAAGTGAAATTAGAGGATTTGGCTGCTGAAAGAAATTAAAGGATATTTCTTGATTCAGAAAAGAGAATTTTCTCCAAATCACTTGCCAGCTCATTAATAGGATCTTGATGTGATTTTTTCTGCAAATGTGACCTTAACCTCTGCATTTGTAGGTGCTTCATCCAAAAGGAATTTATTCCTGCTCATTACTATGGGCTGGAAAAAGCATGCAACAAGGAAATTTAAAAATCAGTTGGCTCCAAATTGGGGAAGAAAACCTAACAACTTTCTTTAAGTATACTTTAATCCCGAACTACTTCTCACAAACCATGTAAAAGCCAGTAGCTTTGGCTGGTTTTCCACAGTGTAGATTTTGATGCAGAAATCCTTCTGCTTAATTCTCTACACGTGAGAGAGTCACCTGTACGTCAGGCCAGACCCACTGTGTGCACCTGACCTACCAATCCCTGACAGACCCAAGCCAGGGTGATGCTCTCACATGAGATACAACAACTGGGGCTGGCTCAGCAAACAGCCAGTGTTTGGAAAACAGAGGAAGCTGTTTTGTGGGTTAGCACCAGGTCCTGGATCCTAGTGGTGCAGCTTTGCACTAGACCAGATGGCCTCTCAATGTTGAGAGTATATGCTGCAATTAAAGTCAGTTTGTGGATCTTTAATCACCCCTTGAGTTAATTCTCCTTGAAATCAAAGCAGGTGCTACACAAGCAAAAGCTGGTGCTGGTATTTTAGCAAGCATTTATTGCTTCATCCATTTGTTCCAAAATAATATCCTGGGGACACGAGAAGTGGTGATACCAACCAGTGCACCACTTGCACGGGTGGAGGATGACAGCATGCCAGACTGTCAGGCTCCTCTTCCTGCCCCAACACATTCCCTGTGTGTTCCTGAGGTAGCCTGACCCCAAACAACATCAGCCTCGATGTCACTGCCCCCTTCTCAGTGTGACTCATCCTGGGGTACTCCCTACTCAGACACCACAGGTGCGAGAGTTTTGGAGAGGCCATGGATTTCAGCTGCTCCTCAAGGCCACACCTGGGTGGTTTAAAAATAGGACCACCAATAACCTCTAGTTCTCAAGAAAAATAGCCAGTGAGACTTTCTGAATGGACATGGTATTCTCTGAAATCCCAGGGGAGGAAGGAGGCAAGCCCAAATGAAAATTGAAACTAGCTAAACTAGGCAATGCCTTATCTGCACCACAGGTGACTGGGAGATGAGATATTATTTATGCTCTTATACAGCCTCTGTAATAACCAAACCTGGCAGGTTAGGACAACAATCAATGGCTATGCCAAGGGAGAAAAATGCAAACTAGACCTGTCCCTTGTGTACAAGAGAAACAAATAAAGGACTTTGGAAATTAAAACCAGCTGTACTACAGAGTACTGCTGAAGGCCTTCTGTCATGGCAGGAAACACAGAGGCCAAACAGAGAGATGTTCAAAGGGAACGTTACCTGCAATGTTTCTGGGGGGGAGGGAGAATTGACAGTACCATGTTGCCTGATTCAGGTGGTATCTCAAGGATCATAATTTGACAAACTCATAATTTAGAGGCTTTATGATACTCAAGAGGGAACAGAAAGTCTGAATTTAAGAGTAAAATCTTTAAAGAAAGAAAGGCAATAAAAGAGGGGTGATTTTAATAATTTTGTGACTCAGACTGTTAAACACCACCAAGGACCAACTTAAAATGCAAGAGGCCAACCCAACCTAATATATGGCTGTATTTTTTCATCTCCCTACCTAAAAATTTAAAATCTATATGAAAAGTATTGTACCAGTGAGTTTCTCCCTCATTTTCCACAGCCTGGGAAGAAATAGACAGTATTTATGAGGGTAGAGTAGGTGGGTGCAGAATTATATTCAAAGCACTACAGTATTCAGCTGTGAGATGACTGTGAGTCAAAAGTTTCAGGGCATTTGAGAACTATAGAATATTGAGGGTATTTTTGTTACTTCACAGTTTTCTCATTTTCTTAATTTTTAAAAATTTAGCCTGAAGGGGTTAACAGCAACTTTGCAAAAACCACCAAGGTCAGATACTGGGAACAGCAGCTACGATTACAGAAAAGCATTAATCAGCAGATGCTGCAAAAGAAAAACAGTGCAGGTCTGGAAATGAAAGCAGGTTCTGCACTGCAGCAGTGCCTGAGAGGTATTACAAGCAGCATTTCTGCTGGAAGTATGACTGGTGAAATCACCACAAAAGGATGCAGCTGAGATGCAAACCTGAGCGTTGGCAGAGTGCATCACCAGAGAACAAGAACCTTCTAGTCACAAACCCACTGTGCCGTTTTTTATTCTTTCAGCTCTTCAGAGGTTGGCACTGCTTTAAATGGGAGCCCAAGCTGCTGTAAGTAGTGTATTTACAGCATGCTGCAAGGCACAGTGAGTGATAAATGTACTCTGTAAAGAGGATCATTAACACTCAGCCTACTAGAAGCTGCAACTACTCAGGACCTTGAGCTTAAGTAGGAGAGAAAATAATTTGATAAGGTTTTGTTAAGGTTAAGAACTCTCTCTTACATACTGTCTCAGCTGAACTCTACCTTGGGTATTGTGGTTTTAATTGAATTTGCTATATATTGAATTTGCTTAGCTGTGCTTTCATTCAAAATATCTTAAGACTTTAGGTACTAAATTACCACTGTCTGGCAGTACAGCTGTGATATTTGCATGGCACATCACAACCACAGTGTGAATGGTTCAAATGTGACCCTGTCCAGATCCGAGAGAGAGAGGGCATGGACAGAAAAGAGTGGCAGGACTCATTTTCTCCAGTGATGCTTTATCACTGCACTAACCCTCGGGTTGAGTAACAGGAGTATGTGCACAGACTGTCCTTACTGCAGAAGAGCTTTAACTATTTGAAAACAAACAAAGGAGCACTATAAAATTATCTGCCTGTGGTAGGGAAAAGGAAGCAGTTACAGATAACCTGTTCTGTTTTAGATTTTGCAGCAGTAAAAAGATCACAAAACTGCCTGCGTGATTTGGAATAAAACAGACAAGTGTGTAAGTTTGCACATACTACTACTGCAATCAATTATATTTTATATGGAAAATAAAAACAGTTTTTGTTTCTATGGAAAATAAAAAAAAAAAATGCCCCGAGTCAGTCAGGTACTATGAAGCCCAGAAGATGAGCCTTAGACTACTACCAGATCTCAGACACAGGTGGCTGTTTGCAGCAAAAACTGCAGCAAGGATCAGCAACTTCGCCTTTGGAGTGGTTCATAAAGTGCATGACGACACTTCACAAACACAAAATGTGGGATTTTGAAGTATGATTTATATTGCCTCAGCAGATGTAACCACTTAGCATAGCACAGAAAAGTACAGCCAGATGGTACGGCCAGTTTGGGACTATAATACCTTTTCTAGGATTTTAAAGGCTGTAGTAATACAAAGATTCAAAACTTGGAACTGTTCAAGCAGCCCTGCTTAGTATTCCAAGCATGCACCACTTAAATAATTCAAATTGGTCTGCGCAATGCAGCGCCTTCTAAGCTGGTAAGTCAGCTGAGTGTTGTGCTCACTAGATTAGATAATTTCAGCATGGGAAGGGCATTGTACAGTGCAGTGATTTTTTTTTTTTTTCCCCAGGACATACTGGAAAGCTGCTACAAATTGAACTGTAACCACTGCAGGTACAGAGTGCTAACAAGTCTTACTCTACCTTTAATGAAAGTGTGTATTATACTGGGATCAGAAAGCTTTCCAGAAAATTTTCAGTAGTAACTGAGGTAGCCTAACAGTGGGGTTGGTCCTGACTCAGCAAGGTAGTGCACGTTCAGTGACCTTTAAGATAAAGCTTAAATCTTGTGATTTCAAGAAGATTTATCAATTCATTTGAAGTCAGGCCCATGATTACATATTTTAACAAAGAACTGGGCCTTGGCACACAATCTAATTTTACTAAATTCACGTCCCAGCATGGGCACTGTTCAGCACTCCATGCTCTCTTGCTTAGAAAAGTCACTTTCGTAGGTGGAAGTAATTTGGCACAAGTTAGTTCAGATCCACACTAGTATAACATTAAGTAGGGGAAAACTTATTCCGGGATAAAAGAATTATTTAATTCACTGAAGGTTATTTTTCAATAGGGAAAAGATTCATAATAAAGTGATGAAATCGGTGCAAAACCTCAACAGCAGTTCTCACTTGCTGTCACCATCCCAGAATAACTGGCATAAGCTAGAACAGCCTTTATGTTCCATTCCCACTGCATCCAACAGCAAACTTCTCACTCGCTCCAACCGCAAAGATTTAGGGCAGAAACTGGCAAGCATATTTAAGTGTAACCACATTTTTTTTTAACATTACCAATGGGGTGCTCTGTTAAATAGGCACAAATCTGCAATGATTGATGTGAACTGAGGCTGAACACCTTTTATACAAACACCTTTCCACTGAATTGCCCAAGAAATTTGCTTTCAGCATTTATTGTTACTTCTGCTTCCCACACACCTCAGATCTAGCAAAATGCACTTGGACAAAGGTTCAAAGGGTTTTTTTATGAACTGCCCATGCTAATTGTGGCAGCTCGCACAGGCCTGTAGGAAAAAATTGTTCTTCTCCTTTCAAATCTTCCACTGTAAATTGAAGATGCCTTTTGAAGGTTTTTCAGCCTTAGAAACGCCTAGAGACTTTGACATTTGAGAACAGTGATCACACAGTGGAAGGGAGCAGATCTAGCGCATGGCTCAAAGGCAGAGATGTGTGTGTGCACGGTGCTTCCTGAACAAAAAGAGATAAATGCAGTTACCTTCAGCTTTTAACGCTGACTTCGCATGTCCTATGGCTTCCCATGGAGATGGAATATCCAGGAACACTGCGTCTGCAATGTTTGAGACACCAAACCCGTTTTTGCAGACGTCCTGGTTGGTCACGGTGACCAGGTGATCCACCCCGTGCTCCCGAAACTCCTCCCGCGCCTTCTCGGCCCTTTGCTGGTGGAATTCCACCGTGTACAGGTGTCCTGTGGGAGCCACTGTGCGGATGAGAGCATGGGAGAGGGATCCACTGCCTGTGCCTAGAAAAGACAAACAACTCGTGAAACGCCTTTTGTCAATGCCAAACATCAGAACACAAGTCTTCTCCATTAGTCCTCCTGCTTGGAACACTTATTCAAAACCCAAATGAACAGAAACCAGTGGCTCAGATACTGAAAGAGAACAGTTCTTCCTTCACAAGGAGAGAGGGACTAAGAGGCCTAGGAAACAGTCTTTAGGGTCCTCAAAGCATTGCATCTGGCAAACTCAGGACCTGTCCTATCTCCCTGGAGTAAAAAATTAATGCCAAGGGTCAGCTATAGCTTTAAGAACTGCCACAAGAGAGCGTGAGGAAGTAAATGCAATGGGAAAAATTCAGGGAAATTAACTGGAGAAGGTTTTTTTTTTCAAAGCACCAGGCTCTTCTAGGGTGAAAAGAGATTAGGGCAAATTTTAACGGATATTCAAAATCTTACACTTCATTAAACAAAGAAAAGATTTTGGCAAGGGTCCGTGCTTGAAAAGTCCATTAATATCCACGCAAACAAATGGCCTACAGGATATAGAGTTTGCTTTGCCCAGACCTCTTAAGAGACATCCTCAACTCGCACTGAAATTATCCAAAACTAAGGCCTGCTGGCTCCTTGCAGCCACAGTGACTGAACATCTGCTTTCACGTGTCACTTACACACGTACACACCTACACAATCTTAACTTACTGCAATGAGATCCATCACAAACCTGAAACTGTAGGTAACTGCATTTGCCACGTACAAACAGGGACTAACAAGGCACAGATTTTTCCTTGTTTTGGTTTGATAATTTAGGAAACTTATTTTAAATGATCCATTGGAGTATTAAACAGATGAGTGACTAATAATGAACATTTTCACTGAAGAAAACACCCATATACCAATTCCCATTGCAAATTATACTCACTCAAGTGGCATTTAGGAGAGCAACCCCCCAAATTCAAAACACCGCATCCAACCCAATTCAAAAACCCTCAGCAAATTATCTGTGTTAATTGATTCATAATTCTGTGCTGGGAACACATTTCTCCTGTAGAAAGAAAATCTATTTCTAGCCATCTTCAATGATTGTTCAGGTTAAATTTCAACCTGAAGCAAGTTCTTTCAACTAACATAAATCTTAAAACACTTATAAGGGGCGGAATCTGACGTACAGCAGCTCAGAAAGGAAATTAATTAAGGGGCACAGGGGCTGGTACAGCTGCTTAATTGGAGCAGTGCTTTCCATAATCATACAGGAAGTCCAAGTTCACTGACAGATCCAAGGTTCTTGCCCTCTAGTCACACAAGGGGAGAAACACTGTCGTGGCAGTGTATTTAATCCGACAGCTCTGAAAGGGGAGACCTTCAGACTGTAAACAGAGCTCAGGGCCCAAGTTTGCCACCGGATCAACCAACGCCACCGCGGAATCAGCTCAGCTCCTCTGCTTCCCTCTGGGAGGGCTCTGACCCCAGTGGGCAGACTGGCACCCCCACCCCCAGCTTTAGCAGGGCAGATTAGAGGGGGAGGAAGGACCTACACATTTTTGCACTGGCTTCAGAGAGGTCCAAGGGAAGAGAGAAACTGCGACACATGCATTTAATAAAGTGAAAATCCAGGCATTTGTGCCAGTATTGAAATAATGCAAACAAAAAGCAAAACACACTTAAATGTGCTCACATCAAAAACTATCTAGTTAGGGCACTTGTAGGCTCTTAAATGTCAACACAAACTTTTCCCTGGTCAAAAGGAGCACAGCAGCCATGTGGCTGAGAAAACTCAAAGATATATGTGCATAGAGAAGAAACAGCATTCCATTGACTTCTTTTTTAAATGACAAAAGCAGGGAACTGTTGTTCACAGAGTGCTAAAGGCTGAAATTCTGCCTTTACATTTAATGACATAAGGGAGGATTACACTACCGAGAACTATTGTAAAATGAGGGAATTTAATTATTTTACCTCTCAAAGGGGTAATGCTGCACACTTTCTCCATCTCTCTCTGCTAATCTAGAGGAGTGAACAGAAGGCCTGTCAGCACAGCTGGGCTGTAAGCAGAAGAGAGAGGCAGCTTGTGCATGTATCCAGTTTCCTTTTTCATATTCTTTTACATTTTTAATCACTTTCCTTTTAAATCTGCTCTTAAAAACACCACAGAAGATATGGTTTGTCTACTTCATAGGAAAACCCATTAAGATTTTTTGTCTTCTTTTCTGATACTCCTTTTTTATTTACAAACTCCAAGCCAAACCCTGAACTAAACCCAGGACTGCCTGGAAGTCACTACTTGCAGGTGTATTACAGCAGAGCTTTTGTTAAAAAAGGTTGCCAGGAATTATTTATTGTTGACTGGCTACTGCAAACATGAGAACAATACATATGTATCACATTTTAACATATCAAATTCTATCACATTAACATCGTTAATGAGAGTATTTCTGATGCTGCTGCCTGCCTTCTCTGTAACAACACCCTCAAAACTGCTGAAAACAAAGAACAAGGTGGTGAAGAATTACACACCATTGTCGAATCTCTTCTTGAAGACATGACAGATTCTGAATCCAGATCTGTGAAATGATTATGACCCTCTACTCTCATGTGCCTGATAGTTCTGCACACTTGATGTGATCCATTAATAACATGAGAGTCTGGCATAAGTCCAGACTCACCACATGCCCCTAAGGTCCAATCAGTACTGTCTACAGAGGTCAGGAGTTCAACCCTATGTTTCTGTGATGTTGTAGAAGGGGAAATGAATGTTTATGTTCACCTTCTTCCCTGTATATCTGCAATGTTCCACATTTCTGTCCTCCCACCACCTTCTCAATTAATTTTCAATTTCTGTTTGTGCTTATTTTGAAATCACTACTAAAAAAAAGCAGTATTCAGCAAAATAACTCAAAGAGTCTTAGGCACCAGTTTTCACTAAGTTCTAGCTCAGTACCAGTTTCACTGAGAAATGAAAGTATTCTAGCATGACAGGGAATCAGTCAGGACAGCAGCAAGGAGTACTACTGAAGCCATGTACTAGAATGCTACCAAACCAGAGATATCATAGCTGAATTGCCTGTATAAAATACAGGCAAAAACCTGAATGTCAAAAATCACTATTTTACATCAGAAGAGGCAAGATAAGAACTGGAAGAACTTCAACAGATTTTCATTCGCATACAGGTGCAGTGAAATGCCTCTGTTCCTCATCTGACCTAGAAGAAGAATATAAGACACCTAGAACAATAGAGTTTATAACTTTTACACCAGGATGCTCCCTTTCTGACAGCCTGCACTATAAATAGCCTTGAAGACTGTTTGCTCTCTACCACAGGACAATGCCCATCTAACTACTCCATATTAATCATGAATGGATTCTACAGGAGAAAGGTAAAAGAACGACAAAACAAAGACATTCTTAGCAGCTGCTGCTTTAGAGCTCACTTAGGTGAGCACTTGTGTCATTGCTAATTTTCACTTGGAAAACGTGATGCTCTTTCACACTGACTACTCTGTGATCTCAAACATCTTAGTCAAAGAGCAGACATCTGCATTGCAGGCATTCATGAGACACCACAGGGTCCCCAATATGCCACACTCCAAGCTCAAGATCTGAGGAGGTGGCACTGTGCAGGGGATCAGTGTGCAGACTCGGAATGTGGTCCATCTCAGTTCAAAGACAGGAATTAAAATCCTCTGTTAAACACACATGGGTTAGGTGGCTTACAACCCTGCACACTGATGTAGCCCTTCTTGGGCTCAAGCACATGCTCTTCTCCTTCTCCAACACATTTAAGCTCAGGGGAGCGTTTCTGCCCTCTTCTCCCAAGACAAGGAAAACACTGCAGTTTTAGAAGGATTTCAATCCTAGCAAGTGGACACCTAGATGAAACACTCTAGCTCAGCACCTAGTGATACTTCCAATTGCAGACAATAAACTACTGACCAGGCAAACTCCTTGATCCTGGCCCTGACCTCCAACAGATCTGTTCTTCTCACTTATTTATCTGTTTTTCTCCGCTTATTTAAGTAATGGCTTTTCCACAGAGAAGCCTCCACACAGCTACCTGGAGACAATGTCCATGTTAAGATCATTTCTCACCTTCTCAAAGTTGCAGTGGACAACATTTGAGCTGTTCAAAAATAACACATGCTATTTCATCACAGAATACCGTCAAGAGAAACACAGGTGTCACCACAGCATCGAGCACAGTGCTTGACTGATATGGAATACAGAGTACATTTTTACACTATTTTCTGTTGTCTGCTTTTCTTATTGCAAAGGGATATTTGTCTAATCTCCTGGAATCCCATCCATGCCATAAACATAAGTGACCTGATTCTGTGTTCCACTAGCTTTCCTCTTTGCAGGCTACTGCTTGGCTTGTCTTCCCTAGAAATTTCTCATCAGGGGATCTTCTTTTTAATAAAGGAACTACAAATCGTGATTTAAGATCTATAGATGTTTACAGTGCCAAACAAAATCATTTTGGAATAAAGCTGAATAAGCTCCTAAGTGCATATATAGGTTCATATTGCTTGGAAACACGAAAAGAGAAAAGTACACAGTATGTTATTTAATTCTGGGTCTCTACAATACCTAGTAACATTTTAATATAACTAAAGCTTCTGATGCAAAATCTGGCTACCGAAGATATTCTGAAATGAGTAAATACAACAAAACAATGACAGTGTTGCTGTGTTTGTCTCCTAGCTACGCCACTTAGACCTAGCAAATTGTAAGATGGGTCATGAGTCAGCCATGAGAACGGAAGGAGCCTCAAACCAAGGGAAAATTAATCTTTAGACAGAGCTAACAACTCCACAACTAAAATCTGTCAAGAAACACTGAACAGAGGAAGACTGCTCACTGTACATGACAAGTTTATGTAACCAGAAAATCATTAATGACTTTTAATGAATATATGAAGAGATATTAAGCATCAGATGGAAATTAACCCAAAGATCCTACTGTGAAGATAGTCAAGGGCACAAATCATGGTGCCAGAGGTCAAACACAGCAAGAGCAAGGACAGAGAGGAAGAGGAAGAGAGGAAGGGAGAGAATTTCAAGGAGATGAACTGGTGGCTGAAAGAGAAAACAGCAAATCAAAAAGTTCCCTTACAGTCAAGGAGTTCCCTTTACAGAAGATTAGCTCGCTCTCCTGCCTACCTGTTGTGGACACCACGCTGAAGCAGGAATTTTAGGCAGCAGGTTGGAGGTCAGAGAGGGCCACTGCTCACTGACCAAACTGAGAAGTTGAGAGAAGAATAGTACGGAAGCTTGAAGGCTGGCACTGCCTACAAAAGGATTTAAGAACTAATATTTCCTTAGAGATTCAAGAGTCTTCTACAGAATGGATATAATATGGTTAAGTTCAGAGATGCATGAGAAGTGAGCTCAGGTGAAATTACAAGATGAAAGTGAGCCCAGAAAGTCTGGAAACAAATGTTTTTAGGGTATGGACAGCATTCCACATCAGCTGCATGACAGCCACAAGTCTGAATACATTGCAGTGATGCCTCACGTGATCACTTTTGGTTCATAGAATCATCACAGAATCACAGAATGGTTTGGGTTGAAAGACATCTTAGAGATTCTCTAGTTCCAACACACCTGCCATAGGCAGAACACCTTCCACTAGATCAGGATGCTCAAAACTCCACCCAACCAGGACTTTGACACTTCCAGGGATGGGGCATCCACAGCTTCTCTGAGTGGCCTGTGCCGGTGCCTCATCACCCTCACAGTAAAGAGTTTCTTCCTAATATCCAGTCTAAAGCTGCCCTCTGTCAGCTTAAAGCCCATTACTCCTTGTCCTATCACTCCATGCCCTTGTAAAATTCCCTCTCCAGCTCTCTTGTAGCCCTTTTGGGTACTGGCAGGTGCTATAAGGTCTTGCTCCAACAGGTCCATGTCCTCCTTATGGTCCTTCTGTTGAGGGCCCCAGAACTGGGCCAGTTCAGTGCTTTGGTGTGGCAAGAGAATACTGTGCTCTGTGACATTTGTGTTGATAAGGCCATTCTAATTCTTCAAGAGGTGCTATACAAGGATGAGGTTTTCTAATTCTCTCACTCTAACCTGAACAGCTGCTAAGAGGTAGATAAGGGAGACATTATGAAACACAGACATTAATTAGTATGAGCACATTCTAGAATCAAATACTTCCAAACTTTGGTCTATACATTACACTAAAGACAGAGCTGCAAACAATTTACATATTCCTATGGCACAAAAATTGTAAAGACATGAGCAGGATTTGTCAAAAAGTCTATAAGCACTTCAGAAGAGTCATTAGCAGACAGATGACTTGCTGGGACTCCACAACTATTAATGATTTATTAAGTGTCCATGAATCATTAAGTCGTCACTAATTTTTTATGAGTGTACTTTTAACAAAATCTATACCCTGGCTGTGAGTTTGAAAATTTCATAATTGTTTTTGAGAGGCTCTAGTGTAAGGCTGGGCAGCAGCTCTCATTATCCCTTTACTTAGAAACCATGAGGACCCAGAACACTGTTCTCAGCCTTCAGAAATTCAGTCCATGAGCTCAGAAACCCATTGCTGTGTGGCAATGAATAGGGTTTAGCAATTTTTAATTTGGGATTTAGCTGAAGGGAAACAAAAAAATCCAATTAACATTTTCGCTCATGTGAGTCTGATTTTGCTGAATGCTGAAGGATCACTGGGATGGTGCTTAAAGTACTTTTAACTAAATTACATTTTGTCTAAATACTATGCTCCATCAAAGCCAAAATATTTCTGAGATTTATCAGATTAAATGAGGTTTCACAGTGCTGCACTGTGTAATTCTGAGGGTAACCCTGAGCAATTCTGAGGGTTAGGACAGACATTTGTTTAGGTCTCACCAGGGAGACAGGACAGTAAAAAAGCCTCCATCTGTGGAGACTAGAAAGAAAAACACACATTTGTTTTGAAAAAATATCTGAAAGTTTTCATATTGGTTCCAACGTAGCATAAAAATAAATGTAAACCCCTCAAAATCTATTGACAAATGGAGTTGTTATATTACAGGCAGCCTTACCTGGGAAGCTGACATCAAGACTAGTTTTGGAGAGTGACACAAAAAAGAAAGATTCAGCTTATTCCTTTATCTAGACAGTTGCTGCACATGCAGTGAACACAAACTGGATCAGAGTTACCTGACAAGAATAAACTTTCACACTATCAGGCCACTTACAGCAGGTATTTAAGCAGCTCTCTCGAGTATCCTTTAATTCTGGGAAGATCAGGCTGCTAAAAACTGTATCCAAGCAGGGAATTCCTCAGACCAGAAAGCAATGCTTTCAATAGATCTTAGCTCCAATATTAGTGCTAACATTTTTAAGATCTTAACATACCTTTATAAATTAGAAATTAGCAGAAGACAGAAAGAGGATCATATTCCTACACCCCCGTAATGAAACATCAGGCAGATGCAGAGTTCCCTGACTGAGTATGCCTGGATCATTTTAATTATGCATGTACTGCTGACAAGCTTGCTCTTTATGTGTTTATTAAAGATTATTAAAAATAGTAAAAACTGTATGAATACGTTTGTATCTTTTATGACAAACACAACTAATCAATTTAAACCATATAATTCAAGTGATATAAAATTAAGCCTTCTGGTTATTCTACTCCATTTTTATAATCACATACAAAAGATCATTTATACTCGTATTCACAGCATTACAACACGACACAGAGGGTATTTCATCTTACTATTTCGATCCTTTCTTCACACAGTTGTGGAGACTAATGCACAGTTCTGCTTTGCTTACACTGTGTAAATGCAGGGCACAATTCCACATTCCAATCAGCAAGACAAGAGGAAAGGAGCCCGGGCTCTTTACAGAGCCTGCTTTGCCAGTACATACAGCAACTGTGTGTTTAAGTTCAACTTCAAATAATAAAAAAGACATACCTCCATGCTAATTAATGCTCAAAACACATCTAGAACCAGCAGCAGCAGGAGCAGACTCAAGTGTCATTGCTAGACCAGACTTCCTGTCTTGTTTCTACTCATGGCCACTGGGCTGGTTCTGTGTAGCACACACGAGGTTAACTGAGAACTAATGATTTTGGATCACTGAATACCATCTAATTTGGGATGGCACCAAAGTAGATTACATCACCACACTGGAGGCTCTAGTTGTCAATGCCTGTAAAATTTGTAATTCAAAGCAAATCTGAAGTAAGATCTCTTGCTTCAAGGTTAACCAGACAGATTTCATGCAGTACTTCCCTTCTTTGTGAACAGTGAGCCTTTCAAGCAAGACAAGCACAATTTCAGCAGTAAAACTGTTCACTTTTCCTGGACAGCTTAAGTTGCAATACATTGATAGCACAGGCATTAAAATAAACCTGGGGGCAGCTTCCCATTAGCAAAAAGAATTATTTGTGGCTATGATTTTGGACTTGTAACATTTTTGGAAATCATCAAATGTTTCCATTTCTTAGCTCTTTAGATAAACAAGTAATCTAACATTTTCATTCTCCCTAGGCACCTTTGACGTTACTGAAAACATTTTAAGTGCTGCTCTGTACATTTGACTATTCCAAGGGAGCAGGAACACGGAACAATTCAAATCTCCCCCTCCCCCAAATAATTTGTTGTGGGTTTTTTCCCCATCCTGTCTAAACATAGCAGGGAGGGAAAGAGGTGAAGAGCTCCCTGATGAAGCTACTCCCCGTGACAAACCTAAAAATGCCCGATTGTTCTACAAACCAAATTCCAAACTCAAAGGACCCAACCATCTTCACAGTGTCAGAGGCTTCTGCACATGGCTTTGCCTGTTTCGAGTGCTGCTGTACAGCAACCAGCTCAATGTACTGGTTCTTAACCAGGGTACAACTGGATGCAGAGATAAGTGGTCCTTATGCCTGAAAAGTTGCCCAAAATTATGTTTGAGTGGGAACAGGAAATGTTAAATGCAGGAAAGTACAGTGCATCACAGTCCTGTCATGCTGATCCTTTGTCATATCTATGCTTGAAAGGGAAGCATATGAAACTGCTTCATAAAAACACTCAAAGGAAACAGCCAGAAAAAACAAGGACAAGCTACCTCATTTCATATTTTTTCAAACTATAGAAATGCACTCAAATCAAGCAAGCTTTATACTGCCTGCACTAATAAAGTTATGAAGACATTATTATGAACTCTGTGTAATCAGGAAAATATCTATTTATGTAAAATTTCACTCCTTACTTCCAAATTAAGCAAAATCACGAAAGCTGTAATAAATGAAACCAAGTTTTGAAGAACACATCATCCATTGTATTATATCAGTGATTTTGCATGTAGTTGTGGTGCTACAAGTAGATCACACTTGGGAAGAGAAAAACAAAATATATGTACTTACATGGTATCACTTCATATAAACACTGCCACTTTATTTCCCTCATTAGTTCAACACTCTATCATCAGAATCTCTTCCATGAGGCCATCTCAGCTATATTCTCTGAAACTGCAAATTCAAAGCTCAACTTTTTATTCAAATCGTGTATTTAAAAACATTTTAAAGTACTTAACAACAGTTTTAGAAAAGGGAAGTGAAAATGTGTACATACTTGTTCTAAACAGATGAATTAATCAAACACATACTCAGAGGTACATCCATACACAAGGCCAGCTTACTGAAGTAGCATCAGTTGTTGAAGAAATAGCAGCTGGTAACATGTGCACATGAAATAAAATTATTCAATGTGTAGGCTCAGAAAATTGCATCACAGCGGGAAAAAGCTCACCTTTCAGCAAAATATAAAGAAAACCCAGTTTTTTCATGGAATTGTTGGTGTTAGTTCTTAATAAAGGATTTCAACATAGTAATTATTACCTGATTCACATACTATGGAGCCTGGCTTCAGTTCTAACATCATGGTGATTATAGAGATGTCAGTGGAATACAGAATCTGTGTCCTGTGAGGGAGATTCATGGTCCACAGTTCTGGAGTTGGATGAAGAATGAACACCCATCCTCCCTTACTGCAGGTCACTTTGGAGCCGTACTTCTTGCCTATGAGGTCTGTGGAGTGCCTGATGACCCCATACTTAGTCTGTGTTACAGTGCCATGCTGGACTTTCACAGGAAACATGGATTCGTGGCCCAGGAACACAATAGCTGTGTCACCATCCTTTATGGTATCTCCATATTCAACAAAACTCATTGTGACAGTTGTTGGCTGATGACTGACGCCTAGAAAAGATTAAATAGGTCAGGAGAGTTTCGCAGGATCTGAAAGTACAGACATAAACCCAAATAATTTTATTTTCCCCAGTACAGAACAAAACCACACTGTGCAAATAAGACGTTAGGAAGAGAACTCCAGGAGGTTCAGAGACCTCCCCCCCCACACACACTGCACTCCTAATCCAATTAAAATCAATGGAAAAACCTACAGATTTGAATATAACCAGTATTTTTCCTGGTTTATGGTACATTTTAAAGAAAAATCGGGAGATACATTGTAATTTCTCAGCCTGCTCCAAAATGCTACTGAGAAACTTGTACAATTAGTGCAATTAGTACCAATTTCAGTACTTTGTCCAATTCCAGTTCATCAGCACTCAGAGCATGTTATTAAGCAGTAACTTTTATTCCCATTTTCTTGCTTATTTCTTGGTGATTTACAATGTAAAGACACACTACTACTTGCCTTGACATAAATCACTAGTTATTAAGACCACTAACTAAAGTTTACTTGACAGTTCTCCAACTGGAGGTTTAGAGATTGGATAAACACCGTATCTGCATTAATTTATGCATAAATTTTACTAACTACATGGGAAAAAAGAATACTGTGGTCTTTAATTTGCCATTGGGGGTGCAAAGTAATTGTCTGGGAAGCAATCTGGGCTGCAGCTAAAGGTAAACAACCAGTTGCAAACTAATGCAAACAGTTTTATCACTTCAGCCCCGTGGTCTTGGAGCTGTTTAGAGAATTACAATTAACTTTTGTTGGCTTTGAGTAGACAATCTAGAAATCAGAAGGCAGCTTACAATGAAACCTGGCATTGCCTTTCAGATAAGGCAGCTAAATATGTAAGCTGCAGGTTGTTCAGTTTGTGGAATTAATTTTTTAAGGAAGTAATGGTGATCCCAAAGTAAGAAATTAAAGCCTTTGACAGAAGGCTTTGAAAGTCAAATTTCCGCTACTTCTTCCACAACATAATCAAAAGCAGCATAACTTTTAGTTTCAGAGTAATGATTTGGTTTCAGCACTTTTGCATTGAACGTGTAGCAGCTTGGTCCTGCTTCATTGTTTTAATTAAAAACTTTCAGTTCTGGAACTGTAGTCTGGTTTTGTTGACCAGAACTCCACGTAGCTCAATTTGCTGTTAAGCAGCTACATTTATAATTTCAGTCACTGACGCCGATAAACAGATGTGCTTGTGGGCAAAACTTCCAAAGCTCATGACACGATTATTGCGTAAGGTGTTCAGATGCCAAAGCAGAACAAGCCTGTCTGGATGTATGGTGAAACAGTAAGAATGAATTCAGAAATGTATACATACAGGATGTTGTGAGATAGCACAAATGCTGTGTTTTATAGCTTGCACCTTCTGATTACATTCATGTCTTAATCGCTCATAAATGATACCTATAGTTCTCATTGTAGATACTATTAATGCAGTGCAGCTTTCAGCTCTCAGAACAGTGCCATTTGAAAGGATCTCCACTGTAGTCCATTTCTTTCACAGTATTTACTGCAACTACACCCATGTGCAAAAGCAACATTCCTGCAGCATGTCTGCAGGGACACAGAAAGAGCTCCCTTTGATCACACAAACTGGCTCCCAGTTTCTTTGCCTTCCTTTGAGCCACTACACTTAACACAGCTCATTGTCACAGCAGTGAATCACAGAATCATAAAGGTTGGAAGAGACCTTCAAGACCATCAAGTCCAGAAAGTCCAGTCCATGTCAGTGCACACTGACATCCCAAGTGACTCATCTCTCAGGCTCAGATCTCTACCTGGCACATTATATTCATTTACTTGGGGTAAAATTGGTGTCTGTGACAAGTTTTGGAAGTTTCTTTGCCTCCCCTCCCCCCATTGCAAGGAACAGAGTTGAGCTACAAACACTTGAAATATTTTCCATTCCCTCCCAGTGCAGAGGCTCCTGCACTGTGTTACACTTCTCCTCTGGGCAGCAGACAGGGGATTAGAGGAGCATTACTGCTGCCACACGGTGCTGCCAAGTGGGGGGCAATGGCAGTGTGTGTGTGTGGGAATGGCAATGGGGGAATGGGAGTAGGGGCATGGCAGTGGTGGGAATAGCAGTGGCGAGGAGGTGAGGCAGGGCCTCCTGCCACGGGATCAGGACTTTTCTGCGGCCTTGCCATGGCTGCAGCGCCCTAAACCCAACGACCCAGGCGATCCCTCGACTGACATAACTCTGACATAACTCTGTGCTCCGTTCAACCACAGCCCAGGTATACCTCTCCCTCCCCTGAGCAGCTGCCACAAGAACCTGGCAGGCTGCCTCTTCCCCCTCCTGCAGCCTGGCAGCTTGGCATGGGGGCAGGGGAAGCTCCCGAAGAGGAGGAGGAGGCAAGCACAGCCCTCTCGCCCCCCCGGGCTGGTGAATCGCTCCCTGCCCGCGCTCCGACAGGTGACCCCGGTGCCAGAGCCCCCCTCAGCCCCCTCCCGCGCCCCGGCAGCGCATCAGCCCGTCCCTGCGGCCCCGGGAACCTCACGGTTGTTCCGGGCCCGAAGGATTTAACGCGGTATTTGCTGCGGGAGGGGGATGAGAAGCACGGACCGGGCAGGGAAGGGGTCAGAGGCGGGATTAGCCTGCGGCAGAGCAGCGTTAACCCGTGACGGCTCCGCGGGGGGCGGGACCGCCCTCGCCCCAGCGCCTGTGTCCCCCAGGCAGCCGCCGGCAGTCCCCGCATCCCGAGCCGTTACCTCCCCAGGCCCGGCCCGGCCCGGCCCGGCTCGGTTCTCCTCACACGCGGAGCCCGCCCAGCGCCTCCTTCCGCCCCGGTCGCAGGCTGCTGACGCTCCCGTCGCCTCCGCCCCCACCAGCCCTGCCTGGAGCCGGGGAGTCGCCGCCGCTAGTGCCCGGTGCGGTCAGACCCTGTTCTCGCCGCCCGTTCCCCTCAGCCCGCCATGCCCACAGTCCCATCGAGGCGCCTGTACCCCTCAGCCCCCTTGAGTCACCTGTACCCCTCAGCCCACCATGCCCACAGTCCCATCGAGGCGCCCGTCCCCCTCAGTGTTCCTTGCTGGGACCCTGAGTAAGGGGGGACAGCCACTGACTGCCCTCAGCAGCCCCCCAGGCACCTCTCGATGAGCTGGCCGAGGTGCTCCTGCCTTGGGCAGCTGCCCTCTCTGTGAAACTTGAGAGGTCCCAGTGGGTCACTGTTGAAAGCCATAATGAGGACTGGTGGCCCCAATGGGAACTTGAGTTCCTCACCCATCCAATGTGTGAGGAATCTCGAGGACTACCACCAGGAGGGCTGAAGCCCCTTCCCCAGGGAATGGCTTTGCCTTTGCCATCAGCAGACCCAAGCCTTGCCTCCAGTGCTTGGGGAATGGAGCTTCCAGAAAGTTCCTCCTGCCCTCCCCCAGGGCAGCCTACTTGGGGAAAGGCAGCTCAAGGCCAACCAGGCTCCTCACAGGGGTTTCATAAGGCTGCAGGAGAAACCACAATGTGGGCTCAGAAGCAGCAGAATCGTTATCTAACCCCCTAACAGCATGGTACTAACTCCTACTTGTGTCTCATGTTTAGGATTGAAGTGATGTGGAGAGCCCTGTGTGCCCTGGTGGTACGGGGGATGTAATCAGGAGGCAAGGAGAAGCAAAGGAGGAGAGTATTGCCTCATCTTCTGCTCACAACAAGCCCAGGCCACCTGGCATGGGAGGGGTATGGGCATAGCAGAGAGCGTGTGAATCACCCTGGACGTGCAGGTAATGTTCCCAGCTAAATCAGATAATGCTCTGTACTGTGCTGCATTCACCAGTAACCTGTAATACACAAAAATGGAGAAAGTCATCCTTTCACAATCACGACCACAGTAACGGAGATCTGTTTAGATGATGAGCTGTGACTTTTTTTGTGGTTCCATCAAGTAAAAGGGATTTTTTTTTCCCATTACCTTCAGTGAGAACATATTTTTTGTTATGATGTTGACCTACCCATAGCATAATTGCAGTAGTCTTTGTTAGTTATGAAACTCTCCTCCATCTAATCTAAACATAATGTATGCAGTTTCAGAGGTTTCTTAAACTGCAAACTCCTACTCAGCTGTTTTTCTGACTGGCAATCATGGCTCTACTTTGCCTTTATATTTCACCCACTTTGTTTAATTTTCTGACATTTTTAGTGTCATTGGCTATATTTGTCATTGTTTATGTTCTCATGTCCTTTCTTTCCCGTGATGAGCTGATGTTCAGATCACTGTGGGCCTGACTGTGTGCAAGATTGAGACACTTAGCAACTCCTAGTTTCCATAGGCCCTCAGCTCACTGGAAACTATCAGTAATTTTCAACAGACTGCCTAAGAAGTGAGAAAAAGTACACCAAGGATAATAACTAGGCAATTACATTTTAAGTGATAAATATAAATGGGAAGAGAAGTTTCACTTGACAAGTTAAGCAGATGCAACTATAACCCATTTCTTTAATTTACTATTACATGAGTGTTGTGTTTAATTTTCAAGTGCTGTTTAGTTGTCAATTAAGAACTGGAGACAATTCAGTTGTTTATAGCAAACTACTTTCTCTTGCTGTTTCCTAATTCGGAATATTCTTCTACATTTTTAAGAAAATGTTTATATCCTAAATCTTCAGCTTCATCTTACATTCACGCAGGTAATTTCAGAAGACACATTCACTAGCCAGCACCCATCCTCTCTTGCAGTTGTACACTGCACAACATTTATAATTAAGCCTCTTAGGAAGTTAGCTGCATGGCCCATGATTAACTTCCCTTAATTCTTCATTGTTAAAGCTCAGTGCAGAGATCTCTGGAGTAATCACCCCACCTTTCCATCCTGAGCTGCAGAACTCAACATGTATAAGTCAGTATTCGCTAAGATACCATCCCAGCATGGAAAGTGAGTATTGGCTCCTTTATCACAGTCTAACAGGCCATACAAGCTTATCCAAAGCAAGTGCTTCCCAGCAGATGAGGCAGATAGAGCGGGTGATCAGAGGCTGTTGACACAAGGCACAGCATCTGTAATTAAGTCACCAGGGAAGCTGGCATGGGATGCTCTGACAAAGGTAGGATCCAGTTTACACACAGCTTTCAGCAGATCTTAAAATGCTGTCTGAGTAAAACCCAGCCACTTCTGACTTACTGCACACTAGAAGTTTGTCAAGTAGTGGTGAGGGAAAAGGGGTAGAGAGTGCACTGTTTATTAAACATATAAATTGGACATATTTTAGTGGTTTTGCACCCGTGACTCTCTTTCCATATCTGCTTCTCAGACCAAAGTTCTGTGAAAAACAGATGTCTGTTTGTGTTGGAAATGCTGTAATGTATGGCACACTGAGATCTACTACCTGCTTATAATGACTGGTGTTCCCTGTTCTGCAAGACTGGGAGGGAAAGAGCATATCCAATGAACAGAAGTAGATCCTTGGATTTTGGATCTTGGTGACCTTGACTCCACAAATCTACTGAACAATTACATTACAGAACAGTTGATTGCTTCTTTGTTTGTGTGGCAATAGATTATGGAATAAGGTGAAAGGAGCCTTCAGAACCTACCCTGATATGATTTTTTTTTTCTTTTTGTGAAGAACACCACCACAAAAATATGGTATAATTTAAGAAAATGGTTTTAGTTTTATTTCTATTTCAAATAAAATATTAAAAATACATGTTTTACATTAGAAAAATCCACAATCAGAATTATGTTTGCAGCTGAGGTAATCCAGCAATGCTATATTTATATTTTAATTTATTGAGGACTCTGGGTACAGTTTTATGCTTACATTCATTTAATACTTGTTTAGCCATGGCATTACTTACAATTTACACTATTCTGAAGTGTGAGCGTTGTGTGAAACTAGTAATATGTAGGGGAAGATTCTGTGAGGTTAAAAGTGCAGAGCAGTCCTAGAGAGAGGATTTGTTCTTTGATCCGGAAGATAAGAGGCCGGACTTGTACAGATGCTGAGCCCTTGGCTTCTCCTGGAGATCTGTATATTCAGCATCTCAGTCTACCAGACCTGGAATAACTCGGAAATCTGGATGGCAGCCAAACACAGTATATTTTTATTTCAGGCAGTCTAGGCTTTTTATTTTGCAATGATTTTTTTCTATACGTACATTATTATTTTTAAATCCTAAGCAGTTCTGTAAAGTGCCCTCACTTCTTGTTGTTAGGGTGAGGGTACTGGTTGTGGTGCTGAAAGGATTGTGGTAGGGAAAGAGTTTTAGGTCATGTCTCCTGACATTCACAACTTGTATCAAGGAAGGCAACTGTGGGACTCAGATCCTCATTCACGTGGATAAAAATACACTGTTTGGACAGGAGGATAATAAACATGGGTTCTGCTGAGAGAAACACACATCAGAGAAAGATAAAGATACTATTATGTAAAGGTGAAAGTCAGATCAAGACAGTCATTCACATTGTTAATATATTTATTTCTGCAAACATCAGGATTCTCAGCTGCATCTTGCCCTTGGGACAAACCGGCTCACGAAGAGACCAGTGGAAGTCACTATTTTTGAGAATTTCAGGTGAGCTTTAGATGGGTCGGATTGCAGAGTTCCTGTGCCCATCTTTAGCAGGAAATCACCCACTCTCCAATAAAAGCTTAAGACTTCTTTTTTTTTATGGCACATGACAAGCAGAGGATTCGCTGTGCTTTACACAACCACCCTACTTCCTTTCACATTAAACTGTAAAACGAGCCCACGGCTTCGCAGGTGCTGGAGGCGAGGTGCAGGTCCTCCCTCAGCAGAGCCGGGCTGCTGGGGGCTGGGCGCCAGATCCTCACCCGCCTCAGGGGCAGTTACTGACAGTTACGGCCAGTGCTGACATTACATAACCCTCAGTTTTGGGATGGCACGTTATCACACCCGCGGCTGAATCCTCGACCGAGGTGTGAAGAGCCAATATTCATGGCAACGAGCCATGTTGGTGCACGATGGCGCAGAGAGATGGAATTCTGCCCACACATCGGCGCTCAGCGGAGGCGCCGCGGCTCCCTCGGCTCTGCGGGAGCGGCCCCAGGGGGGGTCCCCCCGCCCCCGCGCGGCCTCCCCAACGCCGAGCAAAATGGCGGCAGGCGCGGGACCGGCCGGCAGCGGAGCGTTGGCCCCGCCCTCGGGCGCGCGGCCCAATGGAATGAATGGGCTATAAATAACGGCCAATGGGGCGGCGGTTAGCGCTCTATATAAAAGGGACGCAACGGCAGGATCGGGGCTCCACTCCGGCTCGGGCGTTGCGGGGCGCGGAGCAGCGCGGACATCCTTGCTATAGCTGCGGAGCCCTCGGTAAGTACCGGGGCAGCCGCTATGCAACCTTAAGACAAGGGATTTCAATTTTTTTGTATTCTTCCTTTTTTTCTTTTTTCCGTTTTGGGTTTTTTTTTTTGTTTTGTTTTTTTTTTTTTTTGGTCCTTTTTTTTTTCCCCTGCTCTGTGGGGTGGAGCCGGTCCGGCCGAGGAGGGGAGCGGGGGACGGCGCGGGGCAGGGGCGCAGCCGGGGCGCGGGGCGCGACGCAGGTGCTCACTGGGCTGGCCCCGCTTTAAAACCAGATTAACCTGGTATTTAGCAGGGTAGTTACATATGCTCGCCCCGTCCAGGTCCCCCGAGGGAGCCGTCTGTTGTGTAAGGGCTTGTCGGATGCCGCCCGCCCCTCCGCTCCCTGGCCGGGGAGCAGCCGTTGGTGCTCAGGACCTTGTGGTCCGGCAGCACTGGGAGGAGGCGCGGCCGCGCTCCGAGGGCGCAGCGGAGCCGCCCCGCTCACCTGCCGGTGGACCGGGGTCCCGGCGGAGCCGAGCCACCCCTGCCCCGCGGCCACCCGGCCGCTCCCCCCGCCCCGCAGCCACTCGCGGGGTCTGCCCGGCGCTGCCGCGGCCGCTCCCGGCGACCTTGAGGGCGTCCCCTTACCCGGGAGGCGGGAGAGCCCCTGCCCCTGCGACCAGGAGGGTGAAGATGGGGCCAGGCTGGTGGAGGTGAAGAACTTCTGTTTTTTTCCTCCTTCCTGGCGCTTGTGGAAGCGGTGTAGCAGCAAAGGTGTGAAAGGCGCGGGTGGAACACGAGCCAAGGTGACCTTGCCTGGGTGCCTGGCGTTCCCCCGGGCGGTTCGGAGGCTACCAAGCCCCCTGTGATAGGCTTCCCCTCTTTCTCCCTTAGTGACTACGGTAGGGTCAGCCATGCCCTTCTCAAACAGCCACAACCTCCTGAAGATGAAGTACAAACCTGAGGATGAGTACCCTGACCTGAAAGCTCACAACAATCACATGGCCAAGGTGCTGACCCCGGACCTGTACAAGAAATTGAGAGATAAACAGACCCCCAGTGGATTTACCCTGGATGATTGCATCCAGACTGGGGTTGACAACCCAGGTAATGGGACCGTTAGATCTGCATAATGATCTGTTCTCCCTCCTGACTGGAAGTGCTTCTTGACAACGGCACCCAAAACTCTTGAGCTACTGAGGGGCAAATCTTGCAAAGCATTGAGAGACTGCGCTAAAGGCATGGCCTTATTAAGAGGCTGTGCTCCTTCAAGCCATGTTCCATGCTGTGATCTGACATATCAATTCCCAGACACTTCAATTATGTAACTACTCTGCTAAATACTTTAAATCTGAAGGAAAAAAAAAAAAAACCACCAAAAACCTCTAACCAAATACATCCTAATTATAATGCAACCAGGGAGGGAGGAGGGGGGAAATGTTGGCTTACCTGGCTGTCCTGGTCTGTTCTTATTCCAAACTGGTTATGTGATGTTCTCTAGCACTTCTATGAAAAAGGGGGAGCAGATGTGTTTACATGTTAACATTACAGTATTTATTTTTACTCTAGCAATATCAAAATGGCCCAACTAAATAATCAGAGACTGCCTCCTGATGAGGAGTACCCGGACCTGAGCACCCACAACAACCACATGGCCAAAGTTCTAACCCTGGATTTATACACGAAACTGAGAGACAGAGTCACGCCCAGTGGCTTCACCCTGGATGATGTCATTCAGACTGGGGTTGATAATCCTGGTAAAACGCGTTGAGAATATTCCGTGTGAACCAGCTGAAGTAACTGGTGCTTTTGAATATGGTGACTTAAAACTAATCTTGTGGAGGTGGTATTTATGAGCAGACTACAGAAATGTAGCTCTGTAGCAGAAGGAGCAAAAAAGCGAAGCATGCTTGCTTACAGCAAAGCATGATTGTTTAGACATAACTTCTATCCAGTGATCTAAATTAGTTAGTAAAATTAGATGTGCTGTGCAAATTTGTCCTAAACCAAGCTTGACAAAGGAGCATGGTTTAATGACAACAGCTATGGGTTTCCATAGCACTGCATTTGATTAACTGGATGAAGTGCAAAATGTAGGGTCTCTCCAAATGTTTTTATGTAAGAATGAATTTCTAAGTGACTAGACTTGCCACTAAAGAACTTGCCTGGTTAGTGCTGCGCTGGAGTACAGCCAAACGTCACCCAAACTTAGCTCTTCTGACTTTATTACCACTTCAGGCCATCCCTTCATAATGACAGTAGGATGTGTGGCTGGTGATGAAGAATCCTATGACGTGTTTAAGGAGCTCTTTGATCCAGTTATTGAAGACAGGCATGGTGGCTACAAACCAAGCGATCAACACAAGACCGACCTGAATGCTGATAACCTGCAGGTATAAACTTCTGATCGATTACAGGTTACTGGTCTGAGGACTGTAAAGTTGTTGGCAGCTGCCTAAACTGATTGTTCAGGCTCTGTCCCCTCACTTCCATGGAGCACAGACACATGGGCTGTGAGTCTGATGCAGTCAGACTGAAGAGTTTGCTGCTGTAGGATGTCAGTGGCTGGGTAGAACCAGGTAGCTGGCATGCAGCAGGAGCTTGCCTCAGGTGCTGCTGTGGCACAGGTTGTGCCAAACACCTTCTTTATGTATTTCCATGAACCATGGGCTGTAGTAGTTAAGCCTAAACAACACTGTCCTAGGAGTCATGGCCTGTCATAAAAATTAAACACTTCCTGCTATCTGATCTTGGATCTTAAATATCAGCTGATGATATTGTCATAGCTGATGATGGTGTCATACTATAGAATAGATATTATGGCTAGGAGTAAGGATTTCTGCCTGTTTTATGGATTTCAAATGTTACTGTAAACTCTAGGAATTCCTGATGACATGTTGATGGGCTTGCTATAGGTCATACTGAAAATAAGAAACTTTGGAGAACAGTAATAAATAAGTTTTGTTTGCAAGAGTAAACACCTGCCTGAAGAAGGTTCTGCCTCTTGTTGATACTTCTAGATTGCAGATCTGAAGGGGTAAGAGAAGCCCAGATTGTAGTCTGAAATGGACATAAAACTGGTGGTCTGGTGGTATCCCTGTCCTTTAGGACTACTTAGTAGCTGTACCCTTGACCTCTAAGCAAGGGTTGTGTCACACATACTTGACCTAATGCTGAAGGAAATAGTCCTGCAGCAAGACATGGTATTACAGACCAAGTAGTCAATACCTCAGGTGTAAGGTGTGTGTTCAAATGTATGAGAGCTACGTGTATTTAGGGGAGGTATCTTGGTAACAGGGTTGTACTCACTGGTTTCCTAATCTTGTAGGGAGGTGATGACCTGGATCCCAATTATGTGCTAAGTTCCCGTGTCAGAACTGGGAGAAGCATCCGTGGATTCTGCCTTCCCCCGCACTGTAGTCGAGGAGAGAGGCGGGCTATTGAGAAGCTCTCTGTTGAAGGTAAGTGAGAACTGGGTGCATCAGGGAAATATGTCTGTCCTTTGTGCAAGAGCTGTTCTTTGCAGTTTGAAAATGGAGGCAGTTGGCAAAAGCCACCTCCCGGGAGACTTGGTCTGAACATGAAGCCTTCCCTGGAAAAGGCTCATTGCATTAGCATTGCCTCAGCATTGCAGTGTGTAGCTGAGAGCAAGAGCACGTGTCAGAGGGAAGCTGGGCTGCATTCGGTTGACCTTTGCTGATCTCAAGAGCTTCTCTCTATGTGTGGTGAAAGAAGTTGGTTCGTCAGGGCTCAAACCTGAAATGTAACAGGTATGTGGCAACTACAGGGCTTGAGTCATGGGTGTGCAGTATTTTATGGCTGCTTTTAATTTACTTTCATTAATGCTCAGCTTGTTTAGAGGTGTAGTCTTGCTGCAAATCTGCAGCTGAGTAGAGTAAGTCCTAGTTTTCAGTGAAACTCTTCAGCTGGAAGTTGTTTCTGTTACCTTCCAATGCCATTAAGTGAAAGAATGATGATATGCTCAAGGTGCATATTCTGGAGGCTGGGAGAGTGGTTGTTCCAAAATCTCTCAAGGGCAGGATAATAGTCCTTGACTAGAATAATACTGTTTGTTATATTCATAACCTTGGTTCTCCTTGGAAGAAAGCAGTCCACTTGTAAGTTCTGCAGCAGTAACGATTCTATACCGCATGTAAGGGAACAAAGACTTCTATAAGCCTGGAAGGTGCAGACACATCATCTGATACTGCCTCAAGTTCTGCAATACCACAAAGGCATTGCCATTGCAGATGAAAGCAAGGGAGGAACCAAACGCAGCAGATCAGACATTGCCATACTGTGTGTGTGGTCTGTAAAGTGCTGGGAATGTCTAACACCTTTGGTCCCATCCTGAAAGTGCCTCTCTTTCAGCTCTGGGTAGTCTGGACGGTGATCTCAAGGGAAAGTACTATGCTCTGAGGAACATGACTGATGCAGAGCAGCAGCAGCTGATTGATGACCACTTCTTGTTTGACAAGCCAGTTTCTCCTCTTCTGTTGGCATCTGGGATGGCACGAGACTGGCCTGATGCCAGGGGCATCTGGTGAGTATGTCTGGAAGAATGGAGTTGTATGAGATCTCTGCAAAAAAATATTGTAGCTTTGGTGGTGACTGGTACTGTTGGGCTAAACAGCAGCTTCAACTTGTAATACTGAATCTATTGAGAAACTCTGGGGAAAGTTGCAGCTCAACCTGCAGAATTTGGACAAGTGTTATTATGCTGGTAGGAACAAGCCAGCTTGGCTAGCCTGGAACCAGAGCCTGCCCATCCAGCCCTGGTTAGTGAAGCACCAGAGGAAAATTGAATCAGCTTATAAAAGTAGATCACTTCTAATGGAGCAGATGTACCACTACATTCAGCTCTTGTCCAGGAGTTGAGAGTAACTTGTGGTACAAACCATAGCAGTGTCTTAGCTCAGAGTTGATCCTGGATGCATAGTTACTCCCTTGGAGTCTCATGACTTCTGCTTGCAGAAACTCACTGGTGCTGGACTAGTATGACTTTACCTGTATTAGTGATGAGATTTACCCCTGTCCCCAGAGACTCAGTGACAGGAGTTGACTGATGCAGAGGTATGGAATGGAAGGATTCTGCTTGTTAGATGTAGGTCACCTACATAAAACTCTGCATCTCAGGAGCTTCTGCAGCATAATTAGCTTGCTCCCTTGTAAGTTAAGGGCTAGGTTTTCATCACCAGGAATGCTCCAGTCTTATTACTGCAGCTGTTTCAGTACAACCCAGAGGAAGCACGCGTTGTTTCTGTAGGTCACCTTTAAGATTGCATCATCTACCTGCAGATTGCCAGCACCAGATAGCGCTGTCATCTGAGCATGACTAATCTACAGACTTGAAGGGTAATGTCTTAGTGTTGTCTGCATAAATAACTTTCCTTGGGTACTAGCTAATTTTTGATCCTAATCAAGTTCAGAAATTACCAGCATGATAAATATCATCGGAGGGAGTACTTGCTGTCAGCTGCAAGCTGGGACAAGAGAGTCCCATTGTTCAGAGATTTTTACAGCATCCTGAAAAGCCCTGATCAAAAATTAATAGTGAAAATAAGATATAAAATGCAATTTAACAGAATCTGACAATTCTGATAAAAAAGCTCTGTTATACATGGTCAACATGGTATAGTGATGTCCATAACATAAGGCTGCCTCAGAGTCTGTAATGGTCACCCTTTTGCAGACTGCTGAGCAGATGAAATAGCTTAAATTTGTAAAATGGGGCCACAGGCGAGCTAGGGGGTTGAGCAGATTTTAGGGTTTGATATTGTAAGAGTAGGTAATGCCATGTTATTACTTTGATCCGTTTAGATAAAGGCCAATTCAAACTACCTCTTGAGAAGAGCAGGTCTATACTTAACTGCATAGACAAAAGAAGTAAGATCCGTTTCTTTGATGAAGCAATTAAGTGAGCCTCTTGAAATAAAAGCTACAGTGATGAGCAATTTAGTGCTCTTCAAAATGAGAGGTGGGAAGACAACGACTTGTTTGCTTTGTCCCCTAGGCACAATGATAACAAGACCTTCCTTGTTTGGATCAATGAGGAGGATCACCTTAGAGTTATTTCCATGCAAAAAGGTGGCAACATGAAGGAAGTATTTCATCGCTTCTGTACTGGGCTAACAAAGGTAAATCAACGTTTCCTGAGCTGGTATGTGGTTCTCTAGTTAGAGCTGAAATGCAAACTTCAAGCCCCCTCCCGAGTCCTGCATGGTTGTGTTTCATAGCCTGGATCTCTGGAAACATCATGATGAGGTTCTGAGCTGTGAGGGCTCCAAAACACCTATATTGGTAAAAAGCCTTGCAGCTATGAAATCTAGAATACATTTCTGATATGGTGGCACCCTTATCCAAATGTCTAAAATGTACTTTAAAGAAATTTCACATAGTTCTCTAAAGTTCTGAGACACCTTGGGTGGGAGGAGAAATTGCATGAGGATGGGAAAAGCTGGACTGAAGTTTTTAGGCTGGATGCTGTTCTCTCCTAGTTTTGATATGAACTTCATCTTTACCAGCCCCTTTCCTGATCCTTACAGATGTGTCAGCTTGACATGTACTAAACCAAACTTTCCAGGAGATAGTGATGTAAGAAATGTAGCTTTTAAATTTAGCCTGTCTCAGCACTAGGAGCAAGATTAAGGCCTTAAAAGCCCCTTGTTGGTGGCCCTTTTTTCCAAATGGAGGGGGCTTATGTGACTGAAATAGCTGTTCCAAGTGTTGTGGCTGTTGCTAGGTGACTGAAGCTGTAAATGAGCACTAATGGATGTCCTACATCCTTCAGGCAGAGAACAATCTCTAAACATCCATTCTTTCTATTTATAGATAGAAACTCTCTTCAAGGCCAAAAACTACGAGTTCATGTGGAATCCACACTTGGGCTACATCCTGACCTGCCCATCCAACCTCGGAACAGGGCTCCGTGCTGGTGTGCACATCAAGCTGCCACACCTTGGGAAAAATGAGAAGTTTGGAGAAGTCCTCAAGAGGCTTCGGCTGCAGAAACGAGGCACAGGTGAGAGTTGATACACTGATGGCCAGGTTGGTGTGCCCTAAGACACCATCAGAAGCCTGGCTACAGCCAGAGCTGTGTCTTGTTCACACTGTCCTTGCCTGTCAGACCATCCAAAAGGTTCCTTTGTAAAGCACATGGAGAGAAAAAAAAGTCTTTAAATCATTTATTGGAGGAGTTGGGGATGCCAGTGCTCTGCTTACACTGTGCTGTGTGTGGCTCTCTGGTTGTGTCCTGTGTGTCGTTCTGAGCACCAGATAAGGTGGACCTGGTGGCAGCTGTTTGCATTGTAAGCAGGGATGGAAATCCTGATTTACCCACCACTGGAGCTATCTCCTAGTCAGAAGTTATTTCTGACCATGGGTTAGCTTGCTCATGGGTCAAAAGAATAAAGACCTGGCCTAGTGACAAGGTCTGTGGTTCATGTTGGCAGTCACATGTGACCTTTATCTCCCTGCACGCAGGAGGAGACACCAGTGGCAGCTTGTAGAGAATCATCTTGCTGTGTCCCCACCTCCAGCTGGTGAGGGAAGAAAGGCAGACTCACCTGCTCTGGCTGTGGTCAGTGTTCTAACTAAATCTCTTGCTGCAGGTGGTGTGGACACAGCTGCTGTTGGAGGAGTGTTTGATGTCTCCAATGCTGATCGTCTTGGCTTCTCTGAGGTGGAGCTGGTGCAGATGGTGGTGGATGGTGTGAAGCTGCTCATCGAAATGGAAAAACGCCTTGAAAAAGGCCAGTCCATTGATGACCTCATGCCAGCTCAGAAATAAAGCACTTTATTCTCATGCTTCCTAACTTATTGGATGAATAATAAAAGGTCACTCCAATTCAAACCCTTGGGGTCAGAGCCCACTTAGTTACACTGTAGAGAAGTCTTCCATCCATCTGTGTTAGAGTTTATTTTTTTGATGGTTGAGATGTTGCTCAAAATGAAATAAACTATTGTTTGGCCTGAGATGTCTTAGATATGTTAACTGAATGTCTTTGAGATTTAAGTGACTTGGTTTTCATAGTTATGCTAGATGGGCTGGTTTTGTGTGCAAGCACATCTTCCTGGCTGTGCTGCTGCAGACCACCTGAGTTGAAATGTTAAAGCAGAAGTTGAACCTTTAACTTGATTGTAGTTGCTGTAAATTTGAGAACTAGTGTTAAACATGAGTCACTGCAAACATGCCCTACCTCCAAGGCTTTGACTTGTGCATCTGCTCCTGCCAACTATAAACTGTTATTATCCTGAGTACAGCAAGCCAGGCTCACTCCTGTGTGGGAGAGGAGACAGGGCTGGGTGTGCAGAGGGCTGCTGTTCTCCGTTGGCTCCTCCTGGGGCTACTGAGCAGTGCTTTGAGGTCAGACTTCAGCCCATAGAACTGTTGACCCTGAGCTAGTTTGTATGAAGAAGATTGTCTTCATTTTCAGGCTCTGCAGAGAGGTGGTGTAAACAACCAATTACTCTTTTGATGCTCAGGAGTGAGGTGAAATCTAGATTAATTAAACCCATGCTTTTCTGTAAGTGATTTCAGTTCAGCCAGGGAAGAGAGGGGGGCTGGAAGCTGACAGGAAAATACCAGATAATTTGGTTTCTTCAGCTGGCTTTTTATGGCCCATGCACCAGTTGTCCCATGAAACTAAAAATGAGCAGTATAGTCAATTACAACATAGTAAGTTAGTTTTATTTTCCAAACTGGGTCTGGCTTGCAAGCTCAGGCTGTTCTCTGGGTGTGTTCTTCAGAATGGCTGTACATGTCTGCTTGCAGCATGGAAGCATCACATTATTAACCTACAAGAACAACATTTTCCAGAAGTATTGATAACTATGAGCATCACACCCTTAGAAACAGCAGCTTTGCAGCTCATGCAGATGCACCTGCTCAATAGCTCTACCCACAGCTAAAACCCAGCTTTGATAGAGGGAGCATGATGAAAGGTTGATGCAGAGCTCCACGGCATGTGGCTTTATATAGGTCTGCATAGCTAACTGAAGCTTTCTTTTGTAAAGGCTGTGATATTTCTAAGGCTGTGATTGCAGGCTGTCACTTAGCTGAGGAGATGACTCCAGCTGGGGTAAAGCTAATGTAATTTTGGTGAGAAAAGGCTGAGTGAACATCTCTGATCAGATTTTTTTTCTTTTAATACAGCTTTCTATGTGTTTCAAATTTAACTGGGTGGGGGAGAGGAGATCACATGTAAGAGTTTTGTTCTGTGCTGGGTGTTCCTATATTTGAGTTAATCAGCACAGGGATTTTTCTGTACGAAGCTTGTGAGAGCAGGGAAGAGAAAATGGTGCAAGAGACAACCGGTTGGTTCTGTATATTCTTTAGATTCCCCCATGCTGTGCTTCATGTCACTATTCACAGACGCTTGGCAAATAGCTGGTTTTGCTTCTTGTAATCAGAGAGTGTTCATTTAGTGGTGCCTCTCCTCAACACGGCGTCGTTACTGCACTCAGCAATTACCTAATGGAAGGAGATGCCTGAAAACTTGTCTATTTTTTTCTAGCTATATCAGCTGGACTAATAAAAACATTTCTCTCTCTATGCATCTTGTTTCTCCTATGTTCTTAGCCCTTGGGAGCTGCTCCATCTGTCTCCTTTTAGCCCCTGAGTCCCTGCAGTCTGAGACAGCACCAGTAGCTGGCTAAAACATTGTGGTCAAAGCAACAAGCCAGTCTTTAATGCTTGAATCCAACTAGAAAATACTTCCTTTTAATTGGTTTTCATTCCCACCCACCACCTTTGCTGTGTTCCCTCCTGTTGCTGCTGTGAGGAATAACATGACCATGCCTTTGTTGCAGCTCGTACAAAGCAATTGAAAATATTCCAGAGAAAGAATATGTCGTGGCAAAAGGCTGGACACAGCAACCTACCCAAGCTGGGACTTGCTAAAAACTTCTGATTAAGAGAGAAATTAAACCTCCCACCCCTTTCCCTTAAAAACTTTGGTTTGGATCTTGGCATTACTCACCATTGTGCCCTGGGTACCCGTTGTGGATTGTATGGAGCAGCCACTTGCTTGTTCCTCAGGCACCCAAAATGGTGCCAGGTAATGCTGTGGGACAGGGGTTCTTGGTCTTAAACCAAGGGAAGGTTATTGGTCACTGCTGTGCTTTGTACAGGGGAACTGTGATTTGCCTTGCTGATGGAGCCACCTGTGTCCCATAGCTTTTGTGAAGGAGCCATCTGGCTCATGCTCCTGTCACATCCTTCAGTGATGGCATCATTCCTCACCAGGCCTGGGGCAGTGCGCAGGCTCCTCTGTTGTCCCCAGCAGTGCTGGAGGTGTGTGGGTACAGGCTGGGGGAGGACAGGGACTGAGAGCCCTTGGGACCATCTCCAGGCTTACCCGTGGCATTTCAGCTGGGTTTCTCTCACCCACAGATTGAGGAGCAGCGATAGTTGCTGCCATCCTGCTGCCTTGAGGCAGCCCCTCGTCACATTGCCCTCTTGGCTGGCAGGTTGTCTGAGGTGCTGCAAGACATGCACCACTTTTATAACGTTTCCAAGGGGAATTTCTGTTTGTTATTGTCTTTTCCTTCTGCTTCCCTCAGGGAGCAGCTGCCCAGCCCTGGCTGGTGTGTGATGCCAGCACCAGGCAATGGCTGTGCTGGCAGCGGTCAGTCGGCCAGTCCCCTTCCTCTGGGCACGTGTGACACAGCAGCATGCTGCCTGCTGGCACCCCAGGGTCCTTGATCGAGAGATCAAGCTGCTTGGGAAACCACTTACCTCTCAAGTTACACTTACTGGCAGCAGACTGCCCATAAATGCTCCTTATCCCACATCCGTGCTATCTACTGGAAAATGATTCATGGTCTCTCACCCCCTTGTGGACTCAGCCACAGGAGGGATGGTGGTAAAGCTCAGCACCATGGCACCAGCCCTGGGCACCCTTCCATGATGTGGGAGGCTCCCAGGCCTCAGCAAAGTGGTTGAGCTCCCCACATGCTCCCTTGTGCCTCTGGCCAAGCAAGGGGACAGAACAGCTGCTTCACGAGCAGGTCCAGGTGCTCCAAGGAGGCTCCTGCTTCTTGAGATGAGGTGACCAAACCATGTGCCTCCTCTCTCACAAAAACAAGGGATGGAGCAAGGTGGTTTTACCTGCTGGATGCCTGGTGAGAGCCCTGCCTGGGGCACAGGAGGCTCCTGCTCGACTCCTGCCCTCTGCAGAGGATCCTTGTTTGGCTTGTCTCAGCTCAGCTCCAACCACAGCCAAGGGCAGGGCAATGCTTTCCTCCAGCTCTCCATTTTGTCCAGGATCCATTTCTAGGCCAAGAAGGAAAAGGAAGGTGCTATTGCCTAATGACTCCAGCACCCACCTGGGAGGGTTTAGGCTCCAGCCTGTCCTCAGATGAGCGCAATCAGACTTTTACGCAACATGGAATAGGTTGAGCAGAAGAGTTTGAGTGATTTTTTCTTTTCTTTTATCTCCACCCACCCGCCCCCACACAAAAAATGTGGTAGCATGGCAGGCAGGGCTGTCTTATGAGGATGGAGGCAGCATCACAGCCTTTTCATCTCCTGTTTGCTTTTCTTTTCCCCTGGGGTAGCAGCAGGCCAGCAGGCTCCTTCGGCTCCTACATGTTCCTCTGGCTAATCTGCCTTCTCGCCTCTCGTAAAAAAATGTAGTTACAAGGCTGGAAATAGCCCTGCTGACCATTTTCTCCAGCCCTCCAGCAGCAGGATAGGGCACTTCCCCACTGTTATAGGGCTTCATCAGGTTTTAGTTGACCCCAGTGGAGGGGGAGCCCAGCCCAGTGATGGGCTGAGATGAGAGGCTAATCAGAACTGGGCCTCTTCCATTGCTTGACCATCTTCCCCTGTTTTTAACATGTTAGGATTTATTTTCTTACACAGAAATCACACAAGCCCCTGACCAACTCCAGTTCAAGGCACAGGCCACTTACCCTGGACTCCCAGCCCACCAGCACCTCCTTGGCTGCCAGCAGCGAGGGCTGCCCGAGGTGCTGGTACATGAACTACTGTGCTTCCCCTGCCTTTTGAAAGACCATCTGGGTTTTTATTTTTGTCCAAACGCTGCATAGAGCCAGGCTGAGTGCACCAGGTGAGAAGTCCTACCTTGCTACACCCACAGAGCGGGCCTAGTGATTAAATTGGCAGTGTGGGCTCAGCCTGTGATCGACAATTAACAGGGAAAATCTGCAGTATCAGACAGGGTAAAAATAAACAGAGAGATGCATCCAAACCTACCAAACATCTTTGTTTTTCTCCTCCAGCCAGTGAGTAAGACTGTGAGAAACCATTTATAGATATATATATGTGTATATTTTTATATATATATGCATGTGTATGTATATATATCTGTGTGAATTAAACTTTCAAAGGGCAAAATGCTTCATGCTCAACACCCAGGAAAATGGGTAGAAAAATGTGAACATTGAAGTTTTTTAATGAATGTGAAAAGTTCAGCTAAAAATACAGAACGGGCAACCCTGAGCTTTCTGTGACACAATCTCAGAATGAAACCAGAACTGAAGTTCAGTTTGACAGAAGGACCTTGGCTTCTCCCTGTGTTTAGTGCCGGTGGGTGTGAGGTTTGGCTGCAGTCTGGTTGCTTTTTCCACATCCATTATTGATGACCAGAGAGTGAAACTGAGAATAACCTGTGCTGAGGAGACCTTGGAAGTGTCAGCTTATATTTTTGCAGTGACTTACTGAGATGGTGTTTGATGGTGGTACTCGAGCATGTGGTGGCTTTCCTGGATTACTTGGGAATGGACGATCTGGAAAACAAACTCACCTGAAACCCCATGTTCTTTAGCCTGGCTTGGCAGGGCAGTGAGCACATACTCTGAGGACAGGTTTGATGGGGTGTAAATAGTGCCTGTTTGCAGTTCAAGTGCTGCTGCACGTCCAAACTGCAGCAAAGCTGGAGGGAAAACCAGTAGCAGGTTCAGCTCTAGTGCCAGCTCTGCCCATGGGAGCTGATGGAGCCTGGGCACTGGTTTCAGCACAAGGGTGATTTGTCTGCTACGCTGACCCAGCTGGCCAGAGACAGGCTGGAGGCAGCAAGATGCAAACGAGATGGCTTTGGGGCACAAGTGGTGAAGTCATTTCGGGCAGGAAAGCTGGTGTTTCACTAAGTCCTTGTGGTTTGCCCACAGAAACTGGCCGGTCTCCCTCCGCGCTGTGGTGAAATCCCCTGAATCATCACTAATCACTGCTCGGGATGACGTTCCCAGGCTGCTGGGCACAGCACGCCTGCCACTACCAGGAAGCTGGCAGAGCCATCCCGGTGCTGGTGCCAATCTAGAGGATGTGTTGGGAGCGAGGGACGGATGGTGTCCAGACGGGCAGGAGAGGAGAGGTCTCCGGTGGGAATGAACACCAGGAGAGCTGTGGAACTGTGTTGCTCCGTAAGTGGGCTGTATTGAGCAAAGGGCATCGGGATACCATCATCTTGGATCGTTGCTGTAACAGCCTCTGAGCTGGGACTTGTCTGGAGAGAGATGGCTCCAGAAATACTTGTGGGAATGTGCATGAGAAGAGAATTGTGATGGACAGGAGCACTCATGGCCCCGGAGTGTCAGCTCCTCGCAATGGGACAGTGATGGCTGGCTTCTTTTTTTTCTTTTTTTCTTTTTTTTTTTTTTTTTTTAAAGTAAGTCATCATTTTAAGGAGAAACATTGTTGAGCTCTTGAGGATGCTCTTTTCCCCAGAGCTGGAATGAGCGCCTTACCTCCTTCCCTCTGACTCTGGGATGTCCTTCCTTTCCCCCTGCTCGGCCGAGGGGACAGGCTGCTGCCAGCACCCCTTCCCCTCCTTGGTCTGGTGGGTGGCACAGGGTGCTCTCTGCTCCCACTGAGGGGTGGCTCCAGCCTGGGAAGGGGCCCTGCCCCAGCAGTGACCCAAACCTTGCACTTGCCTAGAGGGTGGGAAGCAACAGCTCAGTGATTTCTGACTGCTTAGAGCTTTGGAAGAGGCTTGAGGGTTTCTTACAGCTGTCCGGGAGACCAGAGGAGAGCTGAGGAGGGAATGCAAGGCCAGGCATGCATGGACACATGTGCAGGGGCTGCAGTGTGTCCAGCTGCCTCTGTGCTCAGCTTCTGTGTCCACCAGGTGCTTGGGCTCCTCTCCATTCTGCCTGTGGCTCTCCAGAGGCTGATCTCCAGCCCGCACTAGCTCTCACAACATCCCAGAATGTCCATCCTTCCCACTTCCCTCAGCTCTTTGCGAAGCCCTATCCCAGCAGCAGGAGGTGACTGATGGAGATGGCTGCACCTCCCCACTGTCCCAAAGGGCTGTGTCCTGGCCAGTGTCCCTGGCCACTGGTGACCACACAGACCATTTCTCACTGCAAAGCACCTCCTGACAGCATTGAGTGGAAGCGAGTCAGGTAGATGATCAGCTGTGGGAGGGGAGGCAGTAGGGGCTGCACCAGCCAGCTCTGGGCAGGGCTGTGTGAGAGGCACCAAATGCAGCAGCTGCTGTGAATCTCTGAACTGCCTGCTGGCCATCCCACTGCTCCCACTCATTCTGTGGGTTGCTGTGAGGTGGGGCAGGGCCAAGGGCTCACCTGGGCACAAGGCTGAGCCAGCAAGCAGGGACTGACCAGCCCAGAAACACACTGTGTTTTCTGTGCTCTGTTGGCATGGGGGGCTGTTTTCTGAGAATATCAGAGGGGAAGGGCCCCTGTGGAAGTATGGCGCTCTGCCCTGGCTCATGTGCCTCACTTCGTGGCAGTAACTAAATTTTGGACAAAATCAGGCCCCAGACCCATTGGGAATTATCAGTTTGGCCCCATGAGTCACCCCTAGAGCATCCAGCCTGTCTCCCCGCTGGCAGTCGCAGATGCTCAGCACCATTTTGTTGCTGGTGGTCACTTGTGTCCTCACATAGGCAACAGGATTGCATGTTTTGGGCTGCTACCCCACTGTTGGAAAGGTGCCATGTCCCTCTCCTCTCCTGGGGGGCCCAGGATGGCTCCAGGGGCTGAGCACCCCTCCCTGCAGCCTCCTACTTCTTCCCCTGGAAATGCCTTTGAATTGACTTGGGTAGCTGGGAAAACCCTTGCATGTGGTACAAAATGCACTGAAGTTGTGTTTTGTTTTTCCTTACAAGGAATAAAGATTGGCCCTGGAGCAGTATTTATGAGAAATGACACCAAGCAGTGGGTCAGCTGAAGATGCAGATGGCCATGGTATCTTATCCAAATACTTTTATAAAATCAGTGCCAAAGCCAGCAATGACATGTCTTTGTGGATAGTCTGTGTACTCATTCAGCCTTTCCTGGGATACCTTTACACCCTCATTCTCTTTTGAGGTAGTTTCCATTGCCATTGGTATGTGCACATTGAGATTTTTTTCATACAACTTAGCTCAAGAGTGAAGCCTCCACTAGGAACAACTCGTCTGGAGAGTCATCATTTCCTGTAGGAGTTGTTTAAGTGCCCACCTAATGTACCTTTCAGCTCAGTTTATTCACTTCCAGTTAAAGCCAGCCCTGAGCAGGGACCACCAAAACCACAGATTAGATTACCTAGAAGAGATTTGGAATAAATACATCAAAAAGATATGGAGAAACAGTGAAATACAGTTATAAATCCAAGAGATATTTGAGGCTGAATGGGCATGGGAACACTTATTAAAAGACTCATAAAACTAGGAAGTGAGGTAAAACCCTTTTTTAAAAAAAATTTTAAGATGCTAAGAAACATCTTCCAATGGGTACCAGCGAGGAGGGGAAAAAACACTAAGCCAGTGCTAAGTCCCATGACACTTCCAAACACAAACCTCCACCATTAAACTTTATTAATCCTCCCTTCTGATTTCTGTATGGGTCATTTAACATTACTTAATACTGAGCTTAGGGGAAAACCTAATAAGCCAACCACTAATCTTTGAACTTGGCATAATTTTCTCTTTGCTATTTCCCAACATGTTCCATCTTGTCCTTCCGCCCCACTGAGAAATCCCTGGGGAGCTGGCAGAGGGAACTGGACGGCGGCAGTGATCTGGCCACAGCTCACACTGGCACCCAGGACACAGTGGGTGGCTGAGGGGCTGCAGTGTCCAAATGAGCTGTTGTGGAAGATATTGTGGGACTTGGAAATGATCCTCTCAGAAAGGGTAACCTGTGGTGAGAAACTATTGCCAAACCACACTAGGTCTGGGCCCCTTGTAACACAAGAAAACTGATACGAATCTATTTATTTTAAGCAATGGCACTCACACTCTGCATGAAGCATGCAGCTAAAGTATGTTTTACAAGCAGATGAAAGCTTGACAGCATTTTCTCTCCTTTCCAAGATAGAACAGCCTTCTGCCACACCCTCAGGTGAGGGAACATGATGCTGACCCAGGTGAAGGAAACCTCCAAGGCTGAGCTTTGGGGGCATCAGCAAGTGAGAACCCCAGAGTCTGGATTGGAAAAGAAAACAGGATCACTCCTTCAGCTTATGCCAGGCCTGATGCTAACTATACTTTGTGCTTCTATGATGTTGCATTTAGAAAAGCATCATTCAGGCTTTTAACTGGCCCTTGGAGAGTATCATTAGCCTCATTTTACAGCTTCTTGGCTGAGGCTGGGGACACGGTGGCCGAAGGGGCTCTTGGACACCATCCTCTCCTGTGTCACTCACCCTCTTCAGAGGTGAGGGTTACCCTGGTCACTCTTCTTCTTCAGATGGAACGTAGAAGAAAAGGTAAAAGATCCTGGTTTGAGATGCAGAATCCTCCCCTGCTCGAGTGTGTCTCTCTTATGTACAAACTCACAACACTGGGCAAGGATTTCAACCAAGTATTTTAGTCCCAACAAGCTGGATTTTATTTATGCCCCTTTTAGTCTGTTCCTTCCTCAAGATTAAAAAAAACTCAACAACAAAAGTAAAAATAAAGTACAAAGGTCTCAAGAGAGCTCAACCTTTCCTCTCCCTGCTGCCTTTCCTGCAGAAATAGAAAATTCCTGCAGAATTTCTCTTGGGAATGGAAAAGACTGTAAAAAGCACATTATTGGAGGTGAAGAGCCTTCTGGTCCACATGCAGCTGGAGACCCTGGTGTTTCCCACAAGTCATGTCCCACCAGCATGGGGAGGGTACTAAAGGGGACATCACCTTCCAACCCAGCTTGGGACAGACTCTTGTGCCAAGCCAAGTGCTGACAGCAATAACACCCTGCAACAGATGTGGCCAAATCCTGGTCTGCAGTCCCCAAACTCATTTTTCAAGGTGCTGGGCTTTGTCCTCCAAGTTTTGGCCATTTTGGGATGTGGGACCCCTTGTCCACTGTACCCTGGGGTGTTGGTAGTGGCAGGATGGAGCTTTGCTGCCCCAGAAAGGCTCAGAGGGCTTGAGGGGCAGCAGGAGTAGTTGCACAGAGCAGGGACCACAGCAAGGCTACAACCAAAGGAGTCCCAGTAAGGAGAAGGGGTACAAGCAGGGAAAGGCTGGGGAGAAACCTTCCTGCAGGGTGAAAGCAGGGTCAGAAAGCCAAGGCCAGAGCTGAGCTGCCCTTGCAAGCTGTGTTCCCTCGTCCTCATGGAAACGGGAGTGATGCCCTCCAGCCTGGCTGTTTTCTCAGTTTATTTTTAAAGGCAGCTCCTGTTTACGCAGACGAGCGTTCCGTTCCGGCAGCCCCTTCCCAGGGAGGAGCAGGGCAGTGCTGTGGGCAGAGGAGGGAGAGCTGCCCCTGGGCTGGGTGAGCACTATCTAATCAGGGCGAGGGCTGGAGCCCCATAAATGGCAGTGCCAGCAGGCCCCAGCCCGCGTGGCTCTGGCAAACTGGTGGTAGCTCCTGTGTCTGCTGTAGGTCAAAGTCACAGTCGGTGGAAGCCTGGAGCACAAGCTGGTATCTTTTGATTTCCCCTCTACACTGAGCAGGCGAAGAATCTTCTAAATAAAAAGCCTCCCTTGGCCCGTGCGCAGGAAACAGCCGCCTTTCGAGTCGCTGGGTCGAGCAAGAGACTTCCAAATCAGGGCATCCCCGTCCCGCTGCGGCCCCGCTGCCTGCGTGCGAGCGCTGAATGGGGAGTGCTCTCTTCTCCCAGCGCTGGAAACGGGTGCCTGTCTGTTCCTATTAAAGGATATTGTTTAATCTCCAGCTGGGCTGATGCTTATGCAGGCTGGAAGCTGCAGCCCAGCAGAAATCCTTGGCAAGTCTCATTAGGACATCAGGCCTGTTTTTGGGGATGCCCATGTTTTTGTGAAGAGTGCAGAACTGGAACAGAGCAGGGTGCTGCTGTTACAGCCAGGGTGCTTGCGGCAGAGCTGATGGGTCCTGGGAGCTGGGCCCTCATCCCACTGCACGTGTGGTGCTTTCATGGGGCTGCATCCCCTGCCCTGCCCTGGGACAGACTCACACCAGTCTGGGCTTGCAAAACCCACAGGCCTGAGCGATGCTCTGTGAGCCTGAATGTCACTCTGCAGGTGACAAGAACACTGGGCAGGAGAGGGGGACATGGCACCAACCCCTTGGGGTCCTGCAGGACAACCCCCACAATGGGGGTGACAGACCAGGTGAGCACCCACCAGACTCGAGGATCTGGCACCAGGGACTGCCCTGTGTACAGTGACGGGGTCACAGCACACCAGTGCACCCACCACTGGGACCCCCAGCACCCAGCTGGGTCTGGGCCAGGCTCAAGGGCACCTGGCAGGTGGTGAAGGACTTGGTCAGTTCCAACCGCATTGCTCTCCAAACTCAGCCTGACCCCACAGCAGCAGGCTGTGGATGGGACTCCACTCACTTTTGGAGCATATTTCCAGACCATCCATCTGCAGTTCACAGACTCAGGGCCACAAGAAGTTACTGCAATTTGGGACTGACCTGTTTTAAGCCACCAATGGTCCCTACTGTCACCTCAGAGTTGACCAAGCTGAACGGGGGCAAACCTGACATGATGTTTGCTGTAAAGCATTAGGGTTTTTGCTGATGTGTTCACCCCACTGAGGTTCAGCTTGGCCCAGAGATGCACAAAAGCTGCAGGTGATGTTGTCCAGGAGCAGCGAGAGGGGACAAGAACTCCCTTGCCTTTTCCTACGTGCACACCAAGGCATTGAGCTTTGTCTTTAGCTCAGGCACTGCCACGTCTGGCCACCAGTGCACTGAGCCACCCCCACCCCTCCTGTCTTCTCCTCCTTCCAGCTCCCCAAGGGCAAGGAGGGTGCAGGCTCATCACAGGAGCAGATGACTTTTTCCACGGAAACAGATGCCTGCTTCAGCTGACGTGTTGTCTTTGTGTTGAGTTTGATCCCACCTATTCTGATTGCCACTGTTGTTATTATTTCCATAACTGTTTTTCCTCCAGACTTCTGGCGTGTTCTTGCTCTGAGAACACATTACTTCAGCCCTGCCCACTCCCAGGGCTCTGAGGCTTCAAAAGGCGCCTGACAGACCTGTCCTTCCTGGTGACAAGTGCTCCTTCCTTTGGATTCCCCAGGGACAATGTCTGCAGCACGTCACAGGTAGGGCGGAGCTGCCCAAGAGAGCAGGACCATGGCCATGGCAGGAGTCCTGGAGTCCTGGCAGCCAGCCCAGGAACAGCTTGGGCTGGGGCAGGAGGGGAAGGGGTGATGCCCCCGGCTAGCACTGAATCAGAGGTGGCTTCACTTCTTTGCCAAGGAGAGAACTTTCATTGAATTCAAGCATATGACAGTTTAAGCAAGAGCCAACACTCGAGATTTTTATGGATTGCTGCAGACTAAGGGAGTCACAAAGCAGCTTGCTGCTTCCTTCAGTGGTGGCAGTGAGATGGTCACAGTCATCCAAACGGGGAGACTTCAGCATGCATCCCCCAGCTCCCTCCCTGGCACATGCATGGAATATCTCGGGTCCAGCTGATGCAGGTGGGCACACTTTGGCTGTGGCCAGGGCTGTAAAGGAGACACACAGCCCTTTTCAGCGCCTTCAGACAGACACCAGCTCCTTACAGGGAGGATCCAAGAGACTTTCTGGCTCCCCAGGGACATCACTGGCTGACCATCTGAGTTGACTGAATATTTAGGACCTCCAGGAAGGTCAGCAGCAGCTTGTACACAGGGGCTGTGGTATTGTGTCTCCTCTTAGTTCTTTGTTGAGCATCGTGACTATAAAACAAGCTTGAAGCTCCTCTTCACATACTGCAAATCCCTTTCTCTTCCCTTCTCCATGGCAGAAAATCTCAGGGAAGTTCTCACAGCATTGTGAAAAATTATTGCTTCACTTAGCCAAGAAGAAAATTTGGGATGTTCTCAAACTACTCCACTTACATCTACCAACAGAGAGCTTTTGTTGTCCTACACTTCAGCCTACCCACACTCATTGCAGCGGCCAGAAAGAGATCTAACTCCAGGCTTGGGAAAGTCTGACTCCTACTCTTCCTGCCTTGTGACAGACACTTGCAGAAGCTGCACCACTCCCCCTGTGTGAGATCAGGACCTTTCCTTCCTCTTTCGCACAGGGGCCAGTCTCAGCCACATGGAAGGGCAGCAGAAGAGCACCCAGCCAGCCAAAGGAGAAGTTGGTCTAGCAACTAAACAAGAAATGAGGGCTAAGAAGCATCTTGGCCCCAACCCAGCCTGGATTCAGACCAGAATAGAGAAATGAAACCAGCTGAGACAGGAAGAGACTTTTTGCTATGATTAGGCAAAGTTTTGTCCTTCACTCCCCAGCTCGCTCCTGTCCCGGGGTAGCACCCACCCCTGCCAGTCAGGGCTCCACGACACAGGGTAAGACAGCAGCAGACCAGGGTGCTCTTCTGTGGAAAACCACATCTAAAGAAGGAGGTGCCGGTGGGTGATCTTATTCCTTGTGGGTACTCCCCCATACCTGGCAGGCCAGACCCTTGCTATGGGCAGGCAGCAGTGGTGACCACTGGGGCCATGCACTGGTGTCCCTGTTATAAGCACTGGGAGGAGGAACAAGTGACTGTCCTAAAAACTTGCCCAATCCTGGGAGAAGTGTGCCAAGGGAAGGAACTGCTGCAACTCCCTTTTCAAACCCACTGATCTATTCCACCTGCTTGAAAATAGAAGCTGAGATCAGATCACTCCAGCCTTTCCTCCTCTAGACTCGCCCCCACTTTTGCTCAGTCTCCTGCTCCAGGACATGGCCTAGTTAGGGACCCCCGTCACTCACAAAGGCAGGTTTTAGAACCTTTTCCTGAATCTCAGCACACTCCAGGATTTTCCACATGGCAGCTGGTGAGTGGGATTGCTGGCAGGCCTTTTTGTCTCCAATGGCATCAAGGCTGAGCAGGGCTGTGTTCTAGCTCCTACTGGGTTTAACACCTCATTTCCTTTGCTGTCCGCCCCAGAAACATGAGGAGAGGAGGTTGCCTGCCCTTCAGGCTCAACAGCAAATTGTGCAGCACCACACAAGCACTGGCAGCTACAGACAGAGGAACTGGTTTGGGGGCCCAGATTTGCTGGTGGCCACAGACTCTTTGCACATACACAGATTTCTAAATGGGCCCGAGCTGCTCATCAGAGCAAGAAAGCAGGGGGAGGTCCTCCAAATATGCACAGAGAGGGTCTGTGAGCTGAAGAAACTGCTCATAGAATCACAGAATAGTTTAATAGTTTGGGTTGGAAGGGACCTTATAGATCATGCAGGTCCAACCTCCCGGCCACAGGCAGGAACATCTTCCAGTAGACCAGGCTGCTCTAAGCCCCATCCAACATGGCCTTGAACAGTTTGAGACAGGGCATCCACAGGTTGTTAGGGAAACCTGCTTTTCTGCCTCAGCCCTTTGCTCTTGCACCAGAAGCCAGGCTGGAGGGTGCTCTGCAGCCAGGGTGGGTGTCAGGCACCCTTTTAAGAAGAGACTGAGGCTTAGTTCTCAGCTTGGATGTCATACCAGCCTAGGTAGTCACCATTGGGACTGGGGGTACCTCCTCTTCCGTGCTGCACTTCCACACCCTAGAGCCTGGCTGTGAGGCATCCAGAAAATCCTGTAGCATAGCCAGTGTGACAGGTGCAATCAGCATAACCACAAATTTCAATGCAAGGCCGTGCTGATCCAAAGCTTTACTTCCAGGTTTTTGGTTTTTCATTTAGTAGCATGCCTATCTTTGGTTTGGTCCAAATTTAGGAACTTGTTTTCATCCCCTGCTTTCCCTGTACTCTGCTGCTAGATCAATGAAACTCAGCTTTGCAATGAAATGTGGAATGCTACTGCTTCCAAGACAGAAAACTGGGAAAAGGCATCATCTGAGTGACAAAAAAAGGCAAGGATGAAACATTCTTTATTCTCACATGTTGTCAGAGGACAGAAGGGGAGGGTAAGATAGAGGTAACAGCAAGTTAATGAGAAATGCTGGATGCTGGTTAAATAAACAGCGTGTGTCCCCATAAACCTTGGCTCTTATCCCTCTGCTTTATTTTTATCCTTGACAAATGCTTTTGTCACTGCCTTTACTTTTACTGCTTTGCAAAGGTGGTTCCACATTCCCTTGCTTCTTCAGCAGAATTAACCAGATATGAGACAATTTTTTTCCTCACTATTTTATATCATGAAACGCCCACCCTGGCACACCAAGCTCATCATGTCAGAGGCAGAAAGAAAATTGGAGAAGAGTCTTTGGTATTTTAAGTTAGCCAAGCCAGAGCTCAGCTCCCCTTTGTGCACAGCAGAATTCATCTCTATTCCATCACAATTTACTCCGAGTGCAGCTCTGACCTGGAAAGTGACCCTTCAAGACGAGCTGCCTCTTGATGGGCAGCTCAGGCCCCTGCTGTGAACTGTCACAGTTTTTGGGCTGGTTTCTCAGTGGAACAAGCCTTACGTAGGCACACACTGTGTGTGAGCACTTGGGCCCTGTAGCTGTGGAACCTGCAAGCGAGCAAGGCAGACCGGTCAGGTTGGAGATAAATGTCCCTGCCCGTCCCCTGAACACAGAGCTCAGAGGAGGAAGAGGCCTCTTCCTGCAGGCCCTGGGGGCTGCAGCTTCACTCCAACAGAGCGCCAGATGATATGGGAAATGGTGCTCTGAGCTCCAGACTCAAATCCACACAAGCCAGGGGCCATTTCAGGTGCTGCTCACCCCGCTCCTCTTCTGCCACTGGTAACTCCCATCATCTCTTCCACCCTGCAATACTACTTTGATGTCTCTCCTAAGGAGAGCCAAAGGGCCACAGGGGTGAAAAACAGGAGTGGTTTCCTACAGCAACAGAGCCAGGACAAGCTTTTCCTCCTGCTTACGGTGGCCTCACACTGAGGGCAAGGCCAGTCCCTGAAGAGCCGCGGTGACTGGACAGCCCTGCCCCTGCTCATTAGCAGAGCCCACACAGCCCCTTGCTGGGCTGTTCTGTTGATGTACATGTTGCCCACCACTGTGCAGGCCCCCACGTGTGCAGAGCATTCTGATGAGGCGTTTGATTCCCCAAGGAGAGGCCTGGAAAACACCCAGGAACTGAAGTCATTCAGAACCGATGACTCTCTTCTTCCTATTCTAGGGACTGCTCTAAATTCAACCATTCATTACAGCCTTGACCTTAAGTGAGCTAAACTGTTCTCCAGGTCTGAAGATTCACTTCAGCAACTGAACACCAAACAGGTCCCACTGCACTTGCCACGCTTTGTACCGCAGACCAGCATGGAGATACTTCAGGGGCCCTGGAGCACTTGTACTCTTTCCCAAGCTAAAGGGCAGTCACAGATCTGGTCTGGAGAGACTCATGGAGCTCTGACACCACAGGAGACCTCAAAAAGGGACTGTCCCTTGAAGCGAGACTTAGTTCCAAGTGTTCAGCCAGAAGGGTTCAGCCAAGCCTTGTCTCTGGAGATAAGGAAAAAGCAACAAGTTTTAGAAGCCAGGGATAAAGAGGTTCATCAAGGGGTCAGTTAGATAAAACCACTAAAATATATTTGACCCAATGAATTTGCTCTGGTGGCTGTTCCCAGACCGATGATGAGGAATAGAACTTCCCAACAGCAAAGTTCAGCTTTTGCTGCTCCCACCACAGTCACACACGGAGCGGTGAGCGCTGTGCACTCTGTGACTCCTACCACAACCAACGCTCCAGGCATTGCCTTGGGAGGCTCAGAAAAGGGCTCAGCAGCAGCAGAAGGAGGGGATGAGACCCAGGGCTCCTTCACAGAAAAAACATGGAGCAGCCCGAGACCAACCGAAATAAACAGCTCCTCCACTTCCACTCACCAAATCCAAACATCCCAGTGATAAATATTAGTACCAGCCACTATTAATTCCCCAACAGCAAAACTTGGATTACAATGCCAGTGAAAGTTGGAGCAAAACATGTGATTTGGAAAAAAGACCCTGAGCAAATAAGGAAGTTTCACTTCTTGCCTACTTGAAGCACAAGCAACACGATTTGTTTGAAGAATAAAACACACTGCAGGCATGGAAAATGCCAGGCATAAAGCTTTAGAGAGCTACTAATACAGTGGAATATAAATGGCAAGTGATCCCAGATTATTTCAGAGAAGGCTGGCTGCAAATTACAGCCTTGATTAGACCAGTTACTAAAGGATGAACAGCAAAATAGCTTCAGTAATTAAATTTCCAAGAAGGAAAACAAAGATCTTACTTGTAAAATGAGCTGAAAATTAATTTAAATATTCAATATGACCTTTGCTCTTCGCAACAGAAGAGCATACTGCCTGACATGGTCATTTTCTAGGAAAGGAGACTGAACAAGCTTGAACAAAGAAGTGGAAAAGGGTTTTGCAGCCCTACAGGTTTTCCACGGCAAAGGTAAAGCCCATTAAAACTACACCTCAGCTCCAAAAGCAATAAAAAATAATGGAAAATTAAATGCAGCATTAGAGTATACTTCAAGGAGAAAAATACACAACTTCCATCAATATCTTGTGGTCCATTTTCCTCCCTATGCTTTCAAGTCCAAGGTGTCCGAGTGGATGGTAGCACCGATAACCGATGAGAAATTGCATGGAGTGATCCCGGGAGCTCTTCTCTAAAAACGCTCCAACTGAACCCCAACCAGAGCTGTTTCTGCATTTGAGAGACATCCTGTGGCCATTGCAGACACTGCAGCGTCCCTCTGCAGCTCGCCTTGCCTTACAGAAGGGACTATCCACCCCTCCACCCCTTGGTCCTGCCGGGTTCCAGCGGGTACCCCACACCCCGCCAGCCCCTGCTCCTCTGGGCACCACAGACACAGGACAATTGTAACAACGCCTCCAAGCTCCTGTCAGGCGGTGTTTTTCCCATCTATGTGGAAACACGTGTGAAAGCACTTCATTTCATATGCCTTTTGGCTGGGTAAGCCAGGGGGAGGAAATAATTCCATGCTTAAAAACTTTGCTGTTTGTTGCTGGTTACAGCGCTCCCACTGAGCTGAGGTCTTGGTAAGAGACATCTCCAGGCAAACAGGACTTTACCTCAAGACAGGCAAATGATTGAAAACTGTTTGATTGTAACACCAGTAGTATTTTTCTTTCTGATTTTGCATCCCCAGGCGTTTCAACAGAACTCTTTTCATGGTGAGGTACTTTGTTATCTGATTTTATTTGCCCAATACATTCAGTGTGATCAGCAATTACAAGGAAACACAAACTGTGCGAATATTTTGGTTTTATGCCCTGAATTTTTGTAAGGATGTTAAATGGTAACATAAGGGTATTAATGGAATGAGAACTGCAACATTTCTATGCCTTGAAATTCCATGCTGTGGTTCCCACAGCAACCATAACCATGGCCACTCTGCATGGATTTTACATCCAAGTCGGAATACTTGGTTCCAAGTGCTCAACACACGTAAGCAAAACCCAAGCAGAAGCATTTTTCTCCCCTGCAATAAACATCTTACCTGCCAAGTCACAACTACTACAAGGTATCAATGGCACTTGTAAGGTGAAGGTGAACTCCCCAACAACTGACAATTAATGCCTGAACTTGCCTTCTACACACAGATATTTACAGGATTCATGGTGTTGGTATTGACACCCTTCTGTTTTCAGTTATTGCTGGAACAAGAGCCCACTGTTTGTACCAAAGGTTAAAACATTCTTAGAAGGCTAATAGTTAAGGGTCTTTCAAATTGTCTTGCTTCAAATACCAAACTGTTTCAACTTCAGAAGCACTGAGTGGTGAAGACACTGTTCCTCCATGGTTTTCCTCATTTTATCCAGACCCTCTGCTTGGAGGCAGTACCTGGTAATGCACTAAGAAGATAATGGCAGAAACAGGAGGATGAAGACCATGAACTTCTCTGAGTTAGTGTACTGGTTTGCCTTTTTCTGCTCTTAATTTTGCCAGAAGTAAGGAGCACACACACACAGAGCAATTACTCTATCTGCCTTTTTCTTGGTTTTCTCTAAGCATTTACTGCTGTTGTAATGTAGGACACTGATTAACTTCCAAAAATTCTTAATAATTGCACTAGGTTGAGCTTTATCCAAAGCTCACACCCCTTCCTGCTGGATAACAGTTTATTCTCTGAAGTGATGGAGTAACGGTCAGTGATGAAATCAGTGAAACAACTCACTGCTACTGGAGGGAGAAACTCCAGTCAAAGGTGGAATTTTCACAACCACACTTGATCAGATTGTCAGATCAGGGGTTTAACTGGCAGCACCAGTGATCTGTAACAACATGAGCCCATCTTTACTGGAAAGCTCCAGGGCTTTTCTATGGAAATGTACAGAAATGAGGTTGTATGGACAGTTGCAAGTCTACGTGTTTAATATTAAATGTTAATTTACAGTGGTATCAGCTTTCCAAAACCACATTTATTTTTAAAGATTTGCAGTGTAAATTAGAAAACAAAATTCACATTAGTATGACATCCCCCCTCAGATAGCAGAAATACCATCTACTACGAGATTCTCTAAATATTTAACTCTTTAGGTTACTAAGAAAAGACGTGGTCTTGGATAGCTGATAACAGACTGTACAGCAAGAAACACCCAACCAGGCCATCCCTGAAACACAGAGTGACAGCAGTTCACAGAGGCCTCTGCCCATACCCGAGCCCTTGAGGCACAGACACCATCCTGACCAAGCAGGTTTTAACTCAAAGCAGCCGTGTACAAACTGCTGCTCCAGACCAGGGCTTACAGGGAAAATGGCTCTGGGTTGGCTGCAGTCCTAATTAAATTGCAATCCACAACATGGTCTATGACACAGCAGCTGTGGGAAATACTGATTAAAAGCCTCTACACGTTATCTCAACGGGCCCATGTATAGCTCAGCTTTTAACTGAACTGGAGAGATCTCCATTTAAATTCCAGATCTGCTACGATCTTTCCATATGACTAAAAGGACTCCTGAACCTCTCATTTCATTTCTGCAACATATATATGGATACTAATTTCAGATATTTTAAAAAAATAATCTAATTTACCTTGACATGATAATGCTGTAATGAAAAAAATTAGGATACAGTATCTCACTATATGTTATCTTGAAACCTCACTGTAATACAAGAAAAAGGTTAACCGTGCCCAAATTTGTACTAAAAATCTTTGAACTCACAAAGATTGGATGCTGCATCTTGAATAGAAGTGGTGTGCAAAACACTTAGACCAGCAGGACTAGCTGTTCCTCTAGGCTACCTCTCTCTACTTCTTCTCAACATGGCTGAGGACCTCTGTTTGAAGAGGTCAAACAGACTGAAGTGTTTTAGAAATCCTAAGTACAGGGAAGGTTTGCATGAGAAAAAGGGTATCTTGACTTGTTTGTTCATGCTCAGTGTTCAGGTATTTATTTTATGTATGTATCTTTAAATGCTTTTATTTAATGCAGTAAACTCCTGCAACCCAAACTGTACAACATTTTTCTCTGCCAGACCCAGCAATCAAGAGACACTCTCAGAGCTGGATGACATGGGTTTCAGCAATGGAAACCTTTAGTCAGGAGCCCATTACAAACACCCCCCAACACCACTTGGACCACACATTCCAGGGCACCTGTCATGTCATTACATAAAAACATTTCTTGGTTGCTCTTCACGTGTTTCAAAACATCCAGGCCTCCTGCTACCTCCTCACCACACAATGACCTCTGATTATTTTTAAAACTTGCCTCTCAAGGAGAAAAAAGCCAGCTGTGGTTCTGCAGAGTCCTATCAGTAGCAGTGCCTGCAAACCTACACAGATTTCCAGGGAATACAAACAGGTAAAAGGCCTGTGTTTAGGAAGCAGCTTGTCTCTGGTTTGGAGAGCTGAAGAAAGCACTTTTCCTTTATAGGCAACTTCCAGAGGCTTGAACACCAAACATGCAGTGTGCTAAAGAAACAAGGGTATATGCTTGCAACTCGGTAATTTTACAAGGCATTTGGGAAGGAAGCTGTTAAAAATCTGTTTCTGATTATAATCAGTGATTTTTTCAGTACCTCAAATAAAGATTTACCCTGAAAGAACCTTTTGAGAACACTTCAAGAAAAAAAACCCAAAGTACAAACTTTAAATATCCAAAGAATGATAGTGGTGCACTTTTTTTAGAAACACTTACATACTTAACAGGTAAAGTAGGAAGAGAGTATTTCAGAAAACATTTAATATGAAACCTTTTGGAACTTCCATCGAATACAGATTTACATCATTTATCAGAACACTTTTTCAGTTCAGACAACAAAGTGCACTGCCGGGTGAAAAAAATACATTTGGAGGAGTGCTTAAAATGTAGGAAGTGAAAGGATAGGTGACCATTCACCTGAGAAAGTACAATGACTGCCCTGAAATGTCTTATTGCTATTACAAAATGGAGTTTTCATGGAAAAAACCATACTGAGCAGCACAGGCACGGGCAGAGCACTGAAAGCCAACTGAACTCCGGTAGCACCTGGAGTTCTCAAGCCATGGCATGATACAGAATATATAGAGAATAAAATGTAAATTCAGGAATATTTACTACATTTAACAACTATGATTACCCTTTAAACTAGCATAATCAATATCAATGCTTAGGGGAAAGAGAGGGGAAGTCTGCTGCCTTCACAGACTACAGATCACAAAAACTAACTTGCAAAATATTAAGGACTTTGCATTTTCACCTGGGGTCAAATCTGAACTGTGTACTATGAGTAACTATTAGCTCACTGCAAATTTAAAATGCAAATTTAGGCTCCAGTTTAAAGCACATGTTAAGTACATGCTTAAGTGCTTCACTGAAATATAACCACAAAACATTAATACAAAAAGTCAAGTAGATAATGCAGGATATTATCTACACAAGTCCTCGATGAAATAAACTGAGTATCAGCAGGAATCAGTGCATGAAGAAATCTCTTCATTCTAGTCAGCAAACTCAGATCCGGCTCACTGCAGAGATGGTTAAATAGTGGGGACTATCCCAGAGCAGCTTCACGTCCTACTGAAAGCTAGTTGGCCATCAGAGGGTTCAACAAGGGTGGGTCTCCACACTGCACTTTAACAGAGGACAGAGAATTCTCTCGGCAGCAGGAGCCAGAGACACAACTGGCACAGAGCCATCAAAAGCAATACAACTGGAGCCAAGGGGAAGCACGCTGGAAGGGAGCTGCAAGGAGAAGTTTTAACTGCTACTGCCTATGGCTGTAGTTCAGCAAGTTGGGACATTACAACACAGGAGATCAACCAATCTGATTCCCACTTTTGGGTTTCAATGCTGTGTGTGCCCAGGACGAAGGGACAGCACTGCCCTACCTGCAGCGAGACCTCAGAGCGGCACCGACTGGGATGTGGCAGCTTGCAGTGAAGTACGGCCTTAATTTGAGAGTCCCTTTGTGCTTTGTATCAGTCTGACCTAGTCTAACGTGGAAAACTTGCTCTGAAAGAAAGTAACTAGTCAGCAATTAGCACCTCCTTTTAGACTGCCCCATTCCCTAAGGGAACAGTGGAACAACAGAGAAGTGTTCTTAGCTGCGATCAACACCCATAAGCCAAAAGGACAAAAGGTACAATTTTAGTAGTTTAGCAGAAGCAGAAGAATGGAAGTGTTTACCCAAATATTAATGCACGAATTAACTACATTATTAAAATTTGATTCAGACTTAAATAATAAATAGGTGGGCAAAATATAATGCAAGACTTACTCAGTAAAAGTGAATTTTTAATAATCTCATGAGATCTACTTAGAAAACAGGACTAATCATGTTCACAACCGTAAATCCAAACCCTTCACACACTTTTTTTTTTTTTCTTAACACAGCAGTGAACTGTAAACCTGCATTTACTGGTTATCGCTTCAGTCATTTTAAATATTAACTCAAGTGTTTCCTCCTTGGCCATTTCAATTTTTAGCACCAAAATTAGCCCAAAAAGAGGTACTGGTACAGCTCGATGTTGTAAATGAATTGTTTACATAGAATACTTTATATATTACACACATACTGTACATTCACACATCCACACAAACAGGAGGCATATTTAAATGAATATATTCTGTGTTTCAATTTGTTGTCAAAGAGCAATGGAAATAAAGCAGAAGGGGTAATATTTTACATAGTAGGCAACTTTAATGCTGTAGTGCACTTATAAAAAAGTCCAACTCTCCCTCCCAGCTCAGCAGCTTTTTTTTTAATATCACTATTCAGAAGGATGCAGAAGTTATTGCCTAAATGTTATTCTATACATTTCCATCGGAATTCTCAAAAACACTTGGAATTGCTAACTAATTTACAACTTAACTATTTTTCTTGTTACAGCTTTAATTCATTGGCAATTTTGGAAGCAATGTTTTTGAAAGCTATGGATGTTCCCGATATCCGCTTAAAGCGAACTCCGTTCAGGGACAGTCTTGGCAGTTTACACACCTCCATCTCCCACTGTACAAGGTTTTCCGCATGCCCATCTCCATGGACACAGAAAAGCAAGAAACGCTCTCTTTGTTCATAGTCACAATTATTGGCATCCAGGACCTTTCGTATTTCCCTCATCATGTCATTGGGATCCATGGAGCTGGTGGTTTTCATGCTCCAGGTAAAACGCAGCGACCGAGGCTTGGCTTCCTTGTTCTCATCCTTCTGATCCACAGCTACATTGCGGCTGAAAGACAGGAATTTATGAGTGAGCAGCGCCAGCCACCTTCCCCACGGGTCACATTAGTGAAGCAAACTAACACTAAACACACACTACTGGTATTAGAGCAGCATCTGGAGGCTCCAGCTCCGAGCCAAGCCCCGCTTTCCCAGCTGCTGTCCACACACAGTCAGGGTAAAGCATCAGCTGTTGGGGCTGAAACGAAGGTATGGCACAATGTGTGACAACTGGAAGTCACTGGATTCAGGAGCATGAGGGAAATGACCTTCTGGAGGCAGAACTACATGCGTCACCCATGACTTGATTTTAAGGCAGGTTCTGCTCAAAACCCTATTCTCGGGCCACATGGACAGCTGAAACACCAGCTCTGTGCTAGAAGTTTCTGGAACATTCAAACAGCAGCTACTTGTGACAGAAGGGTGCTCAGGGAGTGCCAGTCCATGGGAGGTGCCCACTTATACACACCAAGGTGACCCCATGCAGAAAAGTGCTGGGGGTTCCTCTGCACCTCCTCCTGTGCAGCAGCTTGGAGACCAAGCACTGTGAGGGCCCATGGAGTCCCACAGTAGTTGGCTGGAAGCAGGAAGAAGGACAGCAGGACCAGAGGCACCCACCTGCTGCCCCAGGGTCACTGTGCACCCCCAGATTTGGACTGGTTCAGTTACACTGTGGCCTTCCTGTGGTGGTGTGTTTGAGATGATCCCTAGAGATCCAGACACTGCAGGATACTGGGGTTGCCTTCAACAGCAAGGAGATGCTTTATCTGAAGTTGGTCAGTAATTTGTTAAGTACCAACGACTGACAGAGGTAAAGTGATGAAATCTTTTGTGGCTACAAGCTCTGCAGTGAAGTGCCTCTGAGGTTGAAGTGCAGGAAGAAGAGTTGGAAGTCACCTCCTCGATGTTGTTTGTAAAGATGGTGACAGTTTTAAGATGAAGCACAAAATATTGAGCCTGTGCTTCCCAAGTCTGCAACTTTTTTTTTAAATAAAAAAGCTTTTCCTTTGGTAAGGATAAGTAAAGTCATACAGGACAAAGGAAAGAAACGTTCCAGAAATTTCTAGTTTGCAATCATTCTTCTACTTTAATTAAAATCAGTGGTCATGCAGCTAAAGAATAAGGAACTACATCTGGACCTCCAGGGAAAAAACAGATTCGCTCTGTGAATATTTGTACACTGTCAGTTGCCTCTTCAAATTTAAATATACTGTCATACTTAACTATTTCCTGAAAATAGTTAACCTAATTGACCCCAAAACATGCAGTTGAAATCTCATGTTGAGCCTCCAAGTTCAATTTACAATATTAAGGCAAGCTGCTCTTTAAAACAGTTGGCAATGAATTTCTGGTTACACAATGTTTTTCTTCTAATACCATTAAGCAGGCAATTATGAGAAAGTTAAATAAAAAGTGATAGCAAGGCCACAACTAAATACATATATTTCTTAAAGATAACCTCTTTCGTATTTTTTCTTCTATTGAAAGACTTCCAGTGACTCTGAGAGTCATAGGACTATGCTGTCAAATCCAGCTATGTGATTTGCCAGATGTTATAAAATTCATCAAGCAAATTAAAGAGTATTTTGTTTTAAGGTTTTAACGTAATAAGGCTGTAAGGGGCCAGGGGAAGACCCAACTTTTATTCAATGCTACTTTTATTTTTGAAAGCTTTTTCTACTTGAAAACAGTTGGCAAAACCAGCACAAGTTCAATAATTTCTAGTATTTTTTGATATGCTGATTTGGGACAAAGAGTATAACATGAAAAATATTTAACTCTCAGTGATTTTGGAAATGAGAAATATCTTGCCGCCTTTCAGTGGTTATTCCACACATTTGCAGCCTCACTAGAGACCACTTATCTAGACATCTACATGACAACAACAAATCACAATGACTAAAAAGTAAAAAACCCCAAACAACCCACACATGGGAGAAGGAAACAGGAAAGATGAAAGTTTAGAACCAAGTCAGTCTGTGCTTTAATAGCTGTTTTGCAGACAGAAATGCTTCATTTAGTTTCAATGACTTACACGAAACACAAGCTGCTGCCTGAAGCCACTATGCCACATAATCAAGGGGAGAAAAGTTCAAACTCACCTAAGTAACATTTTAAACAAAAATTTTACCCTCACCTTGAGCCCTCAAATCTCCCGTTCCTCTCATATTCAGTCGGGAGCCTCATTGAAAAGAATGCAGAAGCAAAAGGAAGTGGGAAAGAGAAGACAAATCTTACACTACAATATACAATATCTGAGTAGTTGCTAAAAGATACTGCAATCATACAAAAGGTGTGTTAAAATACAAATCAACAAAGATGTAAAGAACTTTGTAGGTTAGGTCAAACTCAGAATATAACATCTTGTCAAACCAAAGGGGAGTCTATAAATTACAGTTTTTAAAACTACTATTACTAATTTTAACAGTGTATGTTTATATATTAAATCTGCAGAACTCACTGAATAAAGTTGAGGTTCTAAAAGCAGAAAATGTGAAACTAAAGTTACAAAGCATACTGAAGTGATTGTACTACTCTGTAAGAAACTCCTAAAAAAGAAATAACTCCCAATTATTTTCAGGCTAATGATATTTAAAAGTTTTATCTGGGAATAAAATATCTACTTGAAAAAAACCCCCTATTTACACACAAGTCTGATCATCCTGTGTATCTGCATACACATCAGATCTGAGGTGTTTAAACAATACCAAAATACCTTAATTAAAAAGAAGATGATATATATATATTTTTTAACAAAAATTTAAGACATAAATCCAAGATTTCTCAAGTTGTGGTAACTCCATCTTATTAATTCCCACACTGATGCATCTTCCACACCCAAGAGTAAGTTTAAGCTTTCTGTCTTCTTACATTGCTTAAAGCTACCATATTTTAAATGCCCAGGATCAAAAAGAATTGAGGGGAAAATTGCCTCCCTCTACCTTCCCATTATTGCAGTAGCAAGGTTTGACATATCAATGTCAATTCTGCTCAGAAGGATGCTGCCTGTACAATGCTCTTATCAAGACTATCTAAGGTAGCACTTGGCTTCCCTGAATAATGCAAATTATTACAGCAGTTTGGCTGACAGGTGTCTAGGGATAGGAATCTAAGACAGTAAGTTTATTTTTTGATGCACGGTGGCATTTTTATCAGGGTGTGTGGGGTGTTACAAGGCTTAATTTCTTCCTTTCCTTCCTTTTGAGGGCTGCAGTGAGGGATCACCCTTGTAACATGACTGACAACTGGTAAGTCCTTGGCTAATTCTAGAGTTTCCAAGTGGGCAGCTATTGTAGCTATTTTCATGGGAAGGTGATAAAAGATTTTTCGTGTCTGTTTACCCAAGAAGTCACCCTCTACAGCAACTCTACAGGACAGGAAAAGGGGTAGGTAGGAAAGAACCATGACATGTACCAACTGAACAGACCCACACCTTTCAAATGATTGTTTTACTGGGCAAAGCAATCAAGTTAAAAACACTGCTCAGTTGGAAAATGGAGAGTACTTGATCTTTAAAGAGCCTCCTCTGTTCCTATAAGAAGTGCAAACATTTATGGATTTTTGTGGGTTTTTTTGTGTTTTGTTTTGAAACTTGCTGAAGGTTGTAGAAAATGGGAGCATAACCAGTTTCCCCAACAATGAATAGTCTTACTGTTACTGGAATCTGTCCAGAGAAGTCTGTAAGGAAAATTCCCTAATGATGTTCTGACACCCTTTTCAGGTTGAAATTAAGCCAAACTTTGTGGTTTGTGAACCACTGTACTCTAAACCTAAGAAAGGTCATTATTTATAATATACCTGCCACTTTGAAATAATAAACACCCTTTCACGGAAGCCTCTCAGAAAATCCTGACTTTGTTCAGTTTTTCCATGCATCAATGTTCCATTCACTGAGCACGAGCAACTGCATTCAGTGACATGCATCCTCAAATATGAGCTCTGGATGATGCCAAGCTTTGGAGAGCTGTGCCAGCCTCTCCTTCCTTCACCATGGACACAGTTACAGTCCAGTTGTACAGCCCAGCACTGGTGCTTTGGGAACAGACACTTACTGTACTGCCACTATTGTTTCTGTGCGCCTGTGAGATGCAGCCCTGAGGCCTCCTCACTGCTAATACAGTCTTCACATCTGTGTTAGTTTGTGTTGTAAATTTTCTGCTTTTGCTTGTGTTTTTACATAAATTGATTTTATGGACCAAGATGTTCCTTTGGTCTCGAGAATGGAACAAATACATGAGCAAGTTATGTTCTCATTTGTCACGCAATACCTACACATTATCTCCCTTATGGTTTGTAAAAGGCTTTCACAAATCAGACTGGTTCCACACATCTGTCCTGAGTTATGCTGTGTTTCCTGTTCTTTACATCTTTGTATACTCAGTTTTAAAAATCCAAATAAATACAAAGAAAACTGTCTATGGAAAACCAACCAAAAGTGCAAGATGATAAAATAAGATCAGTTCATGGAAACGGAGAAATGATGGTGCAATAAAATCCAGAACATTGAGTCACTTTTGCTGTTAGAAAAAAAGTTAGACTTCCACAATATGCAGATTGGCAATGACAGTGCATAGTACAAGATATACATATACATATATATATATATATGTATCTGTGTACTGAGTACAATAATAAAACTCAGTTTAACAACAAGTGACTGATTATCTACTTTTATTCAGCTTCCTAGAACTGATGTTGTGGTATTATGTATATGTGCTACTCAGTTACAGTAGTTCTTTCAGTATCAAATGCAGTGATCTTAGGTAAGATTCATAGCACATACAGCAAGAAAAAAATTGGCAACCCCCCCCAAATTTTCAGGTTTTGTACCTACATACAGATCAGGTTAGGAGGGACACCATGCCCACTTAAAACAGAATTTAAAAGGCACAGTCTGGTCCTGTGTAGGTGGTGTAAGACTTGGCAAATCTCTTATTCAAAGACATATTCGTGGAAGCTGTAGCAGCTATTTCTGCACCGGTCTAAGACACCTGGCCTCCAGTCAAAGGAAGTTTTTTTTAAGTTATCTAAAAATTACCTTAAGTCTCAAATTTGAACAGTAACCTTCTAGTTCAAAACCATACTCATATTAGCATTTCCCACTTTTCTTCGGAGCAGCTCTGTAACAAACTTAGATGCATCCAGTTGTGGACAGTTGCACAGATCACAATCCTTTATTTTAAAAGCAATGTGACTACAGAGAGAGACAAAAGCTCCCTCTAACAAAGTGGTCTGCACCCCACAGCTCACGATGCATGATGAGTTAAAATCATTGCCACTGCTCAGTTTCATCTCTGTGCTGTGTTAGATGGTTTCTTTCTTTAACTAACAGTTGTTCCATGTTCCTTTTCCTTAAGTCAGCTGTGACAATGCCAACTGACCCAACCAACTTTAAACACAGTCATGTTTGGAAGAGCACTGATTATTTACCATGGCATGGAATTTACTCATTTAATCGAATAGGGTACCTTTAGCCTCGGACTGTACATTAAAAATCCAAATTTAGGCAGTAATTTACACATCTCAGGTCTCCCTCTAATCTACGGATTTCCTTGACAAACTTCAAATTACAGTCACATGCATAGCTCTGTATTTTGAAAGTTAAAACAGATGTTTGGGTTTTGGCCCCATCTCCCTGAATTTGATCAGTACTAGGAAATTGGAAGTACCACCCTTTAAGAAGCTCCAAAATATGATACAACTAAACAGGCTATCACAAAATTCCACTGGAAAATTTACCTGAACAGCAAAATTGTGTAACTGACTTTCATGAATCATAATGGATTAACAAGCCATACAGCAGCCTGATTCATACCCAAAATGCAAAACTAAATTAAATCCTTTGGGCTTGAAATGTGATTCAGACTTTTGGGCTTTTCACTTTTAATAAATTTGCATAAACGCATTTTTTGTTTAGAAGTGAAGTGCTCTCTTTGCACGTCAGCTGCAATTCACTTTAGCAAATGCATCTCATTTTAAAACAAATACACAGCCATTGCATCTTCATTCAGTCTTCCACACAAAACTGTTCAATTCACAACTGTGCTCAGTTTGCTTTCTATTGTATCAGCTGCAGACAACAAATCTTTTTCTTCTTAAATATCATAAAACAAAGACATAATGTAAATTTAACATCACTTACCTTTATTTGGTTGTAACCTTATGTTTTGTTTATACTTTCATCATTGTTATCAAACACCTCATTCTTCAAACATAAGCATGCTAAGTGTATTAGTACAGAGAACAGAATTACTTTGGCACTACCAACTCTATCAAAGAAAGAAGAATTCACAAGGCATGCTTAGCATCTTGTTATACAGGTGCCACAGATTCTTAAGTATCATCATGAGTTAATGGATTTATTCTATGCTTTCCTCTGAAGAAAGAAAGTATTTAGTTCTCAGCAGGAAATTTAGTTTTCAGAAAACCAAGGCTAGAAAAGCCAAATCTGTTGTTAATTGCAGGAGCCACTTTTTTTTAAATATAAATAAATCCTACCTTTTGATAAACCTGAATGACATGTTTCTAAAAGAAATTAAGCCAAAATAATGATTAACAAAAAATGTTGTACAAAATAAATTGAAAAAGGCATTTAGAGTGAAGCATGCAAAAAGATCTCATTTTAAACGCACAATTAAATTACACTTCAATACATTCTCAGATTAGGCAGATGATTTAGGGTCTGAAGAGTCAAACTCTTGGCACTGCTACTTTCAAATTTTTCAGGGAAATATGTCACCAGTACTTATGATGAATTTATGTATTATGAAAATACGTACTGGTGTCAAAACACTTTAAAACTCAAAATCTGCAATGTCATATAAAAATATGTTTGGATTTTCTTCATATATTTCCCACAGAAACAAAAATCAGTAACTCTAAATAACTATATCTTGATCATCTTCAGAGTTAGGTTTCTTCCTTCCTTTATAACATCAGGTCAGCCATGTTGTGCCCAAAACTGCTTTAAATATTTAGCTAATTTAGTGGCACAAGTTGTAACAACTGCCTACACCAGAATACAAGCAGTTCATAATCAAAAGAATTTTGAATTCCCATAGAGAATTCTAGAGTAAACTAACAAGTTTTAATGCTTAAAAAATTATTTAAAGAGAAGAAACGTAACCCTGTCCTTTGATGGCACTGTCCACCTCCTTAGTAGTTTGTACAGCACCAAGTATAACAGAGCCCAAGCTGTAGGAGGTCCTCCAAGTGCAAACTAACCATCTCTAACAGTGCTATTGTGTTACAACTGCATGTTATTTAATCAAGCCCAGATGGAATTTAAACTACTGTCAAAAGTCGTGTGGAAAAACTTCTTCAAGGAAACCACACTGCACTGCAAAAGCTGAAACTCGGAGGTAATGATAGAAGTTTGAATGCTGACTAAACAACTGAGTGAAAAGTTTGCATGTTCACAGTTTGAGCGTCCACATTTGGAATGTCAAATGGAAAATTAAGTAAGGATATTACAAACAAAACTACAGAAGGAAAGAAGTGCCAAAAGGATGTGTCTGATTAAGACTTCACTTGATATAAAACAGATGACTTAACTATTAAAGATATTAAAATTAAGCTTCTATTTCTCTCTCTCAGCAGAAAAAGAAGGGGAAAAATCCCAAACCCAACTTCCTACAACATAGTATTTCACAGGGAAGGGATACCTGGCAGAGAACTGAACAGATTAAAACATTTACTAAACTGTCATGTTTTTGTTCTTCACAGAATCAATTTCTAAATTTTTAAAGAAATTTACTCTCTAAATTGAAATCACTCATTTGTGAAAAACTAGAGTTTGGCTTAGCATTACTACAAATAGTAGACTACAAATAGGGAGACTACAAAAAGAGTACTGAGAGGGAGTCATCTACAGTCATAAAACACACAGGAAGAAAATGGCTTGGTGGTGATGTGGTATAAGCCTAAAACAAAAGCTAGCAGGCCAAGATCAGAATAATATTGTCCAAAAAACTTCAGATGATGAGGAGGGTACAAAATCTTGGTGATTATCTTAAAGCAAAGACAAACAAGCCCTCAATTCTACAAACACAAGTTCTAGATATCAGAGTGGTCTGAAGTATGTGAACTGGTGGGTTTTAAATACAGAAGGAAAAAAGGTGGGTTTCAATTTTGGGTTTGTAGGAATCAATTTAAATCATACATGGATTTGAAATTAGAAGTCCAATTAGAATAAAAACTGTTAGCGCAGGGGCAACACCTGCTTAAGCTAGGCTTTGGCTAGACCAAAACACCTTTACACCAAACCCAGAATCTGCACATGAACTAAAGGTCAAAATAGGAATAGGTTTTCAAGGTTTGACCAGACTCCTGCCTAGACTGAAACCCTAGTACTGCCAATTTTAAGATGGCCTATGATAGCACTACTGCCAGTAAAAGTTTTTGTCCCCTGCTCCTACCCTTTCACCTGTAATATTTCTGTTTGTGTGCTGCCAGCAAGGTTATTCTGGAAACACTGACAGAGTGACTGGGAAACATAATCTGAGTTTCTAACGGTACATTAAACATTGAGACTGGGATCCCAGTTTATGCCATCTACTGATGGACCACACAGTCAGTGAGCAGCTTTTCAACCGAGCTGAAATGTTTCATCTCTGCAGCATTCACGACATGAGCACAGAAGAAACAGCACAGACCAAACTGTTTTAATCCCATTTGATTCAACTGCTAAAAATAAATGCCTTCTGTAACCAAAAAAGAACTACAAAAAAATCATAAGGAAGTGCATTTGAAGTTGCAGAAATTAAGCTACTAATCAGAGAATGTGGACAAAACCACCTAAGCAATGAGCTACTATGTATTTCTACTATAAAAACAAAGAGGAAAAAAAAAAAGGAAATGTTGCACTGCTGTTTTAAGAGGCTTACCTTCTTGTTAGTTTTGAAGTTAGTTTACTAAATAGATTAGTGGAGCCCCTGGTTCGAGTCTGTGAGAGTGGTGTTGCCTCATGGGACAGACTGGGGGAGGCAGGTGGCCCGTTGTAGGTCGCGGTGCGTCGCTCTCGGAGCTGGCCATGGAATGTGCTCCGACTGGCCGTTCCTCTGGGGAAACGAATACGATCAGGTGTGGTTGCACTGCTAATGCTGTGAGTTGAAGCAACGGGAGTTCTTTGATCAGGAATAGTGCTAGAGCAGAAAACAAAAAAACAACGCTAGAACGTCTTTACAGAAGCACTACGGGTTCAGCAGGAGACACAAAACACTACGTTCTACAGTAAAGCATAAGCAGACACTTTTATATAGGCCAGGGTTGGAAATACCAACATTATTACAGCACTGTATGGAATCAAAACTTGTAAGAAGTTAGGATTAAAAGGCTGCCGAAACAGAAACCCACATAGGCAGAAAAGTGCAACAGGAGTATCCTGGAAAAGACCAGATCAACCAGGCATACAATGTTTCACTGAGAAGACTGATAAAAGAATAGACCAGAAAAGTTTCCTCCCAGGAAAGAGAAGCAATAGGTAACTTTAATGTCTCTCCCTCCACATTCTATATATACATACATCTTTGAAAGTCCTGCTAATTTGAAAGTATCCTACACAAAATTCTCTACAAGCAAACCGCTCCAAGTAGCGAAGTCCTTCAGGATACACAGTTAAAGTCTCCCACAAACTTTGACAATAGGGAATGTCCAATACTCCTAACAATAGGAAAAAAATTAAGGTTCACTATTGCAGGATTATGTCACAGACAGCCTGACACACCACAAGACAAATGTAAACAAGACTAAAAAAATGAAGAAACACACATCTTGTGGGCGATATATACTAGAACAATCTAGGACTAAAATTCCACAGCACAAAGTTAAGAAGCAGTGGGTATAAGTTAGTTTCACAACGATTTCAGGTTCTTACATAGGCCTGAAGTTATCTGCGCCATTGTCTATTGGAGGCAACATCATCTTCGTGTGCACAGAGGCTGACATGGACATCGACTTCTGATGTCGCAGCCGAACACTGGAGAAGGATGTGGTACAAACTGAAGCAGGGCTAGCTGCGTAAGCGAACATTTCTGTCAGGCTGCGAGGGGGTTTGGGTTCAGGCAGAGGCAGAAAGAAGAGCATGATGGACCAACAACAAACTACTGCATAGAAAAAAAAAAGCAAACTTTTCCTTCTATTAACTGGTTTATCAAAGAACACGAACTCTAACAGCCCTCTTCTACGCAAACAGCAGTAACTACCCTACGCTTCCCTTAAAAAGCATCTTTACTATAGTACTTGACATCTATGAAGTGACCATGCTCTTACCATTAGCATTAGTTTGCAGTGATACCCTCCTTGATGTACAGAACCTGAGTAACTCAGAATTCTGTGCCAGAGCACTGATGTGACTTGTATTGGTCTTAACAGTATACAATGCATTAAAACCCCCACCAAATGGACTCTCCAAAAGACTGATGTTAGCTCCATTACTGCAGTGAAATCCTTTGTTTTCAGAATGTATCCGTGTTAAAAAGAAATTAGTGTAAGTTGGGCAAGCTGTCAAATCCACATCTGATAACTGAGGGACTTCACAGGTACAACTGAAACCAAAAATATAATGATCTTTAACAGCTCCAGAGAGGCCAAATGGAAAAGGCTACTAGTAATCATCAACCTGTACATGCAGTAGGCAATGAATACACCTGTTGTTCCCTGAAGAAAGAGATATGACTGTTGAAAAGCACCTCATATTGCTTGGCCACAAACAGTAAACTTCCAAATTACCACTCAGGCTTTGAGGGAAGATATATACAGCACTGTCTTAGCAGAATGGCCAGTGAGCTGCCAACTGTACAATATGATAAAACAGGAGCATGAAATATTTTTCTTTCTTTGGGCCAAAATAATCTTTGCAGCCTTCACATTGTCTAGCAATGGTAAGGACAGGACAAAAATGAGAGGCCACAAGATGTTTTGGGCCTTTCAGACTACATCACCATACGTCATTCATCTGAAGTTTGCTTTAAAAGTAAGGCAACTGTAATTCAGAAATATTGCTCAAGGTTAAGAAATCAGTAATTGTCAGTGACGGTTTCATGACACTGCATGTTCACTTCCAAGTTACTTCATGGTTACACGCACTGAAACTCGAGTCCCATTATCTGTGGTATGGCAGACTTTGCAGAGGTGAATGTTAGTCCAGCTACAAGTGTCAGCTGACCCACTTCTCAGGCTTAGCTCCCAAAGCACCAGTACAAAACACCACACAGCTCAGACTTCTGAACGGTTGACTACGATGGTTAGCAAAATATACTTGGTTTTGGTTTGTTTTTAACTTCTCAGGATCTAGAAAACTTCATGTGAGTCATGCATGCATCTTTTTGCAATGCTAAATCCACCAGGATGCCAACTACAAGCACTGCTTACAATGAAGACTTCGACACATCCCAGCATTTAAATTACCCCAGGGTATTAAGAAATTGTAAGAAAATGAACATTTTTCTCAAAACTAATACCCTGAAGTCAAGTAATCCCCAAATAATTGGTCGCTAGCCTCTCAAGGACTCCTAACTACCTTCCTCTCTATTTGCTGCAAAAGACAGAAAAGAAAGATTCTAGTTTTACAACACATTAGACCCAAGTTTTATTTAGGCACCTGCCTCCAAAGATGTGACATCTAAAGGTATCAATAAGGGACCAGAGCACATATTAACACATTTATATCTTTTCCTCGGATGCTTTTCTAGAAATCAGCTTCCTTGGATTACTGGCCTGGGAACACAGGAACAGTGAGCTAACAATCACCAATTAGTGCCAAGGCTTATTAAAAATCTGAAGCTGTTGTAAATCATTTGTGTTACAAATGATTTAAAGCAATTGCCTATCATTATGAAGAGTGTTTCATGAGTCCCCAAGTGCGTTAATTAATGCTCAGGCGCTTTGGAGGAAAGCCAAAAGAATCATCTCCAGCAGAATGACTGTGTCAGCCACACAATGTGTTAAAGTAGAGATGTGAGACTTAAAAACTCGTTGCTTCTACCAGTCTGGCACGGTGTCTTCAAGACTACTTTCTCCAACATCAAATGTACCAGCTGACTATCAATTCTTCAAAGTTTCCATACTTTCAGAAATAGTGCCTTCTCAGAATTCAATGTGCAAGATAAAAACAGAACAAGTAACATTTTAACACTTTCTCTATAGAAAAAATAGAGACTTTAAGCGTGTGTATCTTGCCTTTTAGGGTAAGTCTCCAAGTTTTGACTGGGTCACAGTCAGTATCTGGCTATGGAAAATCTAAAATCCAATCTGTAACAAATCATTTATAGGAATTCCTCCTGCCTGCAACATTTGCCACCAATAGACATTTCAAAAGCACAGAAATGATTTTAAACAAAACCTTGGATTTTTACAAAGCCCAGGTTCTACTTCAGATCTTGCTTCACAGAAGAAAAAAAGAACAAGTTTCTAAAGTTAGTTTCTGCCAAGCTGAGAGTACAATAACATAAGAGATTCATTCTGAAGAGCCAGTCCCATCAATAGCCATGTTGATTTAGCCTGCATTAAAGGCCTCTGCATTTCATGTGACCAGTCAATGCTTTACCCAGTTACAGCAACAAAACATATTCAGACATAAGTTGTGAATTCTGTGCCAAATCACAGTAATTCTGAAACTGTGCCAAAATGAACATGCAGTTTAGTACTGAAGCATTTCAGAAAATGACAAGTCTCCAACTGTAATACAATTAGCAATGCATTACCATTACCTTTTCTCTTTTTAACCCTTTATGAAGAGTAATGAATGCAGTAATCAAACATACATGACAAAAGCTATAAATTATTTTTACCTGACAACGAATATATAAAAATACATATATGTATAAATTCTCAGACATTTCAAATTACCCAAATAAGGCTAATTTGTAGGAAAAGCAAATGATCTTTAAATATATTGACAATAAAAGGTAAGTTACACAAGAATAACTAATTATGGATATAAAACACTACTGATATAATTGTCAAGTGCTACTCAGTGTAAACTTTGAGATTAATGTCCATCTGTGACAGACCAGAAAGACATCAGTTTGCTGAGAAACTCAAAGTTGGGGAAAAAAATTCAAAAGACAGCTCCTTATGAGTATGAAGTTACTCCTTCATTAGGGGGACATCTGAATCTCAAGCACTCCTAGTAAACAGTACCTAGTAACTTTAAAAAATGTAATAAAGAAATTGTGGACAAGATATTGCAAAGATATTAGTTTAAAGATGAACAAATATTATATTAAACCAAGAAATCAGGTAATAAAAAATGATCAAAACTCTTCTGGACAGAAAGATTCATTTTTGAAAGAGCATTTGGAAAGAAAAAAAGCTATTATCATATCAAACCAAAGAAAGGATAGTGAACTTTAATCTAAGCAAACTTGGTAACATTAACAAGGAGTAACCAATGAAGGCTGGGACAGACACACTAAGAGACAGCACCAAATAGCTGTGCTGCACTTCACAAGACAGTTGACTGCAGGCCTAGCTGGTCAACTAGACTTTTTGCAGTCTTCAAACTTATACTTGACTTTTTTCTTAATCACTTTCCATTTGCAGAAAGCTAGGAGGAAGAGACAGGGTCAAAATCATGCTCTTTATCCCTTCGCTCCAGGAATCAAACAGGGGACTGACAGACTTTCCACTCAACATCACAACTTTGCCACTCTTCCTCATAAACTGCCAAAAGGAGCGGGAAAAATTTTGTGCAGAAAACGGATGATCTTTCACCAACTTCAACACAAGTTAGAAAATAGGTATTTTCCTTCCACTCTTTGCAAAATATCATAAAATTAGGAAGGGGTGAAGAAAACTGGGAAGAGTAGGAGAGGGGTACACATTCCTCCAAGCTTAAGTATTTTTATTAAGTATCAGCTACCCGGACACTCTCCTGGCAATGGTCAACTACTTAACAGCATTTGACGACAGCAAAATCCTGAGAAGAAGGGCTAGAACTTAAAACACCTCTACCAGTCAGGAAATTTGGTGGTATTCTTCCCAACTGTCATCCTATACCTAATATCTACATTCACTATTATACTATTTCTGACAGCTCTTCTCAGTCTTCAGAGGATGGCACTAGATGTGACTATGGTGCCAACACATGAAGTGGTTAACTCCAATTCCATTGCATGCTCTAATCAGGTTTTCATTCAGGAAAATATGAAGAAACTCGTTATTTCTCTAATGTTTTCACTCAGAATACAGAGATAGTTGCTTCCCAGTATTTACAGAACTCATCTTGAAGAGGGAAGCAACTAGGCAATTTGTCTTGGACTGATAGCATTCCTTACTCATACTCTGATAGTCCATCACTGTTTCATCTTTGCTCAGAAAAAATGTACCTTCTCTCTGAGACTTTATAGCAAAAATGGTATTCAAAATAATCCTAATGAAGCACAGTTTAGAGTGAAATGTAAAAAAAAAAGGCTCAAGAGAGAAGGACTTTGTGGTCTGACACTAAACAAGCTTATTCTGCAAGTCTATGTTGTTTGGCCACCAGAGTTCACAACAGGTTTAAGATGAAGGCTGTTACAAATATTTCATGTATTTAACCAGAAAATAGAAATTTCCTCTTACATTCTAATTATAAAGAGTATACAAATCAAGTATAGAAAAAAACCCCAAACCCCAACATGCTTACAGGTGCTCCATAACCAAAGATCTGTACTCACCTTTCATTAAGAATTACATTAGAATATTATTGATTTCTAAATTAGCATGACAATTTTTTTGGAAATGTGAAGACAAGGGACATACACCAGAGGAAGACATTTCATATACCTGTTCTCCTTGCCATTTTGTATCACTGAATGCCTATCAGCAGTGGTTCTTTCACTACAAACATATGTGTTGCGCCGTGTCATTGCTCCAGGGGCAGTATTATTCTACAATTAAAAAACACAGGCTTGTTATTCCCTACAAAATTCTGGGGTTAAGTCTACATATAATCAAAGGTTGTTTTTACTTAATGCTAGTTCTATACAGTTATAAAACTGACAATGACTAAATAAATTAATATACAAACACCATCTACTATTTTTAAGGAATAATGCAATCAGAAAAAATAAAACAAGTTGTTCTTGTATTTCATATTGATGGTTCAAAATTAATACTGCTTAAGGTTCTTAAGTACCAATGTTTTGAATTACAAATTCTCAACATATACAGCATTCATCTACATCTGGATAGCCTGTATCTTTATAGCCTATTTTTGAAATACTTTACCACTTGTAGCTTGCAGAATTTTCCATTAAGTTAAAATCATAACCCTTAAACAAGATAGGAAAAGCAAAGACTTAACAAACAAATGTGGTAAAATTCAGTGGGAAGGTAAACACGGACTTTTAATTATTAAGATACTATAAAACACTAGACAAGTTTTAAAACCAGGGAAGAATGAGAGACAAGTTGCAGAGAATTTCAGTAAGACATTTTTAAAAATACACATTTAAATACAAGCATACTACACTGAGGACAAGAGAACCAGGGGAACTTAAACTACAGACCTTACTTAAGAGGGGAGAAAAGAAATAGAATTACTTTGCCTCTGTCTTTACAGAGAAAGAGGGTGGAGATATGCCCAAGTTGGCGGTCAATTTTCCAGGAACGACTGAGAAGCTACAGGCAATTCACAGATAACAGAATTATAGAGTTAGATGCAATTACTGTAGGAAAAGCATGGTGGTCCAGACAAACATGCACCCCCGGGTTGTAGAGGAAGTAAAAGCTGGCAAGCCTGGTATTTTTTTCTCCCCACCCCAAGAACAAAACAGAGGAAACTGCATATGGTTGGAAAGTGGGAAAAAACCTTTAAAAGTTTTCCTTAAAGAAAAGGATCACGGGGTAAAGCAGGAAGCAAAATAGGCTATTAACTTTAAACATCACTGCTGGGGAAAGTCTTGGAGGAGGCCAGCTTAAGGGAATGACTGGTCAGCACCTGGATAAGCACATGTTGAGTAAGGATGGCCACCAAGAGTCAGGCAGGGGACTTCATGCTCAACTAACCTTTTGGAGTTCTTTGAAGAATTATGCTATTGACAGACAAGGGAAATTCAGCGGATTTTAAAAATAGCATTAAGAAAAGGTTTCGCATAAATGGTCACAGGAGAGAGTCAGGGGAAGAAGGATTGAAAAAAAAAAGAAAGGAAAAACTAGTTCAAGCACAAAAGGAGAGTAGCCAAACCTTTTTTGTTTCCAAACCTGAAACAAAACTGTTAAAGTGGAGTATTCTCAATAACCAGTATAAGTTCCTCCAGTGCCTTAAGGTAAAATATTTGCTATCCAAGGAGTCTCAAGCAACAGAATCTCTGAGCTGCAGATTTAACAATGAAGCCATCTTGCCTAAGAGACTGCTGACCTGTTTGTTATACATCTTTTTACGTAAATGTACAAATTAAAATGCAACAGTGAAGTGTGCAGCCTGCTGGTAATAAAAAGTACAAAGAATATCAACAGTACTTAGATTAGCAGAGTTATTAATTAAATCATAAGATGGATGTAGCTATCTGAAGGGTTCTCAAGTATTCTTCACTGGATGTTCCTTAGGGAAAGGCATGTGCCAAGCATCGTAAGTCCTCCTGGCCCTTTCCTTGTACTTTATTCCTTGTCTATTCCCTTGTCTTCATATATGTTTATTAATTTTTTAAAAAACCACCATTGATTCTTCTGCTTCCCTCTGACATTTGTCACTTTGCAAACTCCCCTCTCTTTACTAAACTTGGTAGCAATGAAAGTTGTGCACCTAAGGTGAAGTTTTGTTTATATGATCTTAGGAGGTCATGCTGTGCAAGACACTTAGGGGAGGCCTTGCAAACCAATGGTACAGTGAAGTATTCCATATTAGGATTTGCAGATCATTTTGTTTTGTGTTCCTTAACATATCAGAGAACTCAGCACCTGGAATATCCAACAGTGGTTTTCTGGTGGGAGATACACACAATAAAGGGTGGCTTCCTTTTTTCCACTAACTCCCTTTGAACATTAAGTATTTGTTTCCCTTGACACCACATAACATTACAATGCACTGTGATGTTGCACATCTGGAAAGACAAGACAGTAATCTCTGTGCTGGACCAAACCTTAAAGACTATGCTTTTTCAGGTCTGTGAGTAGACAAGGTTTGGTTTTCATATTTGAAATTGGAGGACTGTAAGGACAAACTTCTGCTCATTCTAAAAGGCGAAGATGGAAGGACCAGTACACATTTTTTTCCTGTTTGGCTCAGAATTCAGAGGTCAGGAGATTGAAGCCTTTCAAGGATTTGAATTTCAGTTTTAGCAAGAACAGTCTTGGCATGGGGGCCTTTACAGTTTTTAGCATATGACCTTTCATGATTCATCAAGGAAGCTCTTCAGTTGCGACTTTTTTTGTTCAGCCAATCTTCAGGCTGCTAATCTCTGGACATGACTAAATGGCACAGCTGCACAGCACAGGAAACTGGTATCAACAGCACCCTGCTCCCTGATGGAATGACAACCCCTAGGGTCAGGGTTAGCTGCCTAAGTTCATCCTCGTGGCACTGTCTGCCTTCTTTGCAGGAGGTGCTGACACTGCAAAAGCACATGTTGAGACTTGTGAGCATATGCACAAGGCCCAATCACAGCACAAAGGATGAGTTTGCGGTAGAGTCCTCCTCTTTTCCTAGAGAGAGTCTTGTGTGCACTGCTTAGGCAGGCTGTTTTCCCATTAAGAGACACCAAGGCGAGGACTGATGAAAAACTTTCAAAAAAACCAGCTTCTGACTTACAGCAGTGAACCACTCTATTTACTTAAGAGCACCAGTATTGTATTTGTTCCTAAATGATTTTCCAAATGTACCACCTATTCTCCTCTTCCAGTTTTCTTAAACCTGTACTAAGGGTTCTGTGGCAGCCATATTACAACACTGAGGAAAAATCCAAAGCTGTGAGTAATAAACAAGGAATTATTTAAACAAGGAGTTACTAGTTGCTGCTAATTATGCAACCCCTGTAGCAGGTTTTTGTTTCTAATTTCATATTTGCCCAATAAGCTTGAAGATTTTTGGTGTGCACTTGTTCAGCTTGCAGAACTACTTAGTTTACGAGAGTTTAAATGTTCTGTCAACTTTAGAAGTACAGCTTGGAGCCCCTTACTTCAACCCCAGACTTAACTATCTGCTCTACAAGCACAGTTCTTAACCTTAAGTGCATACTTATAAGCTTTGTTATTTAACAAGAGCAGCACAAAACTGACTAAGGGTCTCCACAGCAAGGACTGGCTCTGCTGCTTCTGCTGTTCTCTTGAAGTAACAATTGTTTTTATAAAGTATTTTTGTGTCTTTTCAGTGTTTTTTCACCATACTCCAGATTTTAGGACTTCACTGCTCAGTAAGAATACAAACTCTCTTCACCTCAAACTTTTTTCAACTTGAGGACAATATGGTAACTCCAACAACCTTTTTTTCCTTCTAGATGCATGCCAATGCTGTAAGAAATAAAACTTCCTAATCAGTTGCAGGAACTGTGTAACAAGTCAGTGCCTCCCTTCACCCCTCACAGCAGAAAGCCAAAGACTCATCTTCAGCAGTGAAAAAAAAAAAAGAGTTTGCACTGTCTGACATGAAGAGCTATAAACAGAGACAATTTTAAACACTAATTATTGAGTGACATCACAAGTCTCATTCCATGTTCACCATCTTGTATCACTGCTTGTACAAGATCAGTTGGATCAGTTGCACACCAAGTCAGAGAAGTATCCTATGGTTATGAGCTCAAATATTATTTCAGGTAGAGTAGTTAAGAAATTTGGAATAAGACTACTGGAATAAATCTCCATGATTTGGGAGCATCATAGAACAGCAGATGAAAAGATACTGAATGTAAAATAAGTTGTAACCAGGACACAAATCTTCTGAAAAAGGCACCACATAACACGAAGTGGTAGGACAAAAGTGATTTGATTACCCCACAATTTTGAGATTCAGTAGCTAAGAACTATCATTGAGAAAAAACCAAATCTGAATGGTTTCTGGACTGATCAAGAATGAAGGAAAAGTGCAGGGGACCACAACAATCAGAAAAGGGTCCCCTGAAATCCCAAGTCCTTTTTCACATTTATGAATAACAGTTGCTACAGTAGATGTGTTTTTCCAAAGAATCTCTTGGGCTGAAAGTCTTGAGCCAAGTCACTGTTAGCCACTGAGCCAACTGACAGTACAGAGCCAATAAAGTGAAACAAGTTTTATTTTATTTCTTTTGCTTCAGACTGTCAAAAAGCTGTGAGCTCAGGAGGTTCTGCTCTCATCTGTTCTAAGTATTGGTGCTGAGTATTATGACCAAACATGAGAGTTTTGTGGGATAAGTTAAAAAAAAAAAATCACTAAAAGCTGACTAAAGGACTGGGAAGTTTTTCTTCCGAAAAGAAGGAAGTTTTTCAGTACAAAATCCTAAATTTTTAGAAATTAAATGTTACAGGACTCAAGTTTTATTATGTGAAAACAAATTTCCAACCTTGCCTCAGATGGAGGGACCAGAAAGTACACAAGCTAAAGCCAAGCTGAACAAAGGATCTTCTTTCTTTTGGCACTCTGCCTAGCTCGACCATGTACATTCACTAGTTTTGCACCTTAGTGTGTCTTTCTTCTTGTGGTTTAGAGGCAGGCAGGGGAAGCCCACAAGGACAAAACCCAAGCACACTGCTTTTGAATACAGGCTGAAATGCACCTTTGAACAGTTTTTAGAACTACATTTCTTTGATAATCTTAATATACATAACTATGACTTCCTTGGATACAAAGATTAGGTGGCTCCTTATATACCTGAAACTGTAAAACAGGGTAAGGAAATCTTCTCTGTACAGAGGATTTCACTCTTCTGTAGAGAGGCCACAGAAGAGTAGCTGGTGATACCAGGAGTAATGTAACTACTTTTCTTTTCAATACCCAAATGATGTCTGTCACTAAGAGCTACTAGTGCTAATTATGAATATTGACTACTTCAAGACTATTATGAGGTAGCTTGAGTAGTTGACTAACTGCAGGGGGGAAAAAATGCAACAGTATGAGATACCTATGTTTACTCTTGGTGAATGGAAAGTAAGATCTGCACCACTGATAAATCACAGGTTTTTTTACCCCTCAAAAAATGCATGGTTTTGATAAATAAACGTTTCTACTTACACTAGGAACAGCCGAACTTTTCTTACGTTCAGGAATATCAGCTTTATTGGGATTGCTGGCATTTCCAAGCATTGGACTAGCTGGTGCAATTCCTCTTCCTGCAACTGCACTACTGCTGGATTTTCTTGACTGAATTCCTTCCTCTTTGAGGTCACTGTCTGTAGTACTAGTCTGGCTTCTTTTGGGATATGCCACTACTGAGGGGATGGATGGTCCAGCTTAAAAAACAAACAAAAGAAACAGGAAAAGGATTTTTCTCCTCAGAGCTCCAGTATTTTTCACCGCAGTGGAAATGTATTCACACATGAGAATCAACAGTTAACACTGGGAATCAGAGTTGCAAGAAGGTAATTATTTAAATTACTGAAATAAATGTATTTCAGGAGACAGTAAAACAGTGAAAAATAAAAACCTTTCCAGATGAAGATATTACTTGATTTCCATGAAAGAATTATGAATTTCATGACAGAATTACAAATTTCATGGTTTGGCTTTCTAGGAAAAACCCTTTAGAGTCATCTTAAAGACACTTAACAAGTAACTGACTCATTCAAACCAGACTATCCTTCATTAGTACAAAGCTGGTACATGCTGTTCAAGCCTATTTCTGATAAAACAGGGCTCCTGAGACAGGTACCTGGTGACATCACCCCGGACCAGCACTAATGGCTGTTGAACTGTGCTCTTGGAATGTCCCAGAAGTGGCAGCAGTTCCCCACCAGCCTCCTTGGGTGTGCCAGGAACAGAAAACTGCTCCAGCACACCTGAGAATGGAATGAGGCAGCCCCTTCAATAGTCCCAAGCTCCCTCTTGCTTTAATAGATTCCTGGACACAGGGAAAAGCCTGTGGGGCTGTCAGGATTGTGTTTTCTGACGCCTTAATTAGACCTCTGAAGAAGATACATCAAGTCACATCAACTTTGTAGTTAGTGCTTTAATAAGAGTTAATAAAAAATGTGTATGTATATACACAGACATAAAAAATACATATAAATACATATTTAAATATATGTAATATATAACTAAAACTTGTCTTAAAAGCATCAAAACCCACAGTAACTGCCATCCCAAAAGACTCCCCAAGGAAAGTAACCTCTGAATGCACTCAAGGTATTTCAAAACAGACCTAAACTGAGAATCTTTTCATGAGTTAAGTGTCTGAGCAGGAAGATGTTTAAGATATTTAGAAAACCCTACTCTACTGTATTACACTCTCATTAAGCAGAAGAATTGTAAGTTTGTCCGAGTCATTGTTCTTAACAAATTTAATTCCTGCAGGACAATCAAGTGACACTACCCTCAGGAAACAGGAAACAAGAAATATTGGCAAACTGACATTTCTTCAAGTTTTAGACACAAGCTGACCTACTAGTGTCAAAAGAAAACAAAAGCTGAACAGACATACAAGAGCATGGGGGAGGAGTGCTGTGCTTTTCATGAAAAAGGGGGTTGCAACATTCTCTTCAATTTGTGTAACAAGACTTTCCCAGCACGGTCAGGAATGTAAGGGACAACACAAGGCAGAATAAGAGAATTAAATTGGTGTATTCAGCATTCCTCTAGAAGCTGCTTCTGAAGGCTATATGACAAAACCAGTTAAAAAAAAAATTAGTTATTTAGTGAAACATTTAACCACCATGCTGTGAACTACACTGTTGTCATCCTCCTTACACTTGGGGGGATGGAGACAAATCCAGAAACCCAGCAGAGCTGGAAGTCACTATATTCTGCTACACTGAAAATGAGAAATGCTCACCGTGATCACTGTACCGCCGCTGCTTCTGGGTAGAAGATATGCTTCTCTGAACTTTGTGATGAGGAGATTGTCCAGTGCTATTATTAAGATCACTACTTGGCCTAACTTTGGCAAGTGAAAGATTGCTGCTGGAGCTTGAATCACTTGCATCCAACTACAATAAAAATGAGAATATTGAAACAAGGAGTTCAAACGAAACAAATAAAAACATCTATCACATTATGGGAGCAGGAACAGGGAGGATGGCCCTGCTACATGGAAAATTCAGGGGGCACAGATAGTTACTTAGAGGCCCCACCTTCTCTTAGGTTGTTATGCAACTGTCTTAGGTAAAACTCAGCAGAATTTGCAGCTCCTCAAAGGATACCAGATAAAGAAAATCCATCTGCACTTTCAGTACTCTTTCCTCAGAGTTCTCCAAGATTTTAACAAAAAAACAGGATACACACCAACTCCTCCAACAGAGGAACCAAGAGTAACTTACTGGTGCCAAGACCTCTCGGCATCATATGGAAAGGTAAATTACAGTGTAAGAACTTTTTCAGGTTGATCATCCTGCTCCTTGGCTCTCTTAAAACAGTTAGAGCTGGTATGTTCACACTTAAGCTCCTAGACCAGACAGGACAGTAACTGCAACAAAATCCTTCAGAGGAGTAACTGCTGAGCAAACAGGGCAGCTCTGGGGAGCCTAAAGGCAAGAGTTTACTTACTCAAGATCAGGGTGAGAACAAACACAGCATCATTTGGACTGCTGATGATTAGAATAACGAGACTTTAAGTGTAATGGACTTTTATGCAGGAATGCAATGCCTATAGTTACTGACTTAATTTTTGCTTCTGACTTTGCTAAGGACACCTTCCGATTTGTTTCTTTACAATTTTAAGACTGGTACTTACCTCTGATGACTTCCTTCCTAGCAGTAAGTATGTAGCTGTTATTTCATCATACTTCATTTTGCTAAGGGATTCTTGAATTTCTTCTTGAGAATATCCCATTCCTACCATAATATCTAAAAACAAATACACATTCTCTAAGTAACAGAAATTCTGACATTCAGGCTGGTTGAGTGTTCAAGAGAAAGCATGGAACATTTAAAGAATTAAAACAAAATTATTCAGTTTGAGAAAATAAACCTGATGAAATAATAGTATTAGAAGACTAGTTACTTTTTCCAAACGGCAAACAAATAGAGTGATGGAGGAGAAAAAAACCCCTCCTGCATGAAGTAAACAATATCAGACTCTGGAAAGTACTTGATTACCTATTCTTTTCTGGTCCGAGATGTCTAGTTCTGGTTCAACAAAAGGTTTAAGTTCATCCTCCTCATGCCCTGCATTGATCCACCTGTCCTTCATGATTTGCTATGAAAGAAAAGGTTTTGTTAGTACAATACACTTACCAGCAAAGAAAATAAGCTATGGGAAGAACAACTCCCCCATCTACCAAACACTAAGGTCTTTTCTAGTTTTTCTTTTCCAGAACATTCCCAGCACCTACTCAGTTTTGCTTTGCTGCAGTGAGGAGAATCAACGACACACATCAGGCCAAGCTGCTTCCCAGTTAGATGTATTTTAGCCCACAGCTGAAAGCCAAAAGCCTGTAGCACAGACCAGGAGCAGTGTGACAACTCTGACAAGTCTAATAGGTTCATGGAAGGCCAAAATGATATTGGTTTTCTCCTCCGTGATGGTACAAAAGGCAGGGAAAAGGCAACCACAGCAGCCAATACCTCCAGTTCACATTTGAAAACGTGGAAAAACAAGGAAACGTGGAAAAACGTCCTAGTGGATCATCCATTAACGCAGGAATCCACAAGGTAATCATCAGGAAACATATAACATAGAAAGTGTAGTGACACGTTCGTTTTTAAAGTAACTGTGGCGTCAGGTGTCTTATAACCCCAGTAAACAACGCCTTTAAAAGGAGTCATGTGCCTTAGTCAACCATCACACCTCCTGCACCCACTCCAAATACACTATTCAGAACAGTAAGGCAATAAGCCACAGCTCAAAAATACAGTTTGCAAAATAGGATGTCTAGCTTTCTGATGTACCTTATTTGTGCCATTACCTCTAGAGTGCCTCTTTTTGTTGGGTTTAGCACCAGGAAACGTTTGAGGAGGTTTTCACAGTCTGTGGACATGTAGAAAGGAATCCTGTATTTCCCCCTTAGCACTCTTTCTCTAAGTTCCTTAGTAACAGAAGAACAGACAGTAAGTTGTAAGCAGCAAATCATTTAAAATATTAGATAATCATGCCCAGTATATTCTACAAAAAAAAGCACCTTTAAGTTCTGTCCATCGAAGGGAAGAGATCCACTCACGAGAGTATAAAGAATAACACCTAAACTCCAAACATCTACTTCAGGTCCATCATATTTCTTCCCTTGAAAGAGCTCTGGAGCAGCATATGGTGGGCTGCCACAAAAGGTGTCCAGTTTATTTCCAACTGTAAACTCATTGCTAAAACCAAAGTCAGCTATTTTAATGTTCATATCTGCATCTAGCAATAAATTTTCAGCCTGGAAGAGAAAGAATGCTTTGTAAGATGAATAAAATACTTGATTCAGAATGCTATTGTTTGTTCTTATTCTTAAAAGGCAAGAAACTGAAATAACTATTAACATTCCCTTCCTTGCAAGGTGTTTAGGTTTGCTTCAGTCTATCATTTGCATATCCTCTATTTTAAAAATCTCTGTACAATGGCTTCAAACTATAGGAGCTGTTATGTTACCTGAAAACTTATTACCATCTATTTGTTTTCTCCACAGAAATGCATCTTATATTTTGGTCTATTCAGATGAAACCAAAACATAGTCTCACTATCTGTACTTTATGGCATGTGGCATTCCTGCAATAGTTTGGTAATAAACATAACCTTTAAACTTTTTTTAAGTGTTCTTCTTTTTTGGTGTTGGTTTCTGTTTGTTCGTTTTTTTGTTTTGTTTTGTTTGTTTTTTCTTTGGTTTGGTTTTTTTTAAGTTACAAAGCTTGTAACAAGTAAAAAGGCACAGTTCACAGTTTAAAGAAGACATATGACATTTTGTGCCAAGCTACACAGAAGCCCTACTTCGGTTTCATCATCACTACTGGTAATTCATTCTGTTTGAGACTAAAACTTGTCATATTTCTATCAAACTACTTTTTAAAAAAAAAAAAAAAAAAGATTTCTGAGCTAACACTGACCTGCATCAGATCTGAATGTGACCACAGGGTGACAGGTTATCTTTCAGCAGCCATTAAATTTCTGTATTTAAAAGCCTTATAAATCCTCTTCATTTGAAATGGTTCTAAACTGTAAATAGTTCTCAAAACTTGCTAAACACGTGCAAACAAATAAATTAATAAATCAGAAAGCTTAGTATACACTACATTTTATTGGCACAATAAAGACAACAGCCACAGGCACAGAAGCTGACACACATACACTGCACACTTTTTCTTACTCACCTTGAGATCTCTATGAACAATATGCTTTTGATGGCAATACTGCACTGCAGATACTATCTGGATAGAAAACAAGCCAAATTATGTAAGTGTCATCTCAAAGAAACACGACATTATAACAAAAGATTTCAACATGGAGTACTGAAGTTGACATACACTTATTCACTCAGAGCTACGTAACCAACTACTACAGTGGCCAGCATATTTGAGGAAAAGCTTGGGTGTTTGTTATTTGATCTATTTGTTTTCTCCTATACTTGAACGAGGATTTTGTTTTTCCTGTGTGGCTAATTATAGACCAATAGAAGCAATGACTTTCAGAAAGGTTACAGAAGTATTTCCATTCCAATACTGTATACAGCTATAAAAGCTTTCCCCCTAGACTGATGTTTTCCAGACCTTCTCCAAAGGTGATTTTTCATGCCACAACACAGAGAGAAAAGGGTAAGAAGTGGGCTTTAGCTACTGGAAAAATTACTGGGAAACAGCCTGTTTGTCAAAACTTATGCAGTGAGAAGCAACTACACATCTGACAGAGATCTGCTGTCTAAGTGCATATGGTTTATTGTATTTTGTATATTACAAAAGAGTAGCAAGTTCAATGGAAAAAACTCTCTATGTCTCTCAAATGTAATGGGATCATTTCTTCCAGCATAATTTCTGAATATCATTAAGTTTTTCCTGCTTTATATAGCAAACTATATAAGCTATTTACACAGTGCAGTGTCACAGTACATTGCTTCTTCAGTCATAAGCATTGCTGCAGAACTCTGCATGTATGGAAAACGTGGATAAAGTATTATTCTTACATTATCACAAATGCAGTCAAATGCTGTGCATACATGGTCAGAATTGAGGAAGATGTTATGACTTCTTAAAATAAGTGGAACTGCACACAAAAATAATAACTATGTTCAAAAAAAAAGTATCTTCAGCCTCCATACAAGATTAAGAAGATTTTCAATACAGAAAGATGACACAGCACTACTGTTACAAAAAAATAACTCATGATCACATCACCCAGCTTAGTGTAAGGATCCTCCTGTACTGCTAAGGAACAAAGGTTCTCTCCCTCAGTATTCAGAGTAGATGAAAATAAGGTTCTTGGTAGGCCAAAGAACTGATGTGCCAGTAAACTTTGTATTTGAAACATAACCACCAATAGGATGTTTGTGCCCTGTATTACTGCATCACACGTGCACAATGCCACCTTAGAAACCAAGCAGTCTATGAAAAGCTGAAGTACTATTTCCATTCCCTACACTTTCATTCTGGTTTTGCTTGTTTCTTTATGTACTGATTCCCTCTTTCAGACTCCAAGTTCAGCTTTTTACAGATACTGAAATTGCCAAAGTGCTCCCACGCCACTGCTTGTACCATCCTTTTGGTTTCCTTTCCTTTCCACTCTGCTACTGTTACCTTAGCACCAGTCACAAGCTCACTCTGCAGAGGCTCCCGAGGCTGACAGCATGACAAACACCTCAAGCTTTATTCAGGGCTGCAGAGACACAGCACTATACCACTCACTCCTGAACTGCTTTCACTGTGACTGTCTAAGAGCGGAAGGTTGAGCAGATGATCAATCAGTAGCCTCCTTTGGAGATGCTTTTGAACTACTCTGCACTGCAACAGGATGGCACAGAGACTGCAGAAGGGAGTCCAATCCACATGGAAGCGAAATAAGGCAATGTATATGACATTAATAATTGAAGAACAGCAGCCATAACTGAATGAAAAACAGCACAAAGCATGGCTGCATCAGACAGACTCTCTTTTCTTCCACCTTCCACCACTGTTTCCATTGACAGTCCCTCACTTCCAACCCACTTGACTGTGAGGAATTTTCTGACAGTTGGTAGGTGAGAAGAGAAGAAACATCTGAGGTTTTTGCTAGAGGTAACAACCGAAATACATTGAAATACATTTCTTAGGAGGCATTTCAAAAATCTGTATAAACATAGGTTTTAAAGAACAAGTTAGAACAAGTTACCTCTAGGCAGAGAAACCATCTTTTTTAAGGATTAAATGACAAAAAGACAGATAAATGACCTCTCAAGGTCACTTCCACACTACCAGGAGTACTCTGTTTCTTTATTGGAACATACAAGACGTATTTTGTGGATATTTTATTTTCCAAGATCTGTCCTAACATCTACTAGCATTAAGAATTCTAAACTACTTCTGCAGGAAAACAGGGGGAAGACTGAAGAAGGTCAGATCTAATTGGCTGCAGAAAAGAGAGGGAATTAATACACATGAATTTAAGGAGATCCCCTGCCCTGCATCAGATTTTTCTATGGAAAAAGGATGACATTGAACCAGAACTGCTTGAAAGCCTGTAAGGGGGAAGAACAAGGTAACATTAAGAATGCAAAACATTCTGGATTTGAATTTCTCACACATGGCTACACAGAAGGAGTTTGAAATGGAGAACTATACAGCATAGCTGTATTTTTAGAGTTGTAATTTCTCCTGTGTTCCTTGACAAGTGCGACTGGAATAATGTGATTACCCCCTTTTACATCATTCTTTTTCCTGCTAAAAACCTTACTATATTTAACAAAATGACTAAAAATTATATTTTTTTAACAAGCAAAGAAGAGAGAATTACTGAATTCTGCTCTTCGCCTGCTAGAGAGGAAGTGTCTTTTCAGACAAAACACTAGTGTTTGATCCAGAAATCACATCTACTGAAAGAAGAAACCTGATATGAAAACAAGATATAATACAACCTATTGTAAGAACTAAGCTCAAAACCAGGGCACAACTGTTTCTTCAGTTTGAAAAGAGCCACCGTCTGTTAAACCAGTTAACAAATTTAAAAAAAATAAATGCCTATTATGTCATAAGTCTCTAACTAACAGAGAACAGCTGCACTGCATCAGATAAAAGGTCTGCAGAGAGCATTCTTCCTCCAACAATGGCTAAAAGCGATACGAAGCTATTCCAGGACTACAGTAAGGTGAAATGAATAGTTTTATGACCCGTGAACCCAGCAAGATCTAGTTTCCTTTGACACTGTCCCTCAGCCTGAGTTTCAGCATCTAATAAATGCCAAGCTCTGATCAAAGTTACCTGACTTTCATCCTACGTGAATGCTCTTCCCTCTAGCAAAGCATAATCAGCTCGTGCTACAATTTCTCTCCTCAGCTCATTTCTAGGGTTCTCTCTTCTTTTCCCAGGAACTGAGGCTTTTGAAGCTCTCAAGAACCTCCCATCTTTGAGATCAAGGTCCTCTAAAACTGCTTGAGCTCAGCAGCCAGAAAGTCAGCTGCTGAGGGACGACAGAGCACAGCTGCCTGCACCAGGAGACTTACACGAAAAAACTGGAAACATACTTCTCTGTATTTCAGTGCATACAAGTGAAGGCATCTATATATCTTTACAAACAGCATTTATTCTACTGAAGTAAAAAAAACACACCACCAAAAAAAAAAAAATCAAGCTGAGTATCTGAAGTACTAAAAAAAAAAAAAAAATCAACTCTTGATGGGACAAATACCCAGCTCAGTAGGTAACTCCCTTTTAAATTCTTTCCCTTCACGTTTCTTTTTGAAAAATGAAGTTACATATATCCTGTACTACTCACATTATCCCATAAAATTAAGCACTAAGTGTACCTGTAAAACATGTTTGACCTGTTTTTGTAAGTTTTCATTTAAAGGGGAGTCAAATTATTAGAAAAAAAATAGGTATTTGGTGAACAAACATGCAATTTCAATGCAATCACTGCAAGATCTTTTTCCACACAGGTCCTGATAAAAGAAACTGAGGACCAAGAGCAGAGAACTGTATCACTAGAAATTTTCAATATTCACATGTGAGAGAGAACAGTCAATCTTCTCATGTTACTCTGAAGCTCTTCAAGTCACTACAAAAAGAAAGGCAACAGTCTGGGATTTATAAGAGATGGCTGAAGTGGAAATGACTGCTCCACATCCCGGTAACATCTACTCCAACACAGCACAGAAACACATACCAGGAACCCTCCATCTCAAAGGAAAGTTCTCTATCTGCCAGAATGTGAAAGGGAAGGAAGCAGCTTTAAAAAGACATGTAAGACTTCGTTAAAGAGGAAGAAAAGTTCTCCTTACTATCAAGCTCTGTAACTCCAGTAATCAAAAATTACTTCTGGGGATATGAAGTCTGCAGCTGCTTTTGGGTTGTTTTGTTTGTTTGGTGGTGGTGATTTTGGTGGGGCTTTTTTCCCCAAAAGATTAAAAAGGGTAAATACAAGATTTAAGGAGAGGAGAGAAAACAAAGGAACAAGGATTTCATAAAAATGCTTCTATTGCCTCCTTATGTTGGGTTAATACATTTGGGTTTTCTTACTTGCATTGCTACTTTTAAGCTTATTGCTTATATTGCTTTCAGACAATTCTTACTATGTGAGACAGAGGGAGTAAAACAGTTGTGGCACAGTTTCCTAGTTCCTAATTTGTTCTTTTCAGTCACACTAACCACGCCAGAGAAGTGTAGAAATTTTCTTTACAAAGCATTTTTGTGAAAGTCATTAATTAATTTCCTGGAAGTCTCATATCAAATTTCTTCTAATGTATGGCTACGCTTAGGAGGCGAAGCCATCTGAGCCTCCCCTTCCAACAGGGAAACTGGCTGACACATCACTGCCACAATTCACCAGTTCAAAACTCCTGGAGATCATTCAATAACACTTTTGTCTCTACTTATTATTTTAATGTGTCATTAAGCGGGAGCATAATTTTGATACTTTCTACTTTTCACATTATTACCTAGGTTATCCAAGTGACCAAAGGGATGGAAATAACAGACAAATTCTGCACACGAGCAGAAAACAAGTGTACCAGATCAGTCAGATCTGCAAATGAAACTCTAGATGCTACGAGAGCAAACATTTGGAATTTAAGTAGTCAGGCAAAAATATCTGGTTATGTTCAGTACTGCTTTCCCGTGGAATGGAAATGCTTTCTACAGATCAATGAAATTCCAACATCTTGGCAGGGCTAGTTTATCCATCATAAAGAAAGCTTAACTAACAAGCCTAGAAAATTACTTCTCTATGCCTTTTCAGAACAACTACTCAGTGGCATCTTCTCATGTTAGCAGATGGATGTGACCAGACCCCTGTTACTCACACCGTCTGTGTTTTGGAACTGGCCTGTTTGTAGCCTGTTACATTTGAATAACTTCCAAAACGCTACAAACCTGCTGGGCTAAGGACATACAAAATCAACCTAGAGGAAATGCATTTTGGAATGGAACACACTTCCAGATCAAGCAGTCTCTGTGTTCTGGCACTCCTGGACACCCTGGCACCCAGCACTAAGGAAACCAGCACCACTAAACGGACTGCTAACTCCTTCAAAGTACCACTGACACCTAAGTTTTTTCTCCCTCAGAGCTACAAGTCCCCAACATGCTGAACACTGCTGTAAGTCAAATGCAAAGGACAGCTGTTTTACTCATTTCAGCAAAAACAGGGGCGGGGGGAAAGCTGACATATAGGAATGTTATACATACCTGTCTAAATTTAGCTCTAGCCTCCTTTTCCTTCATTCTTCCATGTGCAACCAGATAGTCAAACACTTCCCCTACAATTCAATAATGAGATACATTAATGCCAATTTCAGAATGCAGAAATTCCTCTCCAGCAGTTGCCCACAGCAGCTTCACTGGAATGATTATACTTCAAGTTTATGATTACAGGATAGCTTAAGAGAACAAGGCACAACTGCTGTGCAATTTACTACACCATCATCTCTTTTACAAGAAAGTAATGAGTGACTGGATATAGACAAAGGAAACCATTTCCTTCCAATTACTTAGGACAGAAACTGAGCAGCATACTTCTGTTTTGTAAACAAAGATGACATGTACCCCTTCACAGACTTTCTCACAAGGGTTTCTTTTGACCCATGGGAAAAAAAAAAAAGCTTCAGATATTAGAACTTCTGATGATATTTGTAAATACCATCATACCAACACTAGAATTTTAATTTGTGTTCACATATAAAATTGTTCTAAACAAAATCAGAAATCTCAGCTTTGACCTAGGCTTGGAAGAGATACCCACAAGGAAGGTCACAATAATGAGCATAGCAGGACACACTGACATAATCCATCACACAACCATCAGACCTGTAAAATACACTGAGAAGGACTATCCTTAACAAGCATGGGAGATTTTCATTACTAAAAGCCAACACTCTTGTACATAAGATCTCCAAACACAGACTAATAGGCAGTTTTAAAAATTCCTCGCTAATATGCAAAAATTGTAAGACTTTTAGAAGTGGATCAAATATTTAAATATTCTCTACTAAGCAAGAAAACGTTGTTTTGTAGACAGCCACCTCACATGGGAAGAGATGAGTAACCTCACATTTATTTTTTACAAGAAGCAACTCCACCAAATTGCAATAAAAAAACCCCAGTCATGCAGAAAGAAAAGCAACAACTGAGCCATCTGAGGGAATGTCAGGATTTCCTACAAAATAGCCTTACTTCCCTCTGTGGTGTTTTATTTAATACTCAACTCAGATAACTCTCAGTTGTATATCACAGTTGTTTCTTAAAAAACCTTGAAGCAGCAAACCTGAACACTTCTTCATAATTCAGGGAAAAACACACCAGAGAAAGAATTATCCCCAATTTATGTGAAGTGTTGCAGCTGTAGCAATAGTTTCTCTCATCCTGCAGGCAGAGTTCATGTGCATCATGATGACCTGTACCTTGATAAAGAGAAAATATGGGAAACTGAAGCCTGCCATTGAGATTACCAGCTATTCCTGTCTTGCACAGCCTGGCACATCAAAAGGTACTGCTCTTGGCCTTTTAGACCAGCACAGTATGTATCTCTCCCTTATCATCCTAAGAAAGATCTTCACTGCTTTAGAGAACCACTGGCCTTTCTACCTCCTAGAAGATAATCACTAGATGGCAATAGGACTTCACTTCTAAGTCTAGAACCATCAAACAGCACAGAGATGCTTCCCCAAACACCTGTACTAGACAATATTTTAATGGTATTATACCCACTCTGTTCCTGTTTAGGCTAATCTTGGTTGAGCAGTTAGGGAACTGCCAGAAGAAAGCATAGGCAGGTAGAGAATCTGGCTTTATTTGTAGTAATTCATTAAACTTCATGTAATCCAATGTCAGAATCTGATTTCTGAATGCTGAGTTTCCCTGAAAAAAAGTCTCAATATCCCTCTTAAAACTAAAGAAAAGCCTCAACTAGTTAAGATTCCAAGATGCTGATGCTAAAGGGTCACTGACAAACAGAGTGCTATGAGGTTTTAGCCAGCAAGTAGTAACCTAAGCCCAAATACCTTAATTTCACCTTTGGTGAAAATATCCGACACCTCAGGATGTGCATTTTTCCATCCCCTCTACAATCAGGAAAAATGTTCAAGTTCCTCCTAAAATGGCATAAGGCTAAGTCTAACAATTCTTGACAGTAGAAGGTCTGTGATTAAGATATGTAAGATGTCATCAACATCTAAAAACAGAAGTTGCAGTACTTGTGCTTTGAAACCAACAGTTAAAGAAACAGAAATGTTTCATCTGAACATGTTTTTACCAATTATCTTACACAAAATAGGACACCAGAGGCAGGGAACTGAATACAATAAATACAACTGAATACAACAATTGAGAAGGGCAATATTTGTTGTGGACAGGAACAACTGATGTCCGAAAAAAAGACTCCCATTAAATTTGAGTTGTGAAAACAAAGAAATTGTTACTAAGTAGTAGTAAGTTTAGAACCTGGTTTTTTAAGTTATATTTATATTGACCAAAGAAGTCCCAAAGAATATTAAATATTTTCCTTAATATCTTACACTGCTTTGATAAGATATGCTGAAAAAGCAAGCAAAACTTTAAAGAAAACAAGTACTTCCCTTACTTGGCAATTTGCTTACACGTGTCACCACAGCAGAGGTACTTACCCCCACTTGCATATTCCATTATTAAATAGAGAGTTTTTTCAGTTTCAATGACTTCAAATAGCTTCACTAGAAAAGAAAGACATTTATTTACCAGTTAACTAGCTGCACAAATATTATGTTCACCCCACAGATAATTCTGTCGGAGAAAAATACCCCAAACTATTTGCTTGCCACTGGACAATATCAGACTCTTTAAAGAAGCTATTTCTGTCAAACGTTCCTAGACAGAAAGTACTATAAAACGTTTTGTCAACTCATACAGAACAACATATTCTCAAGAAACAATACTTTGCTTCTGCTACATGGGAAAGCAACTAAAGTAAGCAGAACTTCCACATATTTGAGTATCAACAATAGCCACTTCTATGCACTGAACTGGCATACATGGTGACAAATCAGTTATCACTCAGTTTGCTGACAGTCCTACAACAACACTACATCATTTAAATGTACAGTCTTCAACAAATTCTCGACCACTTCTTGATTTTGGTGTATGGACTTATTTTTAATGAGAGCCTGAATTCAGCAGAAGTCAGTATTATACTCAAAAGGAGCAACAGTTTTGTGCAAAGGGACCAAAATGTTTGTTGTTTTGTTTTTTTTTTTAAACACACAGCTCTGAAACAGTATTCATTACTGCTATTTTACAGACACCCTAACGCAAAATAATCTTTTAAACTCATACCACAATGATTTTAATAATGAAAATACTAAAATTTCTCCAATTGGAAATTATGTGAAAAAAACAAGGTACCTATATTTGGATGATTTAAGATCTTCATTATTCTTACTTCTCTAAAGAGCTGAAATAAACATAAAACATGAAGTAAGTTACTGAAATTGGTAACAAACAGCCATTTTTCCTGAAGACTGATGATTTTGATACAGTTATTTAAACACAAAGGGCAAACGTTATTAGCATTTCAATGAAATCCATGAAAGAAGCTCTTACTGGAGGGAAGAGTTAAGTGTATGCTTCTTTTAACACCCCTCCCAAACAAATCAGCCCTCAAAAACTTGAAAATACCGACAAAGGAGTCCAGATAGCTCAGGAAAGAAGTAACCTTAGCTCTGTGGTTTGCAGACTTTTGGGGCCACAAGACCATTGGGAGCCCATGCAGTTCCTTGCCGACCAGTACATCTCACAGATCCTTCAGTCCTTCACTTGGAAACAGGTTCCAAAGTTTTGTGAACCCCCACCTGAACATCTTTACAAGACCACTGCAGCACATTACTAGTATGAATTCAGTGTTCTTCAATACTTCATTAAAGCCAAAGAATTGCTGTGCTGCCACAGCAGCTCACCGGTGGAACACCAGCTGCTTATATCACACAAAAAGCGTGTCATCTGAGTACACCAGCAAGGAGCAAGTTTTAAGGAGAGATGGGAAGACAAGGCCACCCCTCGGCCCTTCAGAAGCATTCCTGCAAGGCGACTGAGGGACAGTAGCATCTAGTCCTGGGTCTGCCAGCACAGCTCCCTCTGACTCACTGCCAGACATCCAGTCTCCAAGCCTGCCCGGCCAGCGCAACGCGATGAACGTACTTGCCAAAATTAATAGGGCAGAACACAAACGGTGTTTTCCTGACCCCATCGTGCTTCTTCCCTTTATGCAAGCACTGGTGTTAACCCAGACTGACTCACAAGGTCTAGGAATTAATTTAACAGAAAAATCTCATAAGACACACAACTCCCCCACATAAAAGCACTCTCTAGCCCACCCCAGCACATCTATTTTGGCAGGATGGGTGGTGAGGGACAGCTGCCCATTTCAAGCTGCAGCATGACATTACACCCACTGTCCTGAATCCAGAGACAGCACACCAATTGTAAGGATCTTGTCATGTCCCATGCCCTGTGTCTGTCCCTCCCCACCATGCCAATGGCCATGTTTAGAGGGTTTTGCTTGAGTAATTGATTATTTCTGAAGATTTCAACTTTGCCTGTCACAGAGTAAACTCTGTCCTCCTGCAACTGAACGATAATAGGGAAATGACACTTAGAACTACAAATGAAGGCAAAGTCTATTACTGATCAGTTGTTAATTATTTGCACCTCTCAAAACTCTTCTGCAAAAGACAATTTTAAGATACACATAAACTTGCAACTATAATACTAAAAATGCTGCTGCTGTTATTGCAATGTAAAGCATGGCTAGTTAATAGCAGATGAATTAAAAGTAGTTTCAAGATAAAATATTATTACAAAAAACTTGAAGCACAAATACTACAGTATTCAGAAAACCAAAGAATTCTCTTTTTAGGCAGCACACTATATGGCAGTTGAGTGTGTAGTTGTTTTTCCTCTACAAATCCCTCCATGGCAGCTCAAGGCTCCAGAGGGTTGATGTTCTTAAGCATCAGTTATTTTCTAACAGCATGCTTCAAAAAGTAGGAGTAATCAAGAGGTTTTACAAGAAATCCAACACAAATTTCTACAGGAATACTAATAACCTAACAGATCATTTTGAACTGAATGTAAAGAGAGTGAAGCAGAACATAAGTCCACACCTCCAATGGAATGAAGACGTGGGAAAAAACCCAGGAGTTTTGTAAATAAAGGATAGCAGCATTGTCATTAACAGTAAGGAAGAAAAACTGCTGCTGCAAGATATGCCTCAGGTCAGATTTCACATAAAGTGAAGACATTTAATATGTCTACATGGATTACCAGCAACTCAAATCTGTAGGTGTATTTACACAATAAAAGCAAAATAAAAAAAAAAGTAAAACATTGGAAACAAACAAAAACCAACCCAAGAGTGAACAAAACAAAATCCTTGTGTCTTTGTGACTTTTAGCAAAAGAAAATGCAAGGTTTTAAATAAATCAAGCTGCTCAAATGCAACCGAGGTTGACTGATCAAGTAAATTATTGGCCATACAAAATAGTTTCAAAACCTACGCATGCATGTTTTCTTTATCCTCCAGAGAGGTAAAATTGCCTTCTTTTCTTTTTTTAAACTATGTTATTTCTGGGGCTTTTTCATATGTAATCAGACAAGGCAGACTACATCATCTTTCTACTGATCATCAGAAACTTAAAAGCAGTTTAATCTATAGCTATTTTTTTCTTGGTTTTCATTCAGTTCAGCTGAACTGGTGTATAATGTATTCTGAATTCTCCATTAACACTTTTAATCACAGTTTATATAATGGAAAGCCTCTGATCAGTTTTTGCAGTTTTGAAGACACTTTCATTCATTCTAAATTGATATCTGATACCTCCCACCTCCAATACTCAAGATAAAGGCTATGGATCAGACTCATCAAAACATTGGTCCACAAGACAAGTACTCTGCATTACTAAATGCAGCATGTTAAAAACCAGATTCTACATTATGAGCCATTTGTTGAAGTGGGTGACTAGAAATAAGCTCTCTTAATAAAAGACTATTTTTGTCTCAGAGGAAATTAAAAATACTTCAGAATAGGATACAACCGCCACCGTATTTTTTTATTATAACTTTAGTTAGATAAATGCACTTCAGATTGTGCACTGTTTGTCAGTTTAACTGTTATATGTAGCATTTTGACACAGATAGCAACTTCCACAGGGACATCTGCAAAGGTCTGAGATTGTATTATATATTATAGTCTACTTCTGATAGAGGAATATGATGTAAAACATCATACAACTTTCACACAGTGTGCTGAATAAAGGTTTCATAGGTCTCATTCCTCCCAAATACTATATGAACCAACTTATAGCAAATGAAGTAGTAACTATCACCACACAGTAAAATTCACTGCAGAAGCCAGGTATGACTAAACTTCACACTTCTGGGGTTCCCTGCCACAGGAACACAGAACAAGGTATAATATCAGAAGATGTAACATGAAGGTTCTTAATACAGAAAATTATTTTCTTAGGTTTAAGAACTTACTTGTCCTAATGAGACTATAAAGTTCTCATCAGTTTAATTTCTAATACAGAGATTAAAAACTACTCCCAGTTTGTTGAACAGCTCATTTTCCGTCAACAGGAGCTCTACAAATGTTTCCAGGCAAAGACAAACATCCTTGTCTGCCAAACAAATGGCTTTCAGCTTTGTTGTGGTCCAGTCCTTTGACTGTAAGCCATGTCAGATACAGGGAAAGAATTGCATTTAATTAATGCTGCTGCCAACAAACTGAATAAAAAAAGCCCAACAAGCCAGCAATGGAAGCTGGTTCTCTTAGAACAACTTTCTTTGAACACAGCAAAAGACAGATCAGAAGTGTTCCTGCAACAGCTACTGCAAGGCTTTCAGTAGCAAAATATTTTAAAAATGTGGAAAAAGTTTGCTAAAAAGCAACTCAGTACAGTGTCAGCTGCACAGCACCAAACTCCCCTGACTGCCTTCTCCCCAAAGGAGAGGCTTTTCACAAGATGTTGTCTCAAGCTAGCCCAAGTTTGACCTGTGTATTAGGCTTCTCCTGGTAACTGCTTCACTGAAATATGCCCTACATATAATGAAAGGCCTCAAGCAAAAAGCCTTTAGACAATACAAAATCACAAAATTTACAGAATTAGTTTGCCCCAAACTAACCATAACTTGGAAAACAGAAAAGGATACTCATTATAAACAGAAAAGTCTGAGCATTTTCAATTCTCATCCTTTTCTTGCAGTTTTCAAAACACTGATTGACCGAGAGTCAGAAAGGCCACGGTCCACGTTAAAATTGACGTATAAGAACTCTAAAATGCTTCAACAAAAAATATGGCCCAAACAAGTGGCAAAACATCTGCACATAATGAACAAAAATATTTGGCTGAGGAGCCAAGTTCTAAAAAAAGAACATGGGAAGTGATTTAGTGCTACTATATGGGCTTGGTAAAAAAAACCCTTGCATATAATGGCATTGCTAATTCAAAAGAAAAAAAAAAACCACAAACGATTTTTTTTGCTAGGAGGAAGTGAACTACTGTATCATCAGCATTTGTCTCCAGTGAGATCGATATTCACTGCAACTGGGTACACAAGTGCATTTGTGGAGAACAGTGGTTATGACTAACACCACCAGCATGGGAAAAAAGCTCTAAGAATTCCCTTTTCTTTCAAAGCAGGGAAGTACCGGTTACAGTTTCCTCTTCACTAAGCAAGAGTAGCAGAGCAGCAATTAGGTCCTAAAACAACAGTAAAGAGTGGCTGCATGTGGCTGCCACAGACTTCCTCAGCAGCAGACAGAAACCCGACCCTTCTGAAGAGCTGCTACTGAGTATCGAGCTGTCAGGGCTGCAGCGAGGGCATACCACGAATTACTGCTCCGGAAAGCAAAGCAAGTCCTTAACAAGGTTAACTTCTTCCTGGCAGCTGAAGTATCGATGTGGAAGATGTAACACAAAGAAATCAGAACTGGCAGCCTTAATCACCATTTGTCTCCCCACCTAAGGATGACTCGGGTATGCAGCTACACCGCAGCTGAGACACTGTGCACCACACCCTCTTCTGGGCACAGCCCTTCCCTCCCCACCATACCTCAAATATTTTATCACTCCCTTCAGAAGAGCAAGGTCAGAAGCACTTCCATCTCAGCCTCCCCTGCATCTACAGGTCGCGTGCGCAGTTGGCTCCAAACCACCCAGGCTATGGCACCAAACTGAGAACTCTGACATATCTTAAGTTTTTTCTGTGCTCGTGTAACAAATGAACTTAGAGAGAACATGTTACGAATCTCACTCCACAGATCTGACTGGATTTCTACCCTGCTATTTTGTACTATTCTTCCAGACTCCCAGTTAAGAAACCCAGTGGTTGACAAGATCAAATTACAAATCACATTTTTTAATCTAATTTTATAAGTTGTAAGTAAAAATTAAATTACAACAGAGATAGAGACATGAGTGGATAGAGCTAGCTGAAATCCAGGAATCAAAGGACCATCATGCACACTTCCACCTCTGACTTGTAAAATGGTTTGCATTGTACCCTGATATGAGATCAAACTCACAACCCAATCTCAAATAACGGCATTTGAACAATTATGATTTTACATTTTTGCCTGTAAACGAGGCCTCTCTACTTCTCTCTGACCCTTCTTCCCATGTGCTGATGCCTTCCCTTGGTATCACACAGCTTTTTTTTATCTTTCAAGCGCTTCAAGCATTTAACAACTTTTTCAGGTATTCCAAGTTGTGCAGATCCGACACACAAATCAACTTTATCTAATCCATCATATTACCTAATTTGCATTTTATTTCCACCACGCTTACCCAGAAACCACCAACAACCTCAGGTATTAAACTGAGAAAAATTCTAAGAAAACTGGAACCACATTATCCACTTTTATTCAGCCTACAGAGTCAGTAGGAAGTTGCTACCTGCTTGGAACACGGACTCTTTCTTCTACAGGTTATTGTTTGCCTCTCAACTAAACCATAAAAGAACTTGTTTGTTTTTCCAATTTACTTCTGCACCATTAATCTTGATAAAAATATCTAGTCACCTGATCTTTTTAGTATTTGCTTAAAATACAAATGGGTATATTCTCCAATTTACTCTAGTTACACTACTTCAATTATGGGTATTCTCTTGTTCAAACAGAAATATTGCAAGGAGTTTTTTTTATCAAACTACTCAAAAGTAAACAAAAATCCTTTGACTGCAGTCCTTAAAAGGACAAAGTCAGAGAAGTCCCACGTAAAAGTAACATTTAAATCTACTTCCTGCACACACTCCAAACCAGACTGGCTTGCTTGATGAAAGAGCGGGGTTTATCGCTCTGTACTGAAACAGATAAGGCGACACAACTGTAACAGCACATTAAACATTCAAAGCTAGAGGGAAGAAACCAAATAGTCATGCCCCAATTTGTTTCATAAAACTGCATCACCTCTCCTGCTGCAAATCAAGTGAAAAGCACAGACTGAAGCCTGGCCTTCAGTCCGCAGGCAGTATTTTCAAGGCCGGCTTAAGAGGACAGAACGTAAGCTTTGCCTTTCTAAGTTTAACAAAGTGACTGGCACGAAGGAGACATGGGGGCACGACACCAAACCAAAAACGTCCTCTCTACAGAGTCAGCTAAGCTTGGGAGACAAAGGAAGTGGCTAATACCACCGTTTTCTCAGTTTACAGCTCTGTACAAGTTCAGCTTGAACAACTGCAGGGCTGTCAAAAATATCTGTTACAAAACTAGTTATTAAATACAGTAGTTCAGATGTGTGTAAGGTATGCAATGCTTCAGATTCTCCAGCACAGGCATTCAGGGTTAATGGAAGGAGGTGGTGAGGAGAAACAAGTTATAATACAGTTGAAAGATAAAATGTAAAAACATACCTTTTGTAGACTAGTGGGGTTCAGCTGTGTTTTGTCAATTATTTTTATGGCAACCTAAAAGAAGAGTTTGTTATCAGTATCTTCCATAGGAACAACAACACACTATTACAACATGCTCAAATCCAGTAACAGAAATGTAAAACATGAAAATTACATAGAAAACATTTAAGTTCCTTCAGCAAATTATGTACTTGTATTTAAACTAAAAACAGGAGAGAGGAAAAACCCTGGTATTTTAAGCATATTCAGAAGAGAAGTTCACTGAGTCTTTCACTTGACATTAACTCCATCACAGTTATGACAGTGGAAGCTCCAACACCAGATAGTGCCCCTATAGAGAGCAGTGTGCCTACAGATAATATTTACACAGTATAATTACACAACAGATTACACAGTAGTGACTGGGCACTGGCAGTTTCCAAAAACAAGAGATTTCAGAGCAAATTTAAAGCAATTCCACACAAATTTGGCAGGAACTAAGCTCATCTTTGGAAATTTACTAAATATTTGTGTCAATTTGCTTCCTGATGGATATGAAAAAAGATAAAAAACCCACTGGCTGTAGTACAACAATTTGGGCAAGTTCTTTCCTTTACTGGTTCTCATCTTTTTCAGTAAATACTGCATAGAAATATTAAAGAACAAAATAAAAATGTCACAAAATAAGTAAAATAGAAATTCAGTACCATGGTAACTAGTCAGAACCTGAAGATTTGAAGCAATGAATAGGCAACAGAAACTTCAGTGCGATGCAATTTGGATACTGGATGAGTTAGAACAGGAAATGGGAATCTTTCTAGAATTACATGCCAATTGGTATTTTTCCTTTCTAAATTAAAGACTACACATACCAGAAGAAGCTCCACAGAAGCCAAGGAGATGGTGCCTCTCAAAGAAGCAAGATGCTGCAACTCAGCTGATTATAATACCTCACTGGTGCAAGGCAAGGGCTTCCAACTCCCCTTCAATTTTTGGCTCAAACAGTACATGCTGCTCCTTCCCAAGCCACAGCTCCCATTTCCCTGAATTGCTTCATGCTATCTTTGCTCCTCATTAACTTGGGATCAGCACCATATGGAATAAAGAATATCTTACATCAAAGCAAATCCATATCCCTACATTCAAGTGCAAAAACACAGGGATGGATCATCATGATGGAGAGGGTAAGAGGGGAACAGTGTTCAACTCTTGGGTGCATCATGGAATTATATAATGCATATGATGTTTTCTGAAACTGATATTCAAGACTTATTTTGGGCCCTTCTAGATGTAAGATATGAAGAGACATAGCCAAGTAGCCATTGAAGAATGCTTTTACTTTGGGGAGTATTTTCTTCTAAGGCAGGCTACTGATACTAAAGATCACTGTTTCCTGAGGCAAAATTCCATTGCAAACCTTGAGAAATCACTTCAAAAATACAAACACGAGAGAGAAACACATTAAGCAATAGGTATTTTTATATTAGCAGTTGTGTACAAAACCATGAAAGATTTTTATCTCTATTTTTATGCCTGTTGTTAACTTTCTGACAATAGTTCAAAGTTATTCACTTCCTGCAATCTCTTATAAATCCATGCTGGATGTCGAGTGACCACTACCTTTGTCAACAGCAGATACTGTTATCTGAAAGTGACCTTGTGTCCCAAGACTACCCATGTCACAGAAGATGGCTGTTCACTTGTTAAGTGCATTCCACTCAGAAAAAGTTCATTTGTGTTCTGGGCTGTACCATTCTGGTCAATCTTAAAAGATGTAAACTCATTTCAACCCACAAAGTCTTAAGGTAGTGGGTTTCTGCATAACCATCTCACCTCCCTTGCTGTGCACTGGTGCCAGATGATCAGAGAGGTCTCTGACACTGTCAAACAAATTCAGCCCTGGAGATATAGGGAAGGTACACACCTCAGTTTTCCAGAAGACAGATTCTCAAGCCTGTTCACTGCACTAATTATAGCCTTAAAGGCAGGGTGAGTTTAGAGAATTCCTATCCATATGAACACTGAGAGTACAATGTGTTAACATGGACTCTGAGAGCTTGAGTCCATCATCAGAACAGGCAGCAACTCCAGGTGCCTTGATAAGGTCTCCAAACCACAGGCAATGGGAGTGTGCCCTCAAGAATAGCTCTGATGAGCCAGAGAAAGAAAATCCTCCATTTTACTAAGCACAGTTAATAAAACATCAAAGTGCCTTCCAAAGCAGAAACTTTTTTCTCTTTACATGATGTGAATCTGGAACAGTTTCAAATACTGTGTGCTATGGCCAATGCTGGAGGAATGCAAGTCCACCTACACTATTACACTGCTGCATTAGCCATGATATTCTGTGTGAAATTGTTAGTAGAATTAAAATTAACTTTGCTTTCACCATTCACAATAACACGACTAAAAAAATTCCTCCTACATGATTTGAATGAGGGAGTTAAAGCAATCAGAAGTTGGGAACACTGAGCAAATTGCCTAAACTGCTACCATTCAGAATATTTTCCCCCTCTCAAATTTCACTTTTTCCAAGAGAAGAACAGAAAGAAGATGACAATAGATTCCTTGGAGTCAGACTTGGATCCTGAAAGAATTTTGCCTCACTGGGAAACTTCAACTCCCTGGCTATTAACTGAACACATGTCTTTAATGAACAGAAGGATCCATAATAATTTTGGCCACTCAGTAACAGCAAAAGGTAGTTTTATCTTTTAGATTAATTTTGGCAAGTATGGGAAACTTGTCAGAGGAAACACCCTTTGATAAAACTACAACAGAAAATACATGGATTACAGTCAAAGAGTGAACAAAAGCAGATTGACAATGAAGATTCGTGGTTTGGAAAGGGCAGACAGACTACAAATAACACTCTCCTAGGCAGAGGATCTCAAAGGAGGGTGTTTCCAAACACCAGTTCTAGTGCAGTGAAGCTCTGCAGTGAGCTGAAGGCCACACACTCCTTGCAGGACAATTCAACCCCCTCAAGTTAGGCTGATGTTCTGATCATCCCCTGAAGGGCTCAACATTTCTCCCTTTCTGTAATTTGAGACTGGGCTCTCATCATGCATCCTGCAAACACACTGAAGATGGAAATGGAAAAGAGTCCTGGAACCTACTCCAATTGGAAACATGAAATCTGCACCTCAAGCAACAGGAAAATTCACAGGGAAGGACTCCAGATGCAAGGAGATGAGCAACTATCCTAGAAAAATGCTTGAACAAACATCTCCTCCGAGGAAGTGACAGAAAAGTGCTGATCTGCTTCAAGATCTGGAAGTTAATCAATGCAGAGATATAAAGAAGGAATTGCCATAAAGTGAAAGTGACCCGGACACTTAAAAGAACATTAAGAACAAAGCCACACAGATAACAAGGAGAAGATAAGTGGGGTTCAAATACAGCAAGGAGACAGCAGAGATGAAAAATCATTAAAGTGTGACTCCCAAAACTAATCACTCAGTTCAGATTTTGGTATGTAAGATGGAAAAAAGAAAAGGAACAAAGACAGGACAGGCAGCAGGAATGAGTGTGTAAAGCAGGAAATCACAAATTCAGGAAGATGAGTGTTGTCTGGCTAAGGCCACACTGGAATTCTTAAGAGTAGAAGGTCTAAGGAAGAAAAAAAAACCAACATGCATTCTTGCAGCACAGATTTCTACCATCTACCAAGAAAATGGCAGAGCAAGATTTAAAAATGATGAGACTTAACTTTTTTTTCTCCAATTTCCTGTAAAAATTCTTGAGCTCAAAATTACCAGGAAAAAAAACAGGGAAATGGACAGAAGGGTTAAATGCAACATATTTTCTACAGTTAATTGTGCCCTATGGAAAACCACAAGATATGACTACCTGGACTATAGTAAAGCCTCATCTAGGAGCATGCATGGAAATTTTTCAATTAGATAAGCTGAAAAGGGCACAGAGCTTTTTTTTTTCCTAAAAAAGATGGCTAAAGAGATATCAGGTTGGAAATAAATGAGTAAGAGTTTTTCAAGGGCAAGACTTGGGACCAATCTTGTTTAATATCTGTATCAGTGGCCTTGGCACAGGATGTCAAACCATAATGATTAAGTCTGTCGAAGGAGTTAAGAGGCACCATCAAATACAATGGAAAACTGATTTAAACAACCTTGGAGATGAGTTAGCAATGAAAGCAAGATTCAACAAAGTACAAGGTGGTGTTGGTCACAAGCAAAACCCATCAATTTAGCAGCCATAAAAAAGGTTACCACAATCTAAAGATTAATCAGATAAAGACTTCTGTAAGGGTAAGGGTGAAGTAATGACATTGGAGAAATTGCTATCCAGAACATTGTGAACAATTCTGGTCATAGACATCTAAAACATGTATTTATTATCAACATTGTGCAGTTCATCTAGCAAGAAGAGAAACTTTACTCATTTCTCTCTTAAAAAAAAAAAAAAAAGTTTAAAATACCTTGAAGATATTCCTATAAAACCAGCTTGATTGTTCCCTTCTAAGGAATGACACTCATTCTAGGTAACCAGGACCAATGGCCACATCCTGGAAAGTATTTATGCTCTGAATTGACTGAATGTCATCAATTCTATGAGAGTTAAAGAAAACTAGTACTCAAATCTTTCCAAATTCAGACAAAAATTTTACACTGTCACATTTATATGCTGAAATTTCAAATAAAAATAACGAACCAGAGTTCATTCAACAGTTACATGCATATAAAGGATTTCAGTTTTTGCAAAGTGTGTCACATGACACCTTATCTCCGAGTTCTATACCCATAATAATAGCAAAGAAATACTAAATAAGTACTAGCATGTCCCATTTTAAATATCAGTAGAAATAGGAGGGAACTTAAAAGGAAAGCAATTAACCAAAAGCTTTCTCTACAAATGAGCACTGACTTTAACATCAGAAGATAACTGGAACTGTCAGCTTACAAAAAAAAATTAAAAAATCCTTCTCAACAGCTCTTTCAAAACCATGTCCCTAAACTCCATATTAGCTCAGAAGAGGGAAATTCCCTTAAAACACTGCAGTCAGCCACACAGCTTTCTGTAAAAGTCCTTGCTGGTACCAGTAAACATTTACTTCATTAGACAGGTTTCACAAGAAAAGGTCAGCAAGGTGTTTCTCCCTCTTTTAGTACTTAAGAGTTGCTATTAATAAAACATCACCTAGAAACACCTTCTTGTAGCAAGCAAACAGGACTATAGCTCACCAAATCAGAACCACCATTAAGCACAAGTGGTTAATTACACTGCAATGACATGCAGAAACTAATCATGGAGCTGAGTTAGACCCTATGAGAAGATACCAGAGAAAGCTTGTCTATACCACACACAGAGTGAGACACAAACTGTCTCTGAACAAACTGGAGCATCTTCCCAAAGCTGCCCAGCACTACAGACACCAGCAGAATCCTGGGAGACACATTGTTATGGTAAGAAAATACTGCATTTGGGCTACTTGCACCGTAATCAGGATGATATTTAGTTCTCATTCCTGACTTCCCCTTCAATATAGCCCTGCACTGTGCAGCACAGAGACACCAAGAGGCAGTCTTTCCAGTAAGCTTTTTTAGTTGTTGTATATTGATCTCTTTTTTTGAAAATGGAGGATCTAGCCAAGAATAGTAGTAGCAAACTTTAACACAATTCAGCTGAACAGGGACTTGTGAAAAATAGAAATATAAGACACCATTTTCAAGAGAAATGGTTTTGTAATCATTACTAAAAAATAGAGTTCTCAATTTCTACTTTTTTTCTACATCAGCAGCAATATCTCCAGTAAAATGTGCTCTGTGTTGACAGACTTAACATGATTTTAAGAGAACCTGCACACCTACAGCAATTCACTGCTGTTTACACCCGTAACACTTTACCTCTCTGCCAGTTAGGATGTGCCTTGCCAGTTTCACTTTTGCAAAGTTCCCCTTTCCAATGGTTTTGAGGAGTCTGTAATTTCCAATGTGCGGCTGCTCATCGGCGCAGGAGGCTATGGAGTTCCTGCAGCGAGCTCCAGAGCGCCCAGTTCGGGAGGAAACTTCCTGCCGTCCGTCTCCATGGGACGTGTGCTGCAACGAGAACATACACAGGTAATAAGGCTGAGAAGTACAGACAGAAACACACCAACGATGAGAAGCACACAACATTCCAAAGCCTTTGCAGGAACCTTCAAATGATCCAGCTCAAACTTTAGATTCACGCTGAACTTTGCTCTGATGGGGGTAATAAAGAGGTTCCCAGCTCATAACACAACATCCATTTCATCACCTGGTAAAGACCAAGTGGAGCATCACCCAAACTGCAGCAGCAGTTGAGCACTTTTAGGAACTTACGTGGACGGCCAAATCAGATATGAAACATGGAGGTCTTTGATATTATTTCCCATTTGCACTACTGTTCTAACGAGTGCAGGAAAGCCTTTGGAGAGGAAACACGAAAAAAGCTTAACCAAGAAGAGCACAAAATGTTAACCCTTATTGAGTAACTTAATAGTACTGAATATATAACAAAAGGGGGGAGGTTCCCCTCTTGTACTATACTTTTGTTCCTACAAAACCACACGACTGAAAATACCCAGGACAGCCTGTAGAACAAGGAAAGAAATCCTACCCAACGTAGAGAAATCTCAGACACTGACAAACTGAGAACCAGTTACAGAGATCTGAGACACTGTCTGCCTTTCATTTGGTTTCCCAGAATAGCTATTAATTGCAGAAATAAATGGGTATATATCATACCTATGATAATCTTTATTCATTAAATCACATGGTTAAGATTAAAGTATTTTTTCATTTCCTGACAGCCTGTTTATGAAAGAGCAGGTCCCCTTATGTTCTTAAATCATGGCTGAGGCCTATACACCAACCTCACTAATTAAAGTATTAGAAATGCTCAGCATCCTGCAAATGTGGAGCAAATACCTCCCTCCACCGCAGATGACGCAATAAATTTACAGTCAACCCAGAAACCCCAGATCTTGCTCTTCTACTACTCCTCCTCTTGCTGAAACCCAATAGGGACAACCAAGGAACTGGCATACAGAAACATCAAGTCTGAAAATCGTTGTAGCATGAAGATGAGATCATACCTCAAGAGCTAACAACCATGGTACAGGCACAAACGAACAAATCCATGCTTGCATGACACTTGGCAAGTTCACACTCTATTTAATAACCTGATGTAACCTTGTGACCATACACTCTGGCATCTTAGGTTCCTTGATTTGTTAACTTGAGTGCAACAGCTGTGATCAAATCACTTTTAAAAACACATTCATTTCATCTAAGAAGTACTACTGACAGAAGTCTATGGCAACTCTTGGAAAACTGTTTAAATAGTTACTGTTTTAAAAAACACACACACTGTGGTGTATGTAATGTTTTAGTATCAATCTGGCTTTAGCTTCCTTACTGCCCTGGCCACTACACTGCCACCAGATTTGTACTTCCCATATAGGTATTATTTTCTATGACCACAATACCCCTTCACTTTAATAAGTGATGGGTATATTGAGCTCCCTAAACATGCTGCTGTAAAAATGATTAAAGACAAGGAAACTTTTCCTGTACTTGTGTTCAGAACTCTCTATTTTTCAGACATCTTTTTGTGGGGCTTATGCTAGAGATGGACATGTCATACCAACAGTAGGTGCACTAGGAATAAACACAGAGACTGCAGCTCTTGTTCAACACCCCACTGATTTTACACGGACAGAACCAACCCTCTTGGCAGAAAACCATCTGTAAATGACCACCCAACACTGACCCTAACTCTTTTTAGGAGTTATTTGCTTCCCATTCCCTTACCACAACATGACTTTCATTCCTGGTTCCTTACATGCATGATTGCACATCTGGCTGAAGTGAAACACAGAGTTTCCTTTCATGTAGGATATTAAATGTTCCTGATGATTTGCCCATCCTGCTCTATTTCATATTCTAGCAATCTGTATCCTAGTTTTCAGGAGTAAGAGTAAACATTCCTTCTCAACCACTAATAACTGGCATAAGAACAAGAAGCACACCTGTAACAACATCCAGTAAAAATTCAAGTCTTGATAACAATTCAATGTTCTCAATAATATTTTGAGACCTACAACAATTGGGTGTTTATCAATCAGTAATTCTCAAGGGGAGGAAGAACAAGAACAGTCACCAGCTGAAGGAACTACTAAAGCCAGTGAAATCCTGTATCAACAATTTCAGTATTTTGCATGTCCTTAATGTCAGGCTGGTGCTGGTTGTTCAGGCCATCTTAGTCACTCCTGTGTGTACCAGCAATGCCATTCCAATCCCCTACACTCCCCTAAACTTTGACTTCTAACAAACCTTGCAACACATATTGCAGAGAACTTCCCTGTCAGCTACTTTCGTACCTTCTAGTATCAAATTATTCAGACCAGCTAGAAAAAAGCAGCAACTGCTGATGCTAGATGCCAACATCCTCCTGCATTGCTGCCTGTGTTGCTCATGGACCGGGATGTTCCATACAGGGCCACAAGGGTATTTCTTGGATATATTAGAGGAAGGCTGGTTTCAGTTCCAGTACAGCATCCCAGGAATACAACTGCACTACTTACACTGCACTACACTGAGTTGATAACTCGCCAGAAAAAGGAGAGTATCAGAATTATTCAGACTAAAGCCCTTCCACACCTGGGCACTTGGCACAGGTGCAGGAGCTGACTTCAGCAGGAGCCAGCCTGCCTCCCAGCAGGGCTTGTAAGCTTAGGCTCTCCAGCAGACAGATTCAACAAACAGGTTGCTTTTGAACCACACAACTGACTCTGGAAACAGAGTATCTGCATCTGCACTGTCTTGTGCTCGGACTGATAGATCATGTTAGCCCTGAGCTACCCCGTGAGGCAGTTGAGATGTGGGCATCAGGTAGCACATATTCCCAACCCAGAGAACCTGTGCGCAAGTTATTCAGAACTGATCTTACTCATATCCTACTAAATATAAACAATATCAGGCCAAACAAAGATTGTTATACTAACAAACACTATTTCACATAGTAAACCACCCAGTTAATACATCTTGAGAGCTTCACTGTCCTCTGTTGAGAAATGAGTTCTTGTGACCTATCATTTTTCTTTTCCATGCTTCCTAGCTTTGCACTTAAAGGGTGGAATTAACAGCTGTGAACTCATTTGGACTAGCTCTGATAAACTGAACACAATCTCCTTGTATGGAGGTTTGCATTTCCACCCTAACCCAGATTATTTCTTTTCAAGAATATGACCTTTTTGAGCTGTGGTTTTTGAGTATCAAGTTGTGCGTTCCCAAGCAGCTCAGTTCTCTCCAACTGACTTGTTCATAGCTGTGTTTCACCCTGTAGAAATCCAGCCATTTGCAACCATATCTAATTTGGACTTTATTTCACTTCACATAAATAAATCTATCAGCAAGTCCTTCTTCTGTCAGATATATTATTATATTGAACAGAACCCAGGCTTTCTAAAAACCACAGAAAACAGATTCTCCATTTCAACATGGTTTTTCTTTTGCATATGGAAATGAAGGAAGAAGAACATAAACTCAAAACTGAATAAAAGTGTTTCTCCCAACGAAATAATTTTCAAGAAGCTGTGACAGGTAGATGGGAAGCTAAATGGTGTAGGCATAAAGCAAAATACAGGTGGGTCCAGGAAAACTTCAAATCACAGACTGGCTTGTTTAGCATCTGGCTGTACTCAGGTACTTCCCCAGGTAGTTTCCTCAGCAAACAGATTAACAGTGGCACTCTCAGCCTGGAGAAATAGTAATAGCATCCTCTGCTCTCCAAGTTGAGACGCAGGTCATTTGTTTTTTCCCAGGTAGACTCTCAACTCTGTGGATTTTGCCTCCCTCACCACACTGACTCCCAAAAACTCTGTTCAATTTCAGCTTCTTTCCCAGGTTCACATTTATATGGCTTCAAGAAGACGTGGGGTTTGTCTTAAAAACACAACATTTAAAACAAGCATGTGTTTATTTGTAATAAGTTTCCATAGACTGTGGTAGGTGAGCTGTATCTCCTGGAGGTGCGTTCTGCATAAGAATAACACTCCATGATGACACTCACCACGGCTTAGTGATTCCCAAAATATCTGTCTTTACACAAAGCAAGACCATCATGCTGTAGATGGGGGACTAAATCAAGGAGACTGGGTACTTTGTGCAACTTCAGGCTACCCAGTCACCGCCCCTTTTAAGAGAAAAGTCCCCTGAAATCCACTTACGACAAGAACACACTTTCTTCCACATCTTGGAGTGCATCAGGTTTCATTTCAAGGTCTTTGAAATACTTTAAAGGGTTTGTTTGGGGTTTTTTTGCACTATCCATTTTCAAGCCAACAAGACAACCTTTCTCATAAAAACAAAACATTCTCCTCCCCGCCTCCCAACTCCACCCTGTTATTACTCAACCCAGAAGGAAATAGGAGTAAAACATCTGCATTTTGTGGGAGTCCTTACTGCAAGGGAGGGATTGAACCTAAGACCAACTACATTTGGAACACAACACAAAACCCACCTTTTCGCAAAAGCCTTCCCCCAATGATGAGCCGACATCCTTTCATAGCCAGAAAATGATTAGCATGAAGAGAAAGAAAAAGAAAAGGAAAAAAAGTAAAAAAGCAAATGACGTATGAAGGTGTCGACAACTGAAATCTTTTCGGTAGATGTTAAGTTTATCCAGTGTCTGCATGATTTCAGGTGTCTTAACGTTCAGGGCACTAGAAACACACAGGGCAGAGGATGACTAGTATCAAAGTTCTTGAACTGTGTAAGAAGATGCCAACAGTTGAGAAAAACCTGAAAGAGACAGAATCTCATATCCATTTGAAGAGGTGAAAAACAGTAAGAAATCAGAGTGTCCAAGACCTGCAAAAATCCATGTTTATTTACGGAAAGTAGGGAGCACTTTCTAAAACAGGGGAGACAAATGGCATCAACTTTTTTTTTTTAAAGTATTTTTAATACAATAGTGAAAACTACCTTCTCATCAGCCAAAATGAACTAATAAAATTTAGTCTTATAAAAATCTCTAGGAATGCTTATTACCTTAGCTGTTACCTCACCTCTGCATGAAATACTACAAAGTGATATTATAAAATTTCTTGGAAAGCTGTCAGACTAGTAACAATCACGACAGCCTCGTTCAACCCAGTATTTTTAATTATAGTAAGAAAAAACTGTACTTAAAACCTATACTTTACAATGTTAATAATATTAGCATCCCAGGACATGATGAACATTTGAGACACTAAATTGCTTCATTACCTTAGCCTGGGCACACAGTATATAAATACATGGTAATTTCTGGCTGTGCACTCCCCAACAACACTCTTATTTCTAGAAAAACTTATCAGGAAAACATACCGTAGTTTTTTAAAAATTAAAAAACATTTTAAATTAAATATGCAAAGACAAAATTTCACTACAGCCCTTCCTAACAGTGTGTTGAATTTTTCTTCCATTTATCATTAAAGTCTTTAAGAAACATAGACTGCTGAGTACTACTCATTATAAGAGAAAAAAGGTAGCCCTAAGGATATTCACAGAGGTAGCATCTTATTGAGCAGAGATATCCCTGAAACAGAACAGCAGGGCATCCTGCGACTGCTGATGAAGGAATTCTACTGGAAAGTCAAAACAGAGACATTTCTGGCAACCACCAAGAGGTGTCACAGCAAACACTCAACCACAATTGTTTATATACCAGTTACTGCTCTGGGAATCCCTAAGTCAACCTATACCATAAAATACTGCATTATTTTCCTAGATGATAAAACAGGAACCTATAAAGGGAAAAGATGGCCTGTACTTGTCCTGATTTTACTTCCCTCCTACCACTGACCAGGGCACAAATCAGGACATGGAGCAAGGTGGATTTTGTCAGACCCAGTATGCATATGATGTCTGCATAACCAATTATTTGGTTCCAGTACATATAATTAAAAGGCAGTTTTTAGACTAGCTTGCTACATAATCAATCTTAAGGGTAAACAGTCATGGCTTCCATCTCACAAAATTTTAAATGTTCTCCCACAAAGAAAAGTGCTACCTGACATGGCACTAAAGTTATCAATCCATGAGGGCAGGCTTAATCACTGAAGTGGGCTACAGCCCTACCATTATGGATGCTATGATTGAGTGGAACAACTGAAAGGGTCAGAATTCAGCAAGGGAGACGACAGAAATATAACATAAAGTGAGAGAAAGCAATAATTTGAATGTTCCATTGTCAAAAGGGGAAGGTTTTATTGCGCCCATCATAGTATTAATTAATGTAACTGGTATGACTTCATGAAAACAAGTGGCTAGTTTAATTAGGTCATATCTATCAAACAACCAGTTTAAAGGGAGAACCTGAAGAGTAAATAGTCTTTAGCACACATAAACTATACCTCTTTGACACACATTCCTACTTCTTCCAAACTTCAGTAGGAAAGGCGAAATAAAGGAGAAAACCAGGAGTAGCACTCAGGACACAACAGCTCCAGCTCATACCGAGCAGCCTGATGAAGACGGACAGGATGGACACAGGACACTTCCACCTGGCAGAGGGAGCATTGCTACCCAAAGCAACACTTCCACACTCACAATTCCAGCCACTGACCAGTGGCTGAACTGCAGTGGGAACTGCTAGTGACAAGTGTACCACTGCCCCGAAGATCAGAGTGGGACAGTGCCAACAGCCAGGCATTAAACCTCCAGTGAAGGAAGGATGCTCCCCTTTGCAGACAGAGGGTCCTTTCCATGTACAACCACTACAGACTCTGTGACGTGTTTGACATCATTTGGTTCATACTCTATACAGCACATGAAAGAGAGTGAATCTGTAATTCCATGATTAGCACTGAACAACACAATAGTAAAGAAATCCTGCTTATATAATCAAAAAGATAAGTCTGGTGCCGGTTAGAAAAGCTCTTTAAAAGCTCTTTTGTTGCTTCACATTATCAAGATCTGACATTCATCATATCTTTCCAGCCAAAAGTTTCTTTACTGCTGATTAAAATGGATATTTATTGACATCAGCCTGGGGAATAATAGCTGAAGAGCCAACCATATTCTATTCTTTATCAACAATACTGCCAACTAAGTTGTTTCCAGAATCATCACTGTCAGTAACTACATCCTAAACAAAACAAAAAACAACAACAAAAAAACCCTCAACCCTCCCCCAAAAAAAAAAAACAAAACACCAACAAGAAACCAAAACCAAACCCTCACAGCTGGTTTTCAAAGACTACACTGAGCTTGAAGATAGAAAACTTTGTTCAGGCTTTAACCCTGCAGGAACGAATTTTATTTGAAAGTCAATTTCTGTTTATATGTATTTATACACACACACACACACAACTCAACAACCTGTTGCTTTATGGGCCAAAAATTTGTCTTAACCTAAGGGTTTCATCCAAGAGACTGACTGGAGCATTACACAGGTACACTCACTATCTTTCAGGTTTATATTTTAAGAGCAGTAAGCATCTATTTATCATATTTTCTAAAGATTTTTAGTGGCAGATGATCTCCACAATAAGAAGAGCCAACCTTGATAAGCCATGAACCTAAAAAAAAAAGGTGACCTCCCTTTTTGATCTGGCTGACTTCCATGAGGCAGCATTACTTGACTGAGAAGAAGAGGAAGTTGCAGACACATGCTACTTATATATCATATGAAATGGAGATCTGGGCAGACGAAGGCCTCCACTCTTAGAATTCCTCTGACTTGAGTCACCTGAGACATGTTGTCAACAGGAACTGTCCGCTTACATCAACATGAGTATGTCTCTTGACTAGAACTAAAATGGAGAATTGAGCAGGTAAGCATACCAGGTGAGTGGGTAAGAAAGGCTAGGAAATACCGTGTTTCCTTTTGTGTATCTTCTTTCAATAATTTCTGTAGTTGTGTTCTGTGTTTCAGATTGCTACTTCTAAGGCCACCATTAAAATCACATTCAGTGGTGATAATGAACTAAGTCTGACTTTTTAACAACCTCTAGAGTAAGGTCTTGTAGCCTAGCTATTCTGAATTACTGAAATAATGGGAAAAAGGGAAGGGAAAAAAAAGATTTTTCCAGGAGCAAAACACCACAATTTGTGAAAGATGTGTCATTGTACTTGTATATCTGCCTGTAGTTGTAGAACAGCACCCTAGGGCTAAGGTAACTCGAGTTGTGCCACAACTGCTTCAATTTAAACCAAAACAAAAATAGCAAGAAGCATTTCTAACCCTCCCCACCTGAACTGGACACTCCCATCCTCCTCTCTGCCAGTTATTTGCAGCCACACAGAATGAGGATAAACCCACTTTTCTTAAGGGTTTATGTCAGTCAGTTCAGAGCTGACCAGACCCCTCAGGCAGCCCCACAGTAATTAGTGCCGGCACAAACTGCGGGTGGGAAGAGGCAGCTGAGACTGATGCCCCCAGCAGCCTCCCATCAGTTCGAGCTGCCTGAAACCAAGCGATTAAACACCTCAGCACGGGCTGTTTAGCACAGCTGAAGAATGAAACTTCCCACTTTAAAATGTGAAAACACCAGCAGCCAGTGACTCGGTGTGTCACACAACCCCACTAGGTAGTTTTTGAGTACAAACACAGTACCAGGCCTACCAGGCACTAAGAAATGCACAAAAAAAAAAAAAAAAAAAAAAAAGAGCATTTTTCTGGTCTGTGAAAGGTTGGAACTAAAAAAACACATCCCAGGTGAATTCCTAAGATATTTTTTGTTTCTAGTTATTTTGCCACCTTCACCTGATTTAATTCAAACCAGAACATTTGTTACAACTGGTGAAAAATACGGAAGAATGCAGATGGTCCTGCAGAAGAAAATCTATCAGAACTTTTGGCCACAGAAACACTTCCCTCCTCAAACCCTTCTTTAAAAAAACCCACAGGATTTCATGCTATGGAAGAAAGCATTCCGATTACAGATCTATTTGTAATAGGAGAAGACTGATAAATAATATATAGAACAATGCAAGCTTGCATATTGTCTGCAAATGCTCTAATGCACTTCATAGTTAATTGGTAATAAACCAAGACATACTGCACTAACCTTCACAGTATCTTAAAATTACATTTTTGTACCTAACACCACCTTTACTAAACCTTTTTAAATTTAAAAAAAAAAAAAAAAAGATGATACTTCTGCTGCACAGAATGCTTTTGTATAGTCTTGTGCAAGCACAGTTGCCATCATGCTGGCATTTTTCAATAGCAAATTTTTCACATTAGGTACAGTCATGGAGATAAGAGTATATTTTAGTCTTGCTTTTCCTTAAATTACCTAAATTTTTAATTCAGATTGGCCTGCAGAATTAACACATTCAAAGCAGTTACCTTTTCTTCCCCCCAAAAAACACAGCTGTGCAATGAACAGGCAGGTTTTAATTAAACTGTTTAGTCCAAGATTTTTCTTTTCTATTTCACACTCCTAAAAAAAAAAAAAAAAAAAAAAAAATCTTCCAACCTCCATAGAACCTGTAGTTCCTTGTTTCTATCTATAGTTTGCTATCATCTTCCCACTCTCTGAATATTTTTTTTAATGAATAGTTGTCCTACTCCTCACAATCTTGCTCCTTCTGCTCCTATTTCTTTGTCACTGGTTGTCCTCCATCCTGCCACATGCAGATTCCTCTGTGCCTCTTTTTATCTTTTGTTTTCCACCATCTATTTTCCTTTCCCATTGTGTTTCCACACTTCTCCTCCATCTTCTCTCCCTTCCTTCTCATCACTAGTAGAACAGGTTTACTCATTCTTCTGTCATTTAAAGTCCTTCTTCTGCATGTACCCTGTCTCCCAGATTTGGATGAAGGAGGTCTCTGCTCTCTCTCGTGCTTTTTCTCTCACGTGCACGACATGTTTCTGAAGAAGACAGAAAAGATCTGATCCTCTCATGCACTTCTGCCCCCTAAGCAGCTGGCAGCCACTGCTGCACAAGACATGGCCTGAGAGGAGCTGCTCTATCTCTGCGGTGAGAAGCCAGCTCATCGCAGGCCAACAGCCAGCTTCCAACTGTCCAAGTGTGAAGTTCCTATGATCACAGATCATCTGGGATGCCTTTCCTCTCAAAAACCAGGTGACTTGGAGCCAAATTCTTTAATCTCAAAGGCACTAAAGTCTTGATAGCTCTGAGCAGCTTTTGGGGACAGTCACTGTGACAATATTTCCACTTCAGCAGTACATGTCTTGATAAAAAGCCTTAGAAAGAAAAAAAAAAAATCAAGTACTGACAATTAGACCTTTCTTATTCAACAGAAGTTGCCAACTGCTGAACGTGGTTAACTGCAAGCACAGACAATGATAATTTACACTCACTGTCATTCTGGAGGCTAACTTCATTTTCAAAATTGCAAGTATAGGCACGGATAAGCTATGATCAGCATGCTTCAATCATATCCAACACCAGCCAAGCCTTTGTCAGCAGTGGTAGCCTTCCAAGCAGAGAGAAGGCACTAATGGGGTCCACAACCATAGCCCAAAGGCTAGCTGAATACCTTGGCACCTCTTAAGCCTCTTCAAAGAGTCCTCTGAATATTAACCAATTAGACTTCTCTTATGTGAAAGAGAACCAAGGGCTCAATTTACCTGCCAACACAACATGCTCAGATTTCGGGTGGATGAACAGTTAGCTGAGTACCAAAATCATCACATTTGGTATCAAAAAAGACCTGGCCTGTTCCCAGCTGTAGGGGTAATTCAGACAGACTAAAGGTCAGATTTAAACTTAGTTTTAAGCAAGGCTGAACAGCATACAGTTTAGAAAATTTCTAGATAGCTGATGCCCACGATAATCTGAGAGAGGTTCCTGAGGGATATGCTACTGTATTAGGGGCCTTGGTTCAGTGGGTTTGGTGAGTACTCGGATTAATCACTCCCTGTCAATATCACTACCTACAGGTATTTCTGGGGTCACCAGCACAGATTACACACTTGAAAAATATGCCCTAACCTAAACCTAAGGCAGTTCATCTGCAAACAAGACAATCCATGGATGTTAAATTATGAAGATTACTAAAGAGAAGTGTTAGACCAATATTTTTGAAGTGAGAACAAGGTGCCTTAAGTGGAAGACATGTAAAAAATCTAACTTCCAAGTGCTAGAACACACAGGCTGTGAATAATTATGTTTCCTCGAGCACATATTAAGTCTTTCCACTATTAGATTATCCACACCAGAGTTTGAATTAACTGGGGAATCTCATCTGAACGCTCTCTAAAATGATTTACTGTATGGCGTCCACACACTCACATGGAGCTTGAAAACCTCAGTCAGGTCTGCTTACAGACTAAAACAATTATCTAAATAAACTCTGTATAGTATTTTGTAGAGTATGTTTCAACTTCAACTCTCCCCATGGCATAGGAAGGGCCGCATAATATTTTAATTATTTTCTTCCATAAGACAGGAAGCTCATTGAGATTTTACAACCAAATATGCTTAGTTGGCTTTTTGCTCAATACAGCCCTTAGCCTGCAGGTTGCATGTAGTGCTAAAACAAATAAAGATCACAGAAGTTAGAAGTGCCTATTATGTCAATAAAATCTAAATCCCTAGTAATGCAGTAATTGTTCCATGCAGCATGTTTTCTAATGCTTTGTCTGGTCTTGTTTTAAACAATGGGGCTACCATCACTTTTCTCGGACTATTTATGGTCTGGAACAATCCAACAGTTTTTCCTGATCTTTAACCAAAGTTTCCACCTTTTATGCCAGTCCAAAACATAAAAGCACATCCAAAAAAAAAAAAAAAAAGCCTCCTCTGTCAAGCTTAGCATCTGCCTTGTAAAGAATATCACATAGCCTTTACAGAAAGCTGAACACAAAGTTCACCAATCTACTCATTTTAGACTACAGTGAGTGACAACTCCCTTCTGTTTATCATTTGGGGACATGTCAGAGCCTATGCAGAGAAAATGGTTAGACAGGATACACCAGGATCAAGTAAGTCTTAACTTAGAAGAAATACAGTTCCTATCTGCAGAAAGGGAGACTCCTTACTGAGCTTCGTTTGTGGCTATATGCTTATGTGGTAGGACTACTTTTTTTTTTTCTTTCTTCCTTTAGCATAGAACCTCTGTGATCGTTAATACACTGTCTGATTTAATCTTGTAAATAAAGTGTCAAGTCCTAAACCTTGGCTTTGTCAAGGTAGAAAAATAAAAAAAAAAAAAAAGGGTGAGGGGGAAGGGAAGGGAAGGAAAAGGCTCCCTTGTGCAGAGGGTAATTCCAATAAAGAAAACCTTTTAATGTCATCTGAACAGGTGACTAGCCCAACAGCGTCATTACCACCGAGAACCCTGCAAATTAAGCAGGGAAGAGGCCTATTATCTAGGTCACCTAGCCCACCCCTACCCGAGCTGAATTATTCCCGTCTGTTTACCAGAGGTTTATTCGGCTGTTTTAGCAGCAAGTTTGCACATTAGGAGAAGGCAGCAGCCCCCCAGGACCCCGCTCCCCACCGCCGCTCCCCGTTACCGACATAACCAACCCGATCCCCGCCACCCGGAGACACTCAAATAGCAGAGAGTGAATTAAAGAGGGGACACCGGGGTTGAGGCGGGGGAGGGGGATGCCCGCAAATGCCACGGAACAGGCGAACCGCGCTGCGGAAAGGGTTAAAAAATAATCGATTCCGAATAAATCGGCGATCTGGGCAGCGCACAGGCGGCGGGAGGTTCCTGACAGCGCCCCGCGGGGCGATGCCCCCCCGGGCGGGCGGGCGCGGTGCGGGGCCGGGCGGGGTGCGGTGCGGTGCAGAGGGTCCCCCGCGGCCGCGGTACTCACGTTCTCGGTGTCGCGCTCGTTCACCGTGGGCAATGGAGTCCGAGTGGACATTTTCCCTCACTCGGGCGGCCGCGGCGGCGGCGGCGCGCACAGACACACACACGGGGCCCGGGCTGCGCGTCTGCTCCGAGATGGTGGTCGCAGGGAGCCACCATGAAGGACAAGGTGCCTGGCGGGGGGGCGGCGTCGCGTCGGTGCCCCCCCACTAGATCCTCCTCGGGGAGCGGAGCGGCCTCGCCCCCTCCGAGTCCTGCGGGCTCATCCTACAGCCGGGGTCCGCGGGGGTCAGCAGCGGGAAGGGGGGTGCCTCATCCAGCGGGGAGGAGATGCAGCCGGGGGAAGGGATGGAGCCGAGGGAAGGGAGGCGGCGAGGGAGCGGCTCCGAGGGGGAGGGGGTGAGCGCAGGGCGGGCGGGGAGGAGGCGGCAGCGGGGGCGCCGCACAGCCCGGCTTCTCTCCGCCGCCGCCGGGGCACGGCTAGCGCAGGCCCGCCGCCCGGGGGGCTGCCCTCTCCTTCCCCCGCCGCGGCCCCGCTTCACCGCGCCGCCGCTCGCATCGCCGCCCGCCCCAGGCTCCAAGAAGGCCGGCGCCCCGCGGGCTGCGGACGCTGGGTGGGTGCCGGGTGGGTCGGTGCCCGCCCGCCGCTCCCTCCTTCCCTGCCTGCCCCCCGCCCGCCCCGCCGCCGCTCCCGGACGAGCCAAGATGGCCGCGCGGCTCCTCCGCGCCAGCCCAGCGCCGACATGAACCGGAAGGTCCCGCCCCCCGCCCGGCGTGTGCGGGGGCCGCGGGGCCGGGGACGGCCCTGCCCTCCCGGGGATCGGCCCCTGCCGCCTGTGCCGACCCGGCCGTCCTCCGGGCTGCGGCCCCTGATCCCCCTGGGGATCGGCCCTTACCCTCCCCGGGGATCGGCCCCTGCCCCCCGTGTCGACCCCGCCGTCCTCCTGGGATCGGAGCCGCCCCCGCGGCTTAGAGCGCTCCTCGCCTTTGTGAGACCCCACCCGGACCGCTGCGTACGGTTCTGGTGTCCCCAACATAAGGAGGCCATGGAACTGTTGGAGCAAGTCCAGAGGGGGCCATGAAGTTAATAAGAGGACTGGAGCACGTCTCCACGAAGACAGGCTGAGGAAGTTGGGGCTGTTCAGCCTGGAGAAGAGAAGGTTGTGTGGGGACCTCGTAGCAACCTTCCAGTATCTGAAGGGAGCCCACAGAGAAGCTAGAGAGGGACTCTTTGTCAGGAACTGTAGTGATAGGAACAGGAATAATGGGTTCAAATTGAAACCTAGGTTAGATAATAGAAAGAAGTTCTTTACTATGAGGGTGGCGAGACACTGAAACAGGTTGTCCAGAGAAGTTGTGAATGCCCCATCCCTGGAAGTGTTCAAGGCCAGGTTGGATAAGGCCTTGAGCAACCTGGTCTAGTGGAAGGTGTCCCTGCCCATGGCTGAGGGTTGGGACTTGATGAACTTTAATATCCGTTCCAACCCCTTAATATTCTATGATTCTATAAACAGGCCCTCAGGGAGCTGCAGAACCCCCATGCGAGAGGAGGCACAGTGTGAGGCAGGACAGAGAGCTCAGGTGTTCAGAAGCACTGTGGGGTGAAACTGCAGAGAGTGGCAGAAGAAGTGGCAGCATCTCCCTCCCTGTGGAAGTCCAGTCAGGGAAAGGGACAGATCCCACTGCCCACTCATGGCCAGGGACAGGGACAATGACATGGGTACTCCAGAAATGTGTCTGCTGTACAGCCATGTGCAGGGTTCGGTCCTCAGGTCATCTGCCAAAGAATGTCATCCCTTTTCTTGGGCTTTCCCAGCCTGTAGGATGGTGTGTGGTACAGAAGGGAGCCCACACCTGGCGGGGGTCTGAGGCTGGTGTTGGCAGATCTCACATGGTGCAGTCGGGTACCTATGCAGTGTTCCAGCACTGTGTTTTTGTGTCAAAACATCCTTTGTATATCCAGTAGTTACTTTGCACAATCATTTTTAAGTGTACAAGGAAGATCTTGTTATAGTCATGAGTAGATCTAATTATGAATGAAAAATATGAAAGAGAAATAACTTCTGTATATTCAGTGTGTAGGTGGTTTAAACCCAAATCTATTTCTGATTTTTTTTCAGAGAAAATATGAACTTCTGTAGAAAAAAAGTGCTGGATCTGGTGGGATTTGTAGAAACTTGGCATCTCTGTGGATCTGGCAGCCTAGCAGTAACATTTTGTCTTTCTAAAGTGTAGTTTATCTGACAAACTTTATGACTCTCATAAATATTTACTAGCCTAGCCCTGAAATCCATCCTATGATGTAGGTAATATTTTCCTTGCTTTTAGAGACACAAGCATGGAAGATAGCCTTTGAACACTACCCAAGAAATAAGTTGCATGTCATCATCAGGACTACAAAATGCTCCATAACACCTGACCTGCAGATCTTCCTTCCTTGCTCTCACATTAAGCTAATGCCTTCGTCTGTGTTAATGACTGGAATTTTGGATTTGAGGACTTACCTCTTGTGCAAATGATCGGTATTTCTGTATGTACATGCACATCCATGTGCCTGTTTGCTCAGATGATACATTCTTGTAGTAGAGTTGCTCTCCCTGGGAAGCAGGCAGGACCCAGTGGGGAGTGGGATTTGTCCATATCTAGATCTCCTGATTTTGCCTTTGCCGTGCGGCTGCTGCTTCGTCTTTTTCTTTTCTGTTGCCAGTAGATTGTGTTCTTTACAACGTGTTTGTAAAAAATTGTAACTGACTTACAACGGAGTCAGAAAAAGGGCAAAAAATAGGTAGATGTTTACTTGGGTTGTTACCCAGTGCTTTCACCCTGCACTCGTGGGCACTCCAGCCAGCACGAGAAGGCTGAACTGAACTCCCTGCCTGTGTTGGGGCCAGGGAGTGATTCACAGCATGTGAGCAGCACACTGAGCTCTATAATGTTGTTTGCACCTGTGAGTGTGCCTGTCCTGAGCCTTGGCAAAACAGATCTGTGGAAGTTCTGGGCACAGGCATGAAGAGGTGTTAAACTTAACTAAGCATTGTGTTTTACGTACTTGCATTGCTGCCCCATGGAAGCAGTAGTCACTCCAATGAAACCTGAAATGTATAGTGGTGGATAGTCAGGTGAAAATCCTGGGCCTGTTGGTACAGCAGGAGTTCTGCTGTCACCCTTGATAAAGCCAACATTTAATACTTGCAGTCCAAATTAAAAGGGGCTGGGGAAAGGGTGCAGGGGGAAGGGGAGTTGTAGGGAAGGACTGTGTGTCTTTCAGAGTCATGTTTCTGATTGGCAAAGTGATTTTGAAATAAGAACTTTTGAATAAATGCTTGAGACTACAAAAACAACAGTAGCTGATTTTGCCATTTTATTGCCATTAAGTGGAAACATTGATTAGGGCTGTTTTTTCTATTTTTTTCTGTTGCAAAACTTGCACAGGGAATGACAAACAGCAGGTGCTTTCTTCTATATTTCTTTGTTGCTATATTCAGTTTCTCTCATTTAAACAGATGAGTTAATTTCAAAGTGTATTCATTGGGCCATAATAAAAAAGCTGATTGCATGGGTTTCCTATCTCTTTGTTGCCCATAAATATTCTGCATATTATCAGGTACTACTTAAGCGGCATTCACAAATCAGAAGGTGATTTTTTCTTCCTATCTAAATGTTCTGAAAACTCAGAAAGCAGTCTGATAATCATATTATGCTTTCTGGTTCTTGTGATAGTGACAGTGATTTCATAAGGGGGACTTAAATGACAATGTTTGTATGTTATCCACAGTAGGCTGCAATTTGTGCTTTGAGCTGTTCTGGCTACAGTGCTAACAGTAGAAAAAACTTGTTTTTGCCAGTAGAGTTGGAGAGTATGACTCAAAGACATACAGGAAGCAGATCTGCTAGTTAAGGTGCCTTTTTTGTGTCACTCTTTTGGCTGTCACCACACACAGAAAACAATATGATACAGAACGACATCATCATGGTGAAGAGTTTAGAATTTTTTTTCTTCCAGACATTAAAACCCCCACAAAGAACCTCTTAACACTGCACTGCACAGACAGAGTAGACCCTAACTTTAACAGCATTTGTGATCAGAGCAAACCACATTGGAATTGATTATAATTGCTGGACAAAACTTGAGGATTAATTTTAATGTATTCATATACATGGGTTTCGAGTCTTAATTCTGGAAGAAGGATTACAAGTGCAGAACTGACTGAGGAATTTGTATTCCTCTCATCTCATCTTAAAGGCTGGGGACTGAAAGAAATGAGTTGGTAGAGGCAAGTAGAGAATCAGCTAATGTAATTGTTATAGCTGACCTGTTGTACACTGCAGCTATGACAGTAATTACCATCTAAGACTCTGCCCAGATATTAAACCATTTTAGTTTACACAAAAATTCCAGTTTAGACTGATAATTGTTAGCCCTGATGGAATTTTTGTTTTTTCTCCTTAAGCGAAAGACGTCCTAAAATATGTTACATCCACAGGGAAGTAACCAGTATTATTCATTCTTCTTCCAATGCCTTGGTTTTTTTTCTTATTCTAAGGTGATCCCATGCAGTGAAAGATTTCCAGGACTGTTTCATCATCAGTGTTGTCTTTAAAACTGAAGTAATTCCTTGTGTTTGAAATAATTACTTGTATTTGGTTTAAAAATCTTAGCTTCCAGAGAATACCTAATCTTAACAGTGTTTTATGGTAGGAAGAAGTGTGTGATTTTTAAAATGTCAGTGATAAAGCTATTGATAGAAAAGGAATGATTACTGTCTGCAACCTGAATCAATAGTCCATGCTCAGTTATAATGAGGCCCAAGTGCAACTTGCTGCATGCAAGGCCAGGGCGAAATGTGGTGTTGGTGGCAGAGAAAACAATGGAAAGAAAAAAAATCTTCTTCCTCAGCTTCGTGTCCAGATCTGAAAGGTGGGAGAAGATTTTGGGTGTGTTGACTTCTTCCTATGATCCATACAGGAGAAGGGCAAGTCCCTGGGGACAGCAGAGTGGCTGTGGCAGTGCAGCTGTTCTGCAGTGCTCAGGTGTGGGAGAGGTTCAGGCTCTGGGCTGGGACGTGAGCAAACAGGAGTGAGCAGTGGTGGTTCCTGAGCTGCACGCCTCATTTAATTCCTTGCCTGTAAGGCCAAGCACGCTGTGCTTTGCCTGCAGAGCCACATGGTGTGGTGCATGACACGTGAACCTTCATGATGGGATCGCTATCAAGTGCCTGAACTGCACTAATTCCACCACCATTTGACGCAAATGCCCATATGGATCATAGCTCCGGGACAGAATCACAGCGCTCCGGAGAGCCGGGTGAGAGCATTGCTCTCATGGGTTGGCACAAGGTCACTGTTTAGAGAGGTGAGAGAATTGAAAATACCTCCTTAGCTTTCCATAACCCTGATGCCACGTGGGTTACAAAGGCAGTGCAAAGGTCAAGGAGCCAGTTGTGGTATTCCTAGCTCTGAATTTGACTCCCTATGTTGGACGCTACAATAGGTGTTTTATAGCAAGCCTCTTCCATCCCTACTAGTGCATGACCCCAACAAAGCAGCGTCTTTGCCATCTTAAGTCAGGCATGTTACTGTGGCTCCTACACCATTTCCTGTGTGGTTGGTGCTGAATCAAAGACTCCATTCACAATGATGAGAAAAGAATAGATGACTAGCACACACAGTGTTTTCAAGTACAAATTAATAATTGGTGTGCCCAAGTGTTAGCGGGAAGTAATTGTTTTGTAGCAGTGAGATAAATTCCAGGTATTTTGGGCACAGGTTATCTAAAAATGGTATAGCCCACACTTGTTCAAAAAAGGAACATCTAAAATTGTCAACAGGCTAATTAATGAAAAGTACACAGCTTGGTTGAAACTCCCAGGGCCCATGATAAGCCCTGAAAGCTAGATTTTGCTTGGAGACATTTGCCAAGGAGTTGTTAGAGAGAGCTTCCTTCTGTCTCCAGCCCTGGAGCATCTGGCATGCAACTGGCAGCTCTTGCCTTTAACAACCATTTGCACCTTTTGCCATTCCTGTTGGTTATAACCTTCCCTGAGCTTCTCTGAGAAGAATCCTGCATTCTCCAGAGACCTCCAAGTGTGTCTGCACAGGCAGCTCAGTGTACACCCAAATCCACGTGTAAATCCACTTAATTGATACAAGAGTGTGTGTTAAGGTCCAAACTTGGGCTGAGCCTCAGTAGCCTCTGAATGCACTTTTGGTGAAGACCGAGGTTGTTGCTCATATGGTCTCCAAAACTTTGGCAAAACCAAGCCCTTAAGTCCCTGTGTGTGGATTTTCCTGAAGTAACTTGTATTTGATTTAGATTGTATCTTTCATTTAAACATTGCCAGAGGCAAGGATCTGTGAGCAATCCAGAAAGACTGTCCATGTGATTGTTTCCCCACACTTTTAGAAACGTTTGCTTCTGCTCTGGATATGCCTGCTAATGACATCTTCCAGCTATGGGATCTTTCCTGCTTTTGTGTCTTGGATGATCAGACTTTTACTCTCAGCCAGGACTCACTCAGCCCACATCCATCTCTTTAAGAGACTGAAGAGATTGAAATCTTGGGATCTGTCATCAAAAGGCATCCTACTCCAATTTGTAGAGCACTAGTGTGCATGTTTTCTCTGATTCATCTCTATCTTATCTGTTGGTTTCTGCTGTGGATACCAGATGTGAACATGGTTTTCCAGCTGTAATAACATGAAACCCAAATACAGACATGACGTAGCTCATGCTGCCGATTCCACAGCCTAAGAATCTGTTTAGCCCTCTCAGATACTATAACTCTGAACTCTGGAAACTCATGTTCAGCTGTGTCTCATGTGCCCTTTTCAGTATCTCTGCCCCTTCCCCTGTACATGCATATCTCCTATCTCGAAATTACCATTTATTATTGTTCCTACAAGTGTGATTTTTAACTGTGGTCATACTCAAATGTGTACTGTTCACCTGAATGCAATTTTGAAAACTGGTTTTCTCTGCACTGGTGACGCCTCCTTTTAGTTTCCACCTTTTCTCTCCGTCTTGGTGTCATCTGAAAATTTTGTCAGTAATCCTTTTGTTTCTTTATAGTTCTTGATAAAATATCAGTTGGTAAAGATGAAGAACTGATTGTGCAGGGTTACAGGGCCATATTGCGTTTTTCTGACGTTAGAAAATTGTTGATAAGTAATTGCCACCTTGAAAATTCACACAACGTGTCAGCCATCCGAGGATGGGAAAGGGCTAGAGGGAAAAAAACCAACTCTGAGAAAAAAAAAGAACTCTGAGAAAAAACCCAACTGATTACTGAGGTCTGCCAGCAAGGAAAGGGAAGGGTGAGAGGACTGAGGGCTGAATAAATGGTTGGAGTGGGACACTGAGCCAGAGGTTCCAGGGTGGCACCCAGGGAGCAGTGCCTGCTGCTCACAGTGCCCCAAGCACCCTTCCAGGAACCCCACAGTGGTGTCTAAGGGATGATTAGGTAGACAACCTAATTTGTAGGTGTCACGTTGGATTTGTATTGTTCCAGTTTCTTAATCAGCATGTCCTGCTGCAACAAGTTGAAGGCCTCAAAGAGGTCTGTTTTACATCAGCTCTGTTACATTTATCACTCAACCTTACAATCTCCTTGGTGAAAGATAACAAGTCAGTTTGAAAGGGTCTCTTCCAACACACTCCTGTCGATTGGCCATTCATTATATTTTCTTCCCTTAATTCTTTGTTAATCTAGATCCATATGAGTCATCCCATTATACTGCTGGGACTCGTGTCAGGAGACAGACCTATAAATACTTAGATCCTTCTCTCTACCTTTTCCAAAATCTTTCCCAACATCTGCTTTCCTTTGGAGCTTCCCACTGTCCAAAAAGTTACTGGATATCACAAGCAGCTGTAGTGCTATGCTTATGTGTTGAAGGCATCCTTGATAATTACCCAGACAAAGTCAGCCACATTATATGTGCTACTGAAACAAGGGGGGATTGAACAAAGAATTCTACAATCATAAGCCACATTTGCAAAAGCATGTGAAGAAATGTTTTGTTTGCATGTTTGTCCTGTGTTTTTATATCACAGCTTAGTATTTTGGCTACAAAGGCTAGAAGGTCAATAGCTTCAAACTGAACTGGAAAAATATCAGATTAATGCTGTTGCCCCAATCCTGATTATGATTCACCTCACATAAGAAGATAAAAACACATTTTGAGAGAGAGGGCATGTTTTATCATTTAAGCACAGGACAGTTTTCAAGATGCATAGAAGAGCAAAATTATTTAGAAGGAATGTTTTAATATTATCAAAAAAGCAGTAATTAGGACTTCCATAATTTCAAACACACACAAATAATAAACTCAAGTCCTTTATTCATCTGCATTTGTATTTATCTGAACAGGTATCTGAAGTTGCTGGTGAGGGTCAGGTTCCCCCTGACTACCCCTGCAGCCAGCCTGGCTGGCGCTTCCTGGTGGGAAAGATGTACTCCCAGCTCAGGCGTTGGAGGAACAGGATGTCTTTGTCCCAAAATAGTCAGGGCACCAACTTTGCTTCTTCCTGGCCAAGAGTGCCAGTCACAGCTTAGCCTTTTCCTCACTGATGACAATGAACTTTTCGGGATTAGGTCTGCGGTCTGTGTGAACCACAGAGCTCTGTAGGATCTGCTTCAGGTACCTGGCGCTGTATAAACGTAATAAATGAGCAGTCCCCATTGGCAGTGAAGTCCATGCATGCTGCAGGTATTCTCTGTGGAGAAAACTGAGCCTGCAGCCTACAGCTGAAGAGTTTTCTCCATGTGTCACAGAGTTTCCCTTTGAATAGCTTGCATTGGTTTTCTTTTCACACGTTACACAGCATCACATGATTTACAGGCAAACATCTAGCTGCAACTATATGACACTAATCACCATTCATTGCTTTTATTCCCTTTTGCCCTTCTCTCTTTTAGCCTGCTACTTCTCCTGGGACTTGTTGAACCAAAGTCTCCTTTCACCATTCATAAAAATGCCATTCAAACAGAGCTGCTCGGAGCGGTGGAGGCTCCAAGGAGCCCTCTGGCCCGGGGAATGCTGCTTTTCGGGGGCGCTGCACCAATCCCCTGCCCTCAGTGAATGCCCACTTTGCCACCTACCTTCTCCCTGGCCCCTTAGCTAGTCTGTCAACAGAGCGATAATTCTTGCTAGCAGGATCTACCCTTGCAAATATAGGATCCCGTTGAGCTAATAAATACTTCCTGTCATTGCCTAGGGTTGCCAACAGTAACATTCCCTTCTCCATTTATAGGAGATGCTGAATATGGCATTGGTACTATTAACACCTTTAACATTTCTCCCATTAACATTTTCTGCCCTTGAAAGGATTTTCATATTTTCTGTTGGTTCTGTTTTTACTTTCTTTGGTGGCTACTGAAGCTTGAACCACCTGAACTTCAAGGAGTGGGCCCTTTAAACTTGTTTTAAAACTTTAACAATAATTATAGATTTTTCTGTCTCATTTTGAAAAGCAGGATAATATTGGCGAGGAATGTGGGTGTATGACGTTGAATGCTTTGGGAACCTTTTAAATTTATACTTTTTTTTTCCAGCAGCAATATGGAATCAAATACCCATGAAAAGGAGCCACCAATAATTATTAATATAAAACTTTTCTATTACTTGAAAGGGAAAAAAGAGAAAGAAAAAAGGGCAGATTGAAAAAAGGAAAGATTTCTCCCTCTGGAAAGTAACAGAGTAGAGAGGACTTTGCAGATTTTTAAAGGTTCAGTAAATGCTTGCTCCTGTTTTTCAAACAGCTTTTACTGAAAGCGTGTCCATGTGTCTACATTAGCAGATGATATGGTTTAAATCCCAGGAAGCAGGGAGATGGGAGCAGTGCTGGTTCCTGATGCCTTGCCCCAGGAGGGGAAGTGAAAGAGGGGCTGGGTGGGCTGTGTGAGTCTTCTCAGGGAGAGAGGAGAAAGGGAACTTGTATGTGGACATGAAGGAAGAATTGACAGACTGGAAAAGCACATGGATGTGAGGGATGGGGAAAGAGCTAGCGGCTGGAAAAACATACATACACTAAACCTGGGAGAATTTTTCTTTTGAGTAAATCTACTCCTCTCACAAGGAGGAGCAAGCTGAGAGGGCACATTAGGTCCCATGCTGGTTGTGATCCTGGATGGTTTGAGTTGTTTTTTCATGATACTACCTGGCTTCAGTGAATACTGTGCTTAGTTATTGTGGAGATGAGCCTCTAGGACACCCTTTAAGAGAAGAAAACTCATTCTACCTTCTTATATAAGACAGATGACCTGCTAGGGCACTAGTTCCCAGGGGACACTGCTGAAGGTCTGCGGCATCACCTGCAGCCTGGGCTCACCTGGGACAAAGTCTGACCACAGTGAGCTGAGCAAGGATGCTTGGAGGATGTTACAGGGCTCCTTTAATGGGGCTACCTGTTAGAGGAAAACATGTTGTTTCCACTGAGCTACATTTTGCCATTTGCTGCCATGTCCCATAGCCTCCTCCATGACACTGTGCCCTTGGACTTCAGGATCTCAGGGCTTCTCTGAAAAGACCCAGCACAGACTGGGAGAGGACTTGGGAAATGCACTCTCCTCTGGAGACAGTGGAGTGGGGTAGGCACAGCCAGTGCACCTTGACAATGCTGACAAATGGTATGTAAGCAGACACACACACACAAACATATATTTATATCCCTCTGTGTGTGCATACATATAGCAGGAATCCTTCTACTCCCCTCATAACAGACCCTCCCAGTGTCTCTAAGTGTGACACACGCACCCCTTGGGAATCCATGGGGGTCTGAGATGTCTAACAGAGTAGGATTTATTGCATTCTCTAACACCTAGGGAAAACACTAATACTATTTTCTAAAGTGCTGCATTGGTTTTGGGTTCAGCTATATTGATTTTAATATTTTATGCATGTGAATGCGATGTACTGCAATGAAAACACCCTTATATCTTTTTCTAGTAAGTGCGTCTTTCAAAACAAGGAACGATGTCAAATGATGGAGAGGAGCTCTGGGTCTGGAAGGCACAAGAAAATGCATAAAAGATGAAGGCCTATTTATGTTTCTCACACGCACAGAAAAAAAACCTCCAACCAAAAAAACAACCCACCTACATTAAAGAAACGCTATTCAAGCTACAAAGAAAATCAGCCAGCATGTGGCCTCCCTGTACTTGCACATTAGGATCCAGGCTTTAATTACAGCACTGCATGCTGCCTTTCCAGAGGCCCCTGTGTACAGGACCTGCCCCGGGAGCAGAGCTGTGCGTGGGAGAGGAATCCCCTTTGCTGGGTTAGCTGGGTTAGAGCAGGTACCTCTACCAAGAGCAATATTAGCACAGCAGAGTGGGCTGGTTTCCCCTAAGCTCAGCAGCTAAGCTGCTTTAGGGCTTGCGCAGGGCTGCCTCAGGTATCTCTCCAAGCAGGATTGTTGCTTAGGCGTTGTTCTGCCAGTGGGAAGCGTCCATGTTGTGTGTGGAGACGAGCCTGGGTGGGGAGCCTTGAGGAAACAGGGAAATGGGAAACCTGCAGAGGCAGCCTTTGCTCGGTGTCTCCTGACCCTGGAGCTGTGTAACTTCACCTCTCGGAAGGTCACTTGCACACACACTCAGTTCTGCAGGGGCACGCCTGGGTTACAGCAAAGCTCACACTGGGGGTCCCCAGCAGGACCACCATGCCTTGGTGACAGGGACAGCAGCAGAGCCCGAGTGCAGAGGCCACCAGGTAGAAATGTGACGGGATCTAACAAAGCATTTGTCCCAGTGGAAGGCTGCCATCCACAATGTGGCAAATTATGTGAGACATAGGACCAGAAGGTTTTAACTGATGATGGAGGAGAAACACAGATGGGAATATGTTTTTCATCTGAGACAATCTAGGGTACACATCCTAAAGGGGAGGAGGGACTACTTTCCTTCTGTCCCATGTCCTCTGAGGTCCATCCCTTCCTTTCCCCCAGCTCCTTATCCCAACTTGCCCCTCCTCATCCATCCCACCCCATCTCAGACTCTCCCCCTCTGTCCCCAGGATACCGACATCTCTTCTCTTTACCTCTTCACCCCAGAGCTTTCCCAAAAGCTCAGGGACAAACCTTGTCATCTCACAGCCTCCCCCTTGCCAAACTACCTTGACTGAGATCTCCTGGCATGGCAGGCAGCTGGCACATCCGAGGCCTGCCTGGGTGGTTAGAGCCTGGCAAAATAAGTCTGGAACAGGTTTTACAGTAAGAACTGCCAGGCCATGGTGACAGCAGGAAGTGCTGCCAGTCGGCAGAGACATCCTGTGCCCGAGCAGCCTGCAAGGCTGGCTGGCAAAGGCAGGGCATGTTCCTGCAGGCTTGACTCCTGGTGGCTATTAGAACACAACTTGTGGATCATTCTGCCTTATTAATCTGGGAAAATAATTGGCTTGCTTCTCATGAGTGTCCTTCAGCACCACCAGTGCTGGGCTTCATGGTGACCCGGTTCTGGGAAGCAGCTCTGCATTTGAGAACAGACATTGCTGCTGAAGTCAGGAGCTTCTGCTTTCCACCAGGCAAGGTGCTGGCTCTGAAATTCCTTACAGTTGCCCTCTTTCCTGAGGAAGCTGAATCCATGCATGATTTTGTGAGCATTTTGTAACTTAACGATAGGTCACATTAATTTGTCTTTTTGCTCTGCCTTTACTCTTTAGAAAGATGGAAGTTATTTTTTAAAAATAAAGCATTGCATATGCTGCATGTGGGAAGTGGTGATTTCTAGCTATGGACTGAGGGGGCAAAATTGTATAATTTATAACTGTATCATAAATAATGAGTCTGATGCCTGTGTTACTGTGATTTTATACGAGTCTAAAAGTGGAGTCCTGAAGCCAAGACTCAGTCCCAATATGTTATCACTCCATTGCAGAGCTATAAAACAGTGGGAACTAGATCCTTGGCTGAACAAGAAGAGTTTCATTAACTCTATTTTTCAGTTCAGCTAATGAGCCAGGCTTGAAATCCTTTGCATGATTCAAACCCAGCACTTTTGCACCAGAAGGTAGGCTGGGGTAGGTGTGGAGTCCTGGACAGAAATCAAGGACTGGCAAGATGTCAGGAAAATATCTACTCATCTGGACTGCCTCAGTACAGCTACCCTGACTTGTCCCAACTGATGAGCTGGCCCTGAAGTCACAAGGCAGCTCCCAAACCTGCAGTATGCTATTCATTGCCTCTGATTTTGAGAGACACGCGTGCAAGGCAGGATGAGGTCCAAACCTCCTCAGCAGTGTGAGTTCAGAGAAGCAGAGATTTGCTGCTGACTTGGCAATTTTTTGTCTTCCTCCAACATGCCCACATCTACAGCAACTCCACTGCCTTGAGGGGCTGAGATGTTTGAGCCTGATTCATTGCACACACATTGAAGCACAGAATATGGGCAGGGTGAAAAACCAAACCAAACCACAGCCACACAAAATGCTGAGGTACAGCTACCCAGATGAGACTTGTGTCCTTCCAGCAGCTGCAGACTCTAAATAGGAGGGAAGATGAGGCCTGCATGAGATCCCTCTGCTCTGCTGGCCCTTGCTGTGCTCTGTGCCACTGGAATATTGTCCCAGGAGATGGCAAAATGCGGCAGATTGGACCTGTCTGCAAGGAGCCCGGCCAGACCACTCGCCAGTAGACAGGCACACCCCCTCACCTTCGCAGCCTCTTGCACTGAGACAGAGCCACATACCATTTGCTCTCATGGGCTTATCGATCCTGACACCCTTGGACTGTTCTGTTCCCACCCCACTGCCAGAATGTTGCCCCCACTCCTGGTGCTGCTGCCCCTGGGTGCTTGCACCCCTTGCTGCCTCTTGCCCTGCTCACACATCCACTGTAAGCTCCAGGAGCTCCTCAAAGGCCTGATCCTCCTTTTGTGTCAGAGCCAGTATTTCCACTGCTGGCTGCAAATTCTATCCCAATGTTTCCATGCTTAAACAAGAGAAAACTCAGGTTTCTTCACTGGGAGAGGATGGCTTCCTGGCTGAGAGAAGAAGATATCCTCTTTCCTGCCCTCCTACCACTGAGCCCTTTCGTTACAAGCACTAGCAGTCCTTTCACTACAAGCACACAACAGGGAAAACCATAGGTTTGGATTCCAACCACAAATTTTCTAGTCTTGATGAATCTTGTGTTTTTCATTTCCCTGGTCATCCCTCCAGTTGCAGGACCAACGCTGCGGCAGAACTGCCTCCTCTCCCAGTGCAAGAAGTATGGGATGGTCCTTCAGTGGATTCACTGGGAAGACACCCAGGGCTGTGGCTCCCCATCCCCATGTCAGCCCCCCATCCCCAGGCCTGGCCACACTGTGCTTTCCCAGTGAGGTTACACAATGGCTGCGGGGAACGGCGTGTTAGGACAAGACGTGTGAGTCACCAAAGGTACCGGAGTCTTACATAACCCCAGCATACATTTTTGGAGTGCAGTTCATCTGAAAGGGTTGTCAGGAGCCCTGACAAAAGCGACAGCCTGGGAGGAGCAGGGCAGAAGAAAGAAAATACTGCCATTCCTTTGCCTCCCCTCCTTACATTCGATCCTTCTGCCAAGACTTTGTCCAGATCCAGAAGGTCCTGGGCAGTCGTAGGACCAGGGCAGCTCTGACGTGTCCTGTGGTGTGTGACAACAGCTCCTCCAGGATGGGCTTCACTGTGCTGTTTTGGGTTTGAACTTGAGATCTCCAGAAACAGAGTGAATTTACCTTCAAACCCCCTATCCGCTGCTTCTGACCCAGGACTTGGTCTTCTCCTTCATCAGCTGAGCCTGCATAATCCCACTTCTCTGTCTGTGCTCTTCTCTGAGCTGGTATCATGAGCCTTTCCTTGGATTTCTACCATCCCATCTGTACAAACTGCTGGGTCTACTGGAGTACAGCAACACCAGGGCTGAGAACATGCATCTGAAAACCCAGTGTACAGGACCCATGTCAGGAAGTCAGGAGAGTCTACCTGGGCAGAAGGGCTTCACTTAGCTCATGGTCCATCCTGCACACTGGCAAAGAGGGATGTAACACAACCCAGCTTCCAGCCCGGGAGTGTGGCACACTCAGAGGTGTAGTTTAGGAGAGTGTAGGCGGGGATCAGAAGAGTTTCCAAGTGATGGGGTAAATTTCTGATTGCTTTAACTTTGAAATGAATGCATCTTCTATTTCCTGCATCTTCTCACATGGTGCAGACGATGTTTCATGTTTCAAGTTCAGCTAAAGTTTAATCAGACGGCTCTTCTGGCTCCAGGATGGAATTTTCAGGCAAATCCAGGACCAGAGGAGTGCGAAGGGTTATGGCATTCACCCAGACCAGCAGGATGCCAGCTCCCATCAGCAGCCAGATCCCAAACTGGCAGGCTAAACAGATGCAAGGTGTCTGAACAGCTCTTGCTGGGCTGGTCACACTTCTCCACCAGCAGAAATGCAACCTTTTGCATCATGATTCCAGGTCTCCAAGGGAGCAGAAAGCCTGGGTCCAAGTCCTGTCCCTGCCGAGGTTGAGTTGTGTTGGTGGAAGTGAACAGACCACTTGTAGAGGTTGGGAGAGGGGCAGGAGAGCAGGACAGGGCGCTTCTTGCGTAGGGGAGAAAGGGGCAAATGAAGGAATCTCTCATTATGATTCAGATAATTTCAAACTGCTAAGGAAGTCTTGGCTCCCTCCCAACGCAGAAGGGGAGTGCTGCCTGCAACTGTTACATTACAGCTGAGGCTCCCCGGGCTGGCTGAGGCTTCCTGCAGAGCAGCGGAGCTCAGCTGCTTTGGAGGAAACCAGCACTACCAGGGACTGACTCCAGCAGCCAGGAGTGACAACACATGGGCTGGGAAGAGCAGGGACACAGCTCAGAGTTGGACATTGCTGAGCAGTGTCCACTGTGGACACCAGCAGGGGCTGGCATCTTTGCAGGGAAGAAGGGACCGGCCCCTGGCACAGCTCCCTCTCACCTTGCTGGGGTGTTCTCTCCATGGAAGAGCTTTTCAGGATTGAGCTTGGAGGCTGCATACATCATATAATGGATGGGATATGTTCCCAGTGGGTGCTTCCTCCAGGAGTGTGCAAGCTCAGGCTGGGGCACCCTGAGCAGCATCTTTCCCCCACAATGCTCAAAGATAGTGAGGAGACCAAGAGCCACCTCTCACAGGTGAAAAATCCCTCTTCTAGCCAAAAGAACCCAAACATCTCCCCCACACATGCATGCTGTGAACCTGGATCCATAGATGCATATCTGCATATTCCACAAACACAGGCCAACCCTGCAGGCATTTCTCATTCTGATGAGCCCGAAGGGGTCCTGCAAAAGAGCCATCTGCTTCCACAGCTGGAGGGAAATGATGTGCTTGGCAGCGCACCCCATGGCTGCAAAAAGAAATGTGCTTGTGCACACCAGCCCTGAGCATCCCTCCTTCCTGGGCCAGCCTGGGCTTAGCAAGGAAGCAGGGCTGAGGACTAACAACCTCCTCCCGGTGGTGGGGTTGCCTGGCCAGGAGGCTGGAGCTGCCTGAGGCTCAGATGGCAAAGTGCCACCACATCACGTGGAGCTGGTTCCTGGATCTCTTGCCCCACACTGGGCCAAGCAGACCTGTCAGTGGAACTGGCCTTTCGGGGTTGTGCAAATTTTGACAGCCCAAGGCGTGTCCCGAAACGGGCTGGCCAGGTGCTGCTGCAGCAGGGCAGGGAGGGATGGCTCCGGGCTTCCCTTCCCTGTGAAGCAGCTAATCTTAACTGGGTACATGAGTGTCAACAGGTGCCGTGGAGGGAAGAGGGACGAGGGGATATTGGTGCAGCTGGAGGAAGTATTTATAGCTGCTTTTTAAAAAACCCTGTATAGATCACATCTCTGTTAACGTATGTAACACAATCGGGAACCTGAGCTTTTCATGATCCCATGGCTGCAGGATTTCCTGTGGAATCCTCTACAGGCCACAAAAACAAGCTAAAAATAAGTGCATTGAAAAGAGACACATACTGAAACATGTGCGTGCTTGTGCCTCCTCTCTGGCCAATGAATGGGGTAGTGGCAAGGAGAGCAGGGAAGGGGACAGCCCCTGGAAAACCCTCTGTAATAACTGGTCTGGTGAGACACAGTCCCCAGAGAGCTCCAAGCATGCAAAGGTGAGAGCATTCACTTTGGCAGGGGTTTCAGGAATCCCGGACATAAAAAGCCAACCCCCACGGGTATGCCCATCACTTCTCTTCAGGGCCTGTCACTGCTACATCCCTGCAGCCAGGCTCTGGACACCAGCTCCAGACATGCAGCAAGCTCCATTTGAAAACACAGCTGTGATAGGATGCAGTTGAGCTCCTGGAGGAAGCAGTGGGGAGGACCTGAAGATAATGGCAGCATCACCAGGCAGCTCAGATTCTAGCCCTCCTTTGAGCTACTCCCCTCCTCTGGAAGAGGACTAGGGTACCAGGACACCCTCTCTGCTCTGAAGGGCAAAGCCATCACCTTGCTGCTGCTGTGTGAATCACACATCACTGACACCTGCATTCACTGTGTAGGGTCAGCCATTAACAGGATACATCATTAACAAGGACAGCACCAGAGCTCCTCAGGGCTACAAGCAGTGTCCTTTGGAAGGAAGGGATGGAGATTCCCTGCAGCTGAACTGAGCCTGAGCTTCATACCCTCTAATTGCTCCAGGCTGTTGTGATTCTGTTGTTACTTGCAGCAAATGCCCTGCAGGCAGCACTGATGGAAGGTGGTTCTTTCTGCAGGTCAATTCAGCCTCTACCTTTGTTCCAGCACTGTCGCACTGCACAGCAGCTGCCTACCCTGTGTACTCCTGTGTGGACTTCTGGCAGAAACACATGCTCCTGGCTTCCTCCAGCCTGTACCTTCTGTGGTATCCCTCCAAACAGAGGTGCTCCATCCCCGGTCCTGTTGTGGAGCTGTCTCCTGCCACCCCCACAGAGGCAAAAGCACCCCTGGAACGTGGAGAGAGGGGAGATAATTCTGGTCACCACTCTGGCCACATGTCAAACCCTCTCTCTTGCTAGGGTGGCAGGTAATGTGATTAGTAGAAAGGTGCCTTAGATGAGCTGCTCTGGCATATGTTCCCTTCCCCCAGCGCTCTGCTATTAGCTGCCAGAGATGAAAAGCTGCAATGTGCAGAGAGACAGCTGGAGGTGTCAAGGATGTCACCTGCAAGCTGCTCTTTGTGGGGATGGGGATAGGATGGGGATGGGAATGGGTGAGAGCAACCAGCTGGAGGGATCAGAGCAGCCTCATACAACAGGGGAATGCAGTCATGGCTGGGGCTGCTCAGCCTTCTTTCACCCTATGCCCACACTGCATCCCCACCTCCCACCCCATTTATGCCTGTATCCCCCCCCCAGTGCAGGGGGTGTGAGCCCCTGGTGTTACAGGAGTGCCTCCACACCCGGGAGCAGTAGGAGGGAGAGGGGCTGCTGCATCACGGGGGCTGGGGAGCACAAAATGGGTTTCCTCAGTCACCAGGAAAACTCCCTTCCCAACGGGGTGTACAGAACGAGCTACAGATGTAGGGTCTGATGCGTTTTTAATGCTTTTTTGAGTAACTTTTAAACAGCACCCAGGGAAGAGAGGCAACTCATTGAGAGAGAAATAGTTTTACCCATTCCGTGCTGAGAGGAAAGAAAATCTACAGGGATAAAGGCTGTTGGTGTCTACCTCTGTTCCTAGTGGTTGGAAGTCAGACCCTGTCTGCTTGAGTATTTCTAGGTATGCAGGCTATAAGATCCTTCATGTCTAGGCCAGCATTGTCTCTCATCTTGCATGCTCTAACCTTTCTGGCTCTGATACATCCCCTGTCATAGCATGTGCAGCCATTCAAAGCACTTCTGTAAAGCTTCTTTTCCTGGCTTGTTGCTTTGACAGGTTTTCTTTGAATCACTTCCCTGGCTCTTCTTCCCTCCTTGCATCCAGGAAAAAGTGATCTGCCGTTTATGGGGAGGCCCTTTACAGCATTTTCACATCGCAGTGCCAACCAGAGGCTGATTGCTCCTTTGGTACAGACTCGCCGAGTTTTCCAGCAAATCTTCCTCCTACAGAGGTATTTGTACCTTGAAGAAAGGTTCTTCCAAATATCTCATCTTCTCTTCAAGCCTTCTTTAACAACCTTCCTACTAAACTTTAAACATTAAGCAAATTAAGGTACCCATGGAGTCCCACCTGCTGCTGCAGCTGTGACCCTCCAGCGGGTCTGAACCCTCCCTCAGCCCCATCCATGGCTGCTCCACACAGGCATAGCCCCTTTCATGTTTTCCCCTCCTGCAGCAGTTCTGTGAGCCTTGAGGAGCCCCAAGGAGCTCTTTGAAACCAAACCATCTGAGTCTCTACCCTCACCCTTGTTGGCTGTCCTGGGCTTTCCCAAGGCACCCCGCTAAGTGCTGAGCTCGCCTTGTCTGCTACCACCAGCCAAACATTTCTGGGTTTGTTTCCTTGCACAGGTGGGTGCCTGCACAGCAGCCTGGGGCTCTGCTGGGTGTGATGACTCTGAGCTGTGAAGAGCTCTGCTGGGGCCATGCTGGGGCTCCCTGATTCCCAAGGGAGCAATGCACCCACAGCAATGCACAGAGGACTCTGACCCACCCCACAGATGTCTTCAGGTTGATGCCGAGACATCAAGCTTCCAAGGAAATGGCAGTTTCCAGAAATAAGAACCTACCTCCAAATTTTATTCTCCCTGATGTGGACCAGATTATTGTCCAGAGAGGGCTGGCAGGTTCCAGCTGCTGCAGTGGGAACTAGCCAAGCAGGATGCATTTGGCATCCCACTTGTCCTAAGCTTGGAGTACAAGACTGCCCAAGCTTGTTCCCTGCTGAGGGCAGTATCTGCTTTCTCAGCACCAAAAATGAGATGAATCAGTCCCAAAACACCCTCCCACCCTGGGCTGATATACATTGAGTAGTGCAAGGAGCACTCAAAAAAAGCACAGTGCTATTAATGCAAAAGAGAAGGGGAAAAGAGTGTTTTTCAGATATGGATTTTGGGGTGTTTAAATGAGAAAGAGTTACTTGCCCTGTATGGCATTGCAGCTGCTGTGGAGGCAGCCACACCAGCTAGACCTCTCCCCATCCCAGCTGGATGGACTAGGCAGGATCCAGTCCTGACAGGACTGCAAGGCTGGGGTTGTTTTTCTGTAGAATTAAACATGAAGGCCCACATCCCTCCATCTGTCCCCCATAAAAACCATTTTCCTGTGAAACTGAAAACCTTGATTAACAGCCTGCTAGGGGAGACAAATCCCTGGAGTCTTTCTGTATGCCCAGAAGACATGGTTCCAGGGTAAACCTATACTTCATTTTGCTCTGCAAAAATCAGAAACAACAGAGCTGTCTTCAAGGAAGCCTACAGATTCACAGGAAAAATTAGGAAAAAAAAAAGGCAGTTTCTTTGGAAGTAATTTTCTCTTAAGAAATTCTCTCTGCATTTTTTATTAATGATACAACACCCTGGATGTGTCAAAAAAATATGAAAATACATTTCCTGGTGGGGAGCTCCAGCCTTGCAGAGTCAGGCAGTGCAGCTGCGTTGTCATTTGCTTCTTGGAATTTCATTTCCTAATCAACACATCCATGAAATGACTGTATTTTCAAAGCTTAGTTTCCAGAGCTGCTGGGATCAAAGACTGGGGAGGTGGGGGAAAAATCAGGGAGGGGGATTCTGTCATCTCCATCAGCAGCCCAACACGGAGAAATACCTGCCTGGGAAAGCCTGAACAAAGGGTAGTTTAATGTCCTGACCTGGATTTAATGTTTCAGAGACTAACAAGAAAATAGGGAGGCAGAGACCCAGCTCTCATCATACTCACCCTTTGGAAAAAAAAAAAATCTACTTCTTAGAAACATGAGGACCACCTTGAGATTTGTATGGTCTGGCTGGCCCCTCCTGGGGCAGTGTGACAGAGTGTGACAGAGAGTCCTGGAGCACCGATCCAGGATGCTGACTCACCTGTCTTTTTGCCTTTGGTGTCCAGCTGGTCCCATGGAGAGACTTGGGCCCAAGCATCCTTTCCCCAGGCACCTGATCTTACAGGTGTCAAGGAAGAGGAGCTCAAAATGTGTTAAAATTTCCCAAATCTGAGTGAGACAATGAGATTTTTGCTTCTCTGACACCTACAAGACCATAAGTTCCCTTGTGTGGCAGTCACCTTAAAGCTTTCCCACAAGCAGTCTATGCTTGTCTTTGAAGAAGTTAGAAAGACTGGGGGAAAAAAAGTCTTTCATAAAAACACCCAAACCCCTCTGGTATCTTCATTTATCAGGAAAAGTGGATTTGCATCTGCTGATGTTTTGCAGCTGCTTTTTGGGTAGCAGCTTGGTCAGCCCCTCCACTGTGCCTGGCAGAGCTACATGGATGCAGCCAGATGCCAGCAGCAAGATTTTGGACAACTTAGCCTTCATCAACCCATCCCACCACCCTGCACTTCCCCCCTTACTGCCCAGGCAGAGCCAAGATGCTCAACCCTGCTTCCCAGGAGCAGTTTCAGGCAGGATCATGTAGGGAGCTCTCTCTTCCTGCAGGGATGATGCTGTTACCATTGTGCTTTTCATTTAAGTTTTGCTGTGAGCAACATGATCACAGAAAAATAACATCACAGGAAAATGAAGAAAACCAAAAAATAGATTCTCCGATTCATCCTGTCACACTGCTTGGCAGGAGCTGGATGGTGTTGCCATTAGTTTTGTTTTCCCTGGGGCTCCCTGTGGCTCTGGGAGCTAACACAGCTCTTCAGAGGTGTTTAATTACAGCATCCCGGGTACCAGGAATGCAGATGGAGGGGAGACTATGGAGCAGCAGGGTGCTGCCTGGTGAGTCCCTGGTGCATAAGAGGGGTCCTTCTTCCTCCCAGCACACATCCCGTGCTGGAGGAGGAAGGGTGAACACCCAAGATCATCAGCAGGACAGGGCAGGCACCCATGTGGCCAAAGCAGCACCTGGCTGAGTGTGCAGGATCTCCTCACATGACACTTAGGTGAGTGCAGCTGGTGAAACGGCTCATTCAAAAGATGTGTTACCTGGGAACAGAGTCGGGTAACGCAGAGGTGTGGAGATGAGATAGTTGTTCCTGCAGGTAAAAGTGCTGCCGAGGGTAAGCAGACTATGTATGGCCTCAATATTTCCTCCACCACCAAGGGCATCATTTTGCCCTCAAAGTGCACTGAGATTACACGGACCAGGGTTTTAAGAACGTCCTGATGACACAGGTTGGAGGATATAAAAAAGCAAGTCCTCCCTGGGTGTAACATGGATTTACTACATACCTATGGACTGTGTGTGAAGGAGAGGCAACTGCAGCTCTCCATATCTCTCTCTCAAACATTTTCTTGACAGTAGTTTCAGAACAGCATTTTTGCCACCACTCTCACCTCCCTGCCCTATCACATGGCTCCCTACTGTTTCCTTTTAGAGAGGCATCACCACTGCAATGACTGGGCCACCTTAGGTTGGAGGGTGACAAGGCGGCCACTGTGCCACCTCCCTGTCCCAAGGCTCCCCAAGGTCTCTTGGAGCCACAGGAGTCCCACTGCGGGGGTAGACGTGATCCTGTTTCCCATGGCAGCTGCCATCTGGGCAGGTGTGAGGCTGGGGCTGGGAATCCCCTTTCCATTCAACACAGAAAATCTTACATTTATTCCTGAAAAAATATGCAAAAGGCAACGCAAACTCAGTGGGTGTTGGAAGAGAGAAGACCAATCCTGCTAGGTCTGTAGCCAGACAGTATCAGACAGTATTCAGGAGTGTGAAAATTGGAGAGAGGGGAGGGGATTTTGGTGGTTTTTCCTTTTTTTATATTTTCTTTTTCCTTTCCTTTCCTTTCCTTTCCTTTCCTTTCCTTTCCTTTCCTTTCCTTTCCTTTCCTTTTCCTTTTTTGTCTATTTCTTTTTTTAACTCTTTCTTCCCTCTCCCGCTCCCAGTTTTTATTTTCTTTTTTTTTTCTTTGCTTTTATTTTTTTTGGGGGGGGAGGGGGGGTTTGTTATATGCCTTTTTTTTTTTTAATCTTCCTTTCCCCCTCGCTTTTCTCTCCCTCCCGTTCCCCTCGTCCCCATCCCCTCCTCGGGGCCGCTCCGGGCCGGGCGGTGCCGCCGGCGCACGGGCTCCCCCCGGCGGCCACTTCGGGGTTCCTCGCCGGGACCCCGCATTCCCGGGACCCCCTCACCCCCGCACTCATCCAGTGCCCAGCTCCAGCTCCCCCAGCCCGATCCCGCAGTTCCCCACCGGGACCCCGCAGCCTTTCCTGCCCTGGGCTGAGGGTGTCGGGTGCTCGGGGTCATAGGGGGGCATCGAGGCTTTGTGACGGGTCACAACCTGCCCCTCTGCCCTTCCCATCACCCGCCCGGGCTGTGTCCCAGGGGCCGTGCACGTGTGTTCTCCCGTTGGAGGGAGCAGGGCCAGTCCCGGCTGCGATGTCTCCTGAAGCCTGGGGACGGTCATGGGAAATGAGTATTTGCTGCTGTCAAGAAACAGAATTCAGGGAGGAAAAGTGGGTCATGGAAAATTCCCAGCACTGGTGGCTTGTCTGACGCCCAGAGAAGGTCCGCAGGGCACGGACCTCTCCACGATGTCAGCCCTCTGACAGCTTGCAGGCGTCTCTGTGACAGACACCGAACCCCCACCGCTGAACAGCCCTGCACCAAGGCAGAGGATTTTTAACACTGAAGAAGAGCAAGTCCCGCGGAGCAGGAAAGGGAGAGCAGTCCAGGAGGAGACCCCCCTCCAGCAGCTCCTTGCAGGTTATACCAAGTCAGCCCTGAACAGCAGCTGGCCTCTCTGATCCAGGGCTGAGAATAGGTGCATGGGAAAGGGAGAGGACAGAGGAAGGAGCCTGTCAGCCCCCATCACCCTCCGGCCTGCTGTGTGCAGGACAGGTTGGGTCATGAGTGCAGCCGCTCCTTCCCCGTCCTGCACACATCTGCAGGTTTTCCTGCAGAACAGGTTTTCTGGTATTAGTGATACTGCTGCTTCTTTCTCCCAGTCCCACCCCACAGTGCTGAAAAAAAAAGAAAAAGGAACAAAGGCAACGACAATATCATAAAAGACTGTAAAAAAAAAAAAAAAGAAATTGCAGCACAAGTTATTGCCTTGTGCTTGTGAAGCTCCACAGTTCCTCAGTGCACATCCCTGAACGCCCCCAGAAAGGCTCTCACAACAGACAGGTACCTGCTCTCCCACTTTTCCTCCCACTGGGAACACTCAGTTCCTCTTCGATGATTCAGATAAAACCACCCCCTTGCCCAGGACAAGCCTGTTGGTGTTACCAAACAGGAAGGCCTCACTGATCACCTCTCACTCCTCACCACCCACATACCACAGCCACGTCTGCTTCCTGGCTTCCCTCTCCCTGACCTGAAGCAGGATGCAGCCAGCCATGCCCGTGGTGCTGAGCCTGACCTCCCTTTTGTCTCTCTCTCCTGCCCTCCCCAAGGGATGGGTCCAGAGCAGATGTTTCACCCAGGCACCCAAACCTGGCCATGCAAAAACGAGAGCACCTCCAGGTCCACACGAGTGAGGGGGTTCACTGAGGCTGGTTACCCATCTGCACAGCTCCAGGGGCTTCATGAGCACCTCTTGCTTCCTATGGCATTTTTTTTTGCCAAAGTCAAATTCATTGCTCCAATCTTCTGGCATCAGTATTGACCAGAAGCTGATTAGGAGGACTCATCACCCCTCCATCCCTTTTATTTTTAGTCAGCTTGAGGAATGCACAGTTGATCAGTTCTGCCTACATATTTACTGTTTTTATGGTGGTTTTTTTGATCCCCAGACTCAACTTCAGTAAGTTTTGCTACTTGCTAAAAACTTTGGCACCTCCATTTGGCTGCAAGGTGAAGGTGTTCATGGGGACCTCCATTGGATAGGATCCAGCCTGCTTTCCTTACAAAGGGGTTTCCCTCCCATTTTTCCATACCGTTCCACCTAAGCAGGGGTTTTGCTCTTCTGGAGGTGGTGTGCTCCTGACAGCAGCCTCAGTGGATGCAGTTACCACAGCATTCATCTTGTCTAAACTGCTTCTTTGTATTTTGGTAACAGTCCACCTGATAGTCAAGGACTTTTTTTCCTTAAAATTGTTCCTTCTGCATTCTGGATCTTTCAGCAGAACAAACAGAAACCAAAATCTAGCCAATCCTGTTCATGGAGAAGGCATGGAGAATGCAAACTCGTGTATTAAACTCCTGTCAGCTGATAAATAAGAATCTAAAAAAGATTGTTTAAAATCCTATTATTTCCCCCACACAGAGCAGTATTTTCCTGTCATTGCAGCTGTGATCCTGCTTCCCATTTCCCCCCTGAGTGTGCCTGCCTACCACCCCCAACCACCCCAAGCCCCACAGCACATTCAGCTGGGACTACCAGCTTTTCTGGCTTGCAACAGAGAATATGAGCACATGCTGAAGGAACAAAGGAAGCAGGAGATGGAAGCCTTAAAATCCAAACTTCCCAGCCTCAGAGACCATATGAAAAATCCTTTAGTCTCTTCATTTAGTATTTTTCTTCTTTATTTAGTCTTTTCCTATGTGAACTACTCTGCTTGCAATTGTGCGCCTGTGATTTTGTCCATAAGAGTGACAATTAATAAATAATTTATTAACAATTCCCTGACAACACAGGGATGGGATTCTCTGGGGGAAATATACTTTCCTCATGTTTCTTTTAAAGATGTCAGATGTCTACCTTAATTGCACAAATACAAAGGCAAACTCCATTGACGTCAGTGCAGTTATCTGGGTTTTATTAATATCAGATAAATATAAAAAACAGTATCAAGCAAAAATTCACAGAGAATAATAAAACACCCACACAAACCTCCTGCTGAGTTGTTCCTGGTGGTGGTACTTCACTTACTTGCAATGTATGGCTGAAGTGGCTATGGTTCTTGGACCAAAGCTTTCCTTTGCGTCACCTCTTTCCCCCTTGAGAAAGAAAACACTGTGCAGAAAACAGCTCTACCACCACGGTAATGGGGTGAGATTACCACTAGAAAAAACAGCACTCTCCAGCTCCAGCCTCAGAAAATGTCAGTGTCCGGGGAGCAGGAATAGGCTCTGCAACCTCTTTCCCCTCCTTGCAGGTGTGGGGCTGCCTGTGTCCAAGGTCAGCTCCGATGTGGCGCAGCCAAGTGACCTTGGAGCTGAGCAGTGTGGAAGGAGCAGTGTGAGAAAGCTCTGAGAGAAGCCATCTGAGGCCTCCACACCTCAGCACTTACGTGGGGGCCCTCATAAAGCTTGTGCACCCCTGCCCAGCCATGGGCCTTGCTGATCCCAACCTGGCCTTACTTTCCTGACTTCCTGGCTTCATCCTAGACCTGTGCCTTCACAAGTGAGCTGCATGGCCAGCATTGGAAGATAATGGCATCCCACTCACAGAAATACAGGACTCTGCTTTTTTCTGTGGCTAAAATACTGAAGAGCCTCAGCCATTGAACAAGCAATGACTTTGAGGCACGTGCAAGTAGAAAAACTGACATTAGGAAAAGGTGGCTTAGCATTTATTGGATTTGCCAGACACTAATTACAATAGGAAGAACAGTTCCCTCTGTTACACTTACAATGATGAGGTGAACCTGTTTCTTGCATTCCCAACCCAAAACACTGAACATGTTTTTTTCTTTTGCTCTGAAAAAACTTGAGGAGTTTTAGAATTTTACTGAATTAAAAGCAGCATCACCTGAGTGCTGGGGCCATGTCCTTGATGGATGTCAGCTGCAACAGCTCTAAGGAAGCTGTGGGAGATACCCTGGTGCTGATCTGAACTAGGTAAGGAAGCGACATCATGGGAAAGCTGCTCGGTGGCCCCAGAACAGCTCTTCTCCAATTCCAGGTCCGAAGACAAACTCTGACACCTCCGTGGCAGCAAGATGATCGTCTTCGAAGTGAAAAACACAGGCAATGTCAGCAGCCTGTCGAGCACGTAAGCAATCTCTGTGGCTCCAACAGCTTCGTAAACCTTAAGCTGAAATTTAAGCATGCAAACAGTATTTCACATACAAGGCTTAAAAGAGCATTGTTTTCAAGCTGCTTTTTGTTGTCTTCACTTCTGGGTTTTCTGATCCACATCTTCACGGTTCAGTGGTGTGACCGAATGCCAAGGAGCCAATCCTCAGCAACAGCCCTCTGAGGCTTTTTGGAGTTATTAGTTTGAGAAGAAAACAGCTGGAAAACTAGTTGGTGGGTCAGCTACTTTTGTTCCATCTCTCCTTGCCATTTCCCTTCACTGCTTTCACTGGGAGCCCAGAGTTCCTGTGACCTTCATTACTACCCTGTAACAGCCCACAAATGAAAGCATAGCTTTGTTACAGATTGCTACCTTAAGTACTTTTCAGCGGCACCTCTTCTTTTCAGACACTAAGGTTCAGAACTTGCACAACTGAATACACCCACACGCTAAGCATTATTTATTAGAGTTATAAATCAATTCTTTTAACTCTGTGGTACATCTGGACAGCAACAAATCAACCGAGCTGTTTGATTTGGGTGGAGATTTGAATCTTCTGGCAACCCTCTTAACCCAAGGAATGGGAAGATCTTAGCAGAGAGGAATGACAGACTCATGGTAATGCCTCACACAAGCGATGCTGCAGAGTCCATCTCTGGGAGCATCACATTGTGGTTACGCTGGTGGGGGAAGCTGCTACCACAGTGAGGGAAACAAAAAGCATTCAGAACATTCGTTCTTCCTGTTGCAATGCCTTCAAATCCCTTTTCCTTATCTTTACTCAGTGCCTCGCTCCAAGCTTGAGCTGTGCACTCTCAGGAGCAAAGAGCATACTTTTATATAACACGTGTCCTACCACATCCAACTGGGGAAGAACTGGCCTAATGACAACTTTTAGGCTTTCATTGATAAAAGTAAAACCAGGCAACTTTACTCCTTATGTGCACAACAGTCAGGATTTCAAACTCCATTTGAAGCCTCTGAGCCCCTTTCATCCACTCATGATGCTGTCCCGAGCAAAGCTGTCAGCTGAGCAGCTCCTGTCACACTGGATGACGAGGAGCCGCTGCTGAACTGCAGGCTCCTGCAGGGAGATGAGGGTTTGTAAAGCCAAGGGTAATGGACCTGCCACTAGACCCTCCACCTGCCAAATGGCAGCACTCACACTGAGCTTCTCAAACAGACTGTACAACACGAAGTGAGGGAAATCACCCAATGCTGTTTCCTTTCTGGGTGCCAGGAGTCTCTTTGAAGCTTGGAGCAGAGTGCATCCAAAATCCAAGCTGCCTTTTGAAGATGCACTTGTTACTTTTAATCAGATAGCAGTGGCAATACATTTAAAGGCTCATGAAACTCCTAAGTCAGGCTTCTTCCTTCTCTAAAGAAATACAAGACAAAACCTCAATTTTTATTTGCTGGTGGAATCATCAGTTAATGATCTGAGACAGAAACAGCAATGTGCATGTGAAAATAGGGTGAGAAGTGTAACTCAGCACTAGGAATTTCATAGTGGTGACCTTGGTGCTCTCAGAAGCCTCCACTGTGTCTGAAATTAGGGCACGACTTTGTAATGCACTTAATCTGATCCACCTGTGGCCTACTACACACAAGAATGCTTTCAGTCCCTGACCATATATCTTTGCTATGGCATCACCAGTTCACTGATCCTATGAAAAACATTTTTGGATGGATTTATTTCCTAGTTGCCCTACTGGAAAAAACAGGTCTGTCTTGCTAGTCTCTACATCTTGGGGAAAAAAAAACAACCCAGAGATTATCCCCATTGGTAGCAGCCTGCAATTCTGATCAAGTCTGCTCTAAAATGGGACTGACCACCCCTGAAATGGTACCTCACTGTGTCACAGCTGGGAGCAGCCACCACACAACAGGTACCTCAGACAGACAGAAACCTTCCAGTCACATCCTCGAGACAGCACCAACCCGGATCCACAAAGCCACACCTGCAAACCATCGGCACAGAGCAACTGATGCTGTCAGTGAGCTGAGCTGACCTAGACTAGCTAAGAGCCAGGCTCAGAGAGCCGGGAGAGGTTCTGCCCACACTGCAGAGCTCCCTGGGGCAGTCAGGTAACAGCCACAGCCTTTCTCAGCATGGTGGCTGTGACACGCTCCCAGGAAAGAGCAAGGTTTCCCCTTATTCCCTCGAAAGGAAGAACTCTGCTTAGAAAGGCAAAGACAACTCAAACCCCTACCTATAAAACAATCCTAATATACAATCACCCACCTCCCACTGCAGCAGGTATCAGGGAGGCACAATTTGAGATGTTTTACACCCATATCACCAACCTACCCTGCTACCATGTGACTAAAACCCAGCCCATAGAGTTTTGTATAGCAGTACCAAGCAAAATCATCAGCTTTCTAACAGACATGCTGTGTTCAGCTGCGATTTTTTTCAGAAGATCTCAACTTTCCAGCCTGGCAGGCAAACATTTGCCATGATGTGCTTGCAACAGTTACGTGAAGGAGGTGTGTGCCTGCATGAGGAGGAAGAGGTGTATTCCTTAGAAGGCAGACAGGGACTAGTAATATGCCTTCCGTGTTTCCTACACGCATAAGAATTGACACCTTGGAAATGCAAACCCAGTTTAAACACAGGGGTAAACAGATTTTCTTTTAAACAGAAGATGCCAAGAATAAAACCTGTAATCGTGGTTTTTGTACTATTGCAATAAACCTCCACCTTAAATGAAAGGGCACTTTCAAATGGTTTCACCCTATCTTTCTGGTACTGTTCACCACATATGCTAGTGCTAAGTGACAGCTCACTGCTAGGGCCACACACAAGTTCCTAGACTCACACCCCCCAGCATAGAACAGAACCCGCCGCTCAAGCTACCCCTGATGTAACCAACCAAACACAGCCTTCACCTTTGTCCGATCTGAAGTTCTGCTAAAATGATTTGACTAGGAAAAGCAGCTCTGTGCACCGGAGCCTTGACTTCTCAAAACTGCTCCTAGTGAATCTAATGAAAAAGACCACAAAAAGTAAACCCAGTCACTCTCTTGCCACTCTTGATTTTCCAGAGCAGACAGCTGTAAAGGCCAATGAAAACCCTGCCCCCATCTACTCTTAGGCCCAAACCTGTCACATGCCATGTCACACTTGTTCTCTGATTTCAGTGGACCAGGTTTCTCTGTCCTATTTCTCGAAGAATCTGATTCCTCAACATTGGCCTTCAGGACACTCACTTCCAGAGAAAAGCAGGTCAGCTTTGGGGACTCCTGCACTCAAGGCACCAGATCTCACCCCCTCCCCAAATCACGCTAGAGCAGGACATGTCTGTGCCGCAGCAACCCTGACACCAACTACAGCAGTACCAGCTCCACAGCTCTAGTCCTGTATTTGGAGCTGTTGAAAACTCCAGGGAAGGAAAAAACCCTACCAAACCAAAACCCAACTTCTGCAGTGAACACCAGTGGAAATATTTAAGGAAAAAGCAGGCAAGGATCAGAACGCAGACAGCTGACTTCTCTTTTAAGAAGCTGGCAGCCACACACTGTAGATTACTCAACACCTGCTTCTTGCCCAGGTTTCAAATCTCCAGTGCTGGAACAGCCTCCAGGCTAAGGCTTTTTTTCCTGTCTCATTCAAGAGTGTTGTTGCGTCTTCAACTTCGCAGATTTCAATGAGCTGTGTAAATACTTACTTGGAAAAGCAATAAGGGGGTTGAGTCACAAATGAAGATTGACCAAAACCAAATCCTTTATTTCCACAACTGTATAAATGTGCTCCAAGTATGTGTCCAACACAAGTTAGAAAAACAAAATAGAACATGCCAGTTGCAAACTAGATCAGTTCACTGACGTGCTGACTCCTTGGTATTAGGCTTAGTTACACAAGACCAGTCACAGTAAAAAGATACATTTTAGAGTACAAAGAGTAGCAGGATGTTAAGCCATTTCAGTTTGTGCACATACAAATCACACTTCTGGCAGAAAATGCAGAGAAGTTTGCATTACTGTGCTGGAAGCTATGTTGCATCACTTTAAATGGCATCAATATCAATATCGTCATCTTTATTGTTTGCAGGCTTCACAGTTTCAACTTTAGGTACACTGGCAGTTGAAGAGTACACCACCTGTGGAGACAAGACACTTGCTTTTACTACAGCACTGACTGACACTAAGCACTGGACTAAGTGCAACACCTACCCACCCAACCACCCTCCTGGCCACGGTCATGACCCACTTAACATGCTGCTTTGTAAGGCAGAGCTGTGCATGTGCATCTGCAGGAAGCAGGATCTCATACTCAAGAAGAGAAGTGTACAGTACAGGCAGGAGAACAACCACATCACCCACATGCAAAACTTGTTCCAGCCACAGCCACCTGGAGTGTAACTAACAGACTTTATCTAGGCCTAAACTGTGAGGGAAATGGTCAGTTATTCTTTCATCAGCTGTTTTAACAAACATCCCCCCACTAACTCATTTAGAACATGCAGTTTTTTGCATGATACCTCCCCCATCAACCTTCTACTACTACATGAGCTGCTACTGTGCAAGAGACTGTACCATTCCAGAGTGACAGTCTCGGGCTATCCAAATGCTCTTACACTTAGTGTAGTGTAGCAAGAACGCTCTGACCAAGCCCCAGGAATAGTGTTCCTTCAGTTCCCAACGGGTACAGTAATACACCAAGGAAGCTGTTTCAAATTGCACCAGGAAAAGGTTACAAGACTTAAACATGCAGGAACAGTGCAGCCTTGGAGTTGACAATGAACTAGCCTTTCCTACCTCTATATTTTCATCTTCATCCTCTTCTTCATTACCGGAAGATTCTTCTTCAGCTTCCTTTAGCCATTTAATAAATGGTTCTGCTTTGACACGGATTTCTTTGGCAAGATCCTTTGAAACGTATTTCTTTGAGGCCTGAAAGACAGAGACTTTGGTTGAACGCTGAAGAGTTTACACCAGACCATACCCAAACACAGCAAGAACCCAACTTGGACCTCCAAACTCACCCCCTGCCTTGAACAGCCCGTTTTTGGAAAGGTTCCTCTCAGCACAAGCTATCACACCAGAACACAGAAGCCAGATGCAAGAGACTACATTCAGGTACATAACACACTACCCTTTACCTTTTCTGCCCAGCTAAGGATGACTTCTTCTTCCAGAAGATCTGCATCATACATTTCCTTCAAAATATGTGGTATTTTCGAAATAAGCTGAGACTGATGCATGGCTACCACACACTCGAAGCCATGGAGAAGGTACCTCTGGGCTTTCTTGTTGTTGTGGCAGAACTAGAGTTGTGATAAACACAAAAGGGATTCAATTAGCTTTTTGAATTCTTTGAACCTTGAATTACAAGGTTTACAGTAGTTCACACTATCCCTCCCAGTAGTTCTCCCTAGGTAAGCAGCAGTTTAAAAGCAAAACACTACAGTAAGTCTTCTTCCTCACAGTACCAAGCCATTGCTATAAAACACTCAGAACAGTGAGTGCAGAAGAAGGAATTGCTTACACGAAGGAAGTGACGTCTGTATTTTCTTATTTGTTCACGAATCTTTTCGTCAAAAAGGACTTCAGTGAGAACTAGTGGGCCCATGGCCTTTACATCCAGTCTCTCTGCTTCTGCTACAATGTCTTTGTCTGAAGTATCAATGACACCTTCTTCCTTCTTTTTCTACAGGGAAACGGGTACAGAGAGAAACATTTTAATGCCACTTGAGGTCTGTGCCCTTTGCACCCTTCCCCTCCCACTGCTGGCAGAAACAGTGTTTTGATAGAAGCTTAGAGATGTTGCTTTTAGTTTCCTTACAAACACTTCATACCACTAAAGCAAACAACCAGAGAATAGTTACCTTCACAAAATCAAACAGTATGTTGACTCTCTCCTCCACAGTTCTTTCCAAGTCTTCACTAAGCGTGAGGTTCTTTGCATGGTCACTGATTTCATCCATTCTACGCCTCTGGGCTTCTTCTGTTGTGTCCTCACCCCAGTCATCATCATCCTCCTCCTCCTAAAACACAAAAGCAAACCAAGAGATTCACAGTGTTACTGCAGGTTTAGTAATAGGCAAGGGTAGAAATGATACCAACTTGAGTGCATTTTTAAAAACCTAAAGAAAGGTTTACAGTACAATTTGCAAGTCAAAGACCACAGAAAAAGGGAAAGAAGTAATGGAAACTTGAAGCTAGACATTAGTTTACAACCTTCTGTAAGGTTACTTCAAGTGCAGTTTTACCTCTCTCTATATATTCCAGCATTTAAGTTTTGGAGACAGTAAGAGCTTTTGGTGCAATGTTGACCAGCAGGGAATGCCAGTGATTTTTAAGTTTTAAATCAGAACAAGATACCACACCCTTATCTCCCCACTTTCCCTTCTACTTACCACAACCTGTGGAGGAGTAATCTCCTCTGGTGGTGGGGGTGGAAGTGTCTCATTGCTGGACACAGAACCATTCTCTTTGTCCTTGCCTTTTCTGTTCTTCTTCTCCTTTTCTTTCTTTCCTGTACCAGTGTCACCACTTTCTGCAAGTGAATTTTAATGTTTGTTCTATGAACTAGAGCAGGCTACAAAATCCCTGCACCTCTGCCAAATCCCTAGGTGGGTCTGGATGCTTTCATTAGCAGCAAGTTATGTGTAGTACCAATCCCCAAATACACTCAGGGCAGATGTACATCTGGCAGGGAAACTCCTGGTCCCAGTCACAGTCTTATCATCACCAACATTGTCCAAGTCTATATAACAGGTGACCTCACAAAGCAGAGACCCCTGGAATAGGTTAGACTTTTCTATTCTAGCAAGCTTAAATTGCAGCAGGCAACTTAGATGCTTACTACAGAGTGTTGCTTGCACAGAACATTACTGTTTTTACTTCCTACTCTTTTACTTCACACCAATTCTAAGGAACTGCCAAGAGCTACTGCTAACTACCTTTCCTCCTCCTAAGTTGCCCTGCACAGGTAAATCCAGCTCTTCACAAATAGTTCTACCTGGGAGGACACAGCATGACAAGGAAAAAGACAGATCACAGCTCCTCCATCCTGATCCCCAAACATACTCTAGGACTAGGCTGGAGCCTTTTTACACTTCAACTAGCTGTGAGCTAATTGTTTTTCTTTTTCATCAACAGCACTCATACAGAAGTTCTCTTTACTCCCAGCAAGTAAGGAAAGGCACTTACCAGGTGGGTTTTTGAGAATGAACGTGCAGAGTTTATGGTTTGTGTCAAGCATGCCTCGATAGCCACAGGCTTTGCAAGAGTTACCTATAGTTTGTTTCTTAGGATTGACATGCTGCAAGAGAGAACAATCTTCAGTTAACATTTCATCTACAAAACAATTATGCATTAAAGCCTAAACCTGACTTTTACATTATCATCTCCACAGGATTAACACAGAGGAAGTTAAGTAGTAGCAATTTACCTCAGCAGTTTTGAACTGTTATAGATTTAAAACTTTCCCTAAGAGCATAGGCATGTGTACTGGGTTTTCTTTTCATATTCAAGTCAGCTTTAAACTTTGCACCACTTGCACAAACATCTAATGAAGTGTTTCCAGTGTCATCCTTAATACAGAGAAGAGAGCACTCACCAGATCAGTTTCAGGATTCTCACACTCAGGACAGAGAACAAATTTTTTAATGAATCCATCCAACATGTCTTGCAGCTTATTCGCCTCATGAGATCCATTGACAATGTAACGGTCATTCTTAACATCAAACTGGGTCTGTGCTCCCAGCTCACAACCAAAAAATTTGGTAGGATCTGCAGAGAAAGCACAGTAAACACCACCTCCCTTGTACCTTCAATGTGATTTTTAAACAGCCAGTAAATACACTATTGCTTCTTTCTGTTCATTATTTCATCCTGAGATAATCGCATTTCTTTCTTACCAATCTTTAAAGAATGGTATTAATGCTTTATTAGCTATGTAACACTACCACTTCAAACACAAAAGCATTAAAAATGCTGTGTCACTCCACACTACTTACACGTTGGAGGCCGATTAAGCGCCTTTGCAACGTCAACCATGTTGACTATAACCGTCTTTATTCCATTTCCTTTGCCCTCCACCTAAAGAAAACAAATAGTATTCCAAGTCAAGTGACTGCAACAGTCAAACCCAGTGTGTATTCCTCCCCATTTAACTACACCAGAATCCTGCTGAGAATTGCAGCTCCTTAGTCTGGACAGAAATAAGCAGACACCGTCCCCGCCTTTTGAGTGGCCAAGTATTATCATTATCTCACACCTCTTTCTCCTCTTGGGAGAGCAAGTGGAGTGCTTCCCACCAGTGCTTAGGAAGTTACCTTGGCAATCAGACGGGGCATTTTGTAGCGATAGAACTGATCTGAAACACTGCGGTTGACGTTGACAGACATTTTGCCTTATTAGTAGCTTTATCAATAAGGTGAAGAGATCTTTGATTGCAGTTTTTTGGTATCTTCTGTCTGGAGAAGACGGGATGACATAAACGACTGCAAGAGTTCTCGGTCTCTGACATGAAAAAATTTTCGCCACTGAGGCTGTAAGGTTCTTGCTTGTATGCTATGTTTCCCCAATACAGGTACCAGTGGCTGCGCAACAGCTCTGCAAGTATTAAGAAAGAGAACAAAAAATTCATTTTAGCTTAATGTGCATCAATCCGCTCTTGCTACAAAGCTACATAAGGGATTATATTTAGGGTGAAAAAAAGGGCAAAAAAATAAAAGGAAATACGTTCTTTATGCTATAACTTTCTTCAACCTATGGAACTGAAAATAGCAACCCTGGATTGTACTGCTAAGGAATTTATCCTAACTACACCTACAAAGCTTTCCACCCTCTCTTACTATCCAAAACCTAATGAACAGCTTAAGACTATTTTCTGTACAATTAACTCCTGCAGGAGTTCTGGGATCAGTAAGGAAGGGCACACTCCTTGTTTTATTACGGAGACCCATGAATCTTGTACCATAAGGGTCATGTGGCAGGGCAGAAGAAATCAGGAGAAAGATCTGGAAATCAGATTCAAATTCCACAGCATAGCATGAACCTATCACACAAACAGAAGTCTATCACAACGTTGAGAAATATCAGTAAGACAAAGCAGCAGCAATCTGTAGCCCAACACAGTTTTTATGTGGCTTACCAGCTTTTGGATCGGAGTGGAAAAGAGTTGAAAATTAAGTAATTCTCCCTCTCACTTATGGATTCTCATAGCAGCTTCTGTTGAGTTCTGACTTAACAATAAGCCTGATAAAGTCTGACAGAAGTTGCTTCACTGTAGAAAGCCTAGCAATGCAGAGGTACAGAGCAGTGCAGCAGCTTTTCCAGATGATTTTTTTTTCTCGTGGGAAGGGGAGGGGGAGGAAGGGGAAGGAGGATGAATCCTATTATTAATGTTGCTTTCAGCAGTATTTACATATTTAAATTAACATGTGCCTCTATAATCAGATCTAAGTACTTAAGCCACAACTGGCTGACTACACAGGCAACCCTGACTACAGAGCATGGCTACTCTGACACGTCATCATGTTATCATTAATGGCAGAAGCGCTGACACATTAAAGTAGCCTTCTTAGTATTTACACGTAAGAGCACATCTATGATGCAACATGATCCGAGTCCCTCTGGTCAGGTTTACAGATTCTTTACACAGAAGCAGTTAAGACTTGTATAAGCCTTGTGTTCTACATTAGCACAGACGCAGTTTTACCCTTCCTCAGCAAAAAGTACACCGCGGACTCGAGGTTTCCTTTCCCAGGGATGTCTAACAAGAACCACCGCGCAGCCTGACCACGCGTTTGCGGCAGCAGCTATATCGGTGACCGGGCACCCAGAACGAGCGCGGCGCTTCCCCTCCTTCCAGATTACCGCTTTTGTCTGCCGCAGGCTGAAGCTCCCTCTCCTGGTCCTTAGGACACCTCATCCCAAGCACCACCTCCCCCCCATACGCCTCGCACGGAGGAAAGAGCGGGAAGGCGAGACCCACTCCCTGCCGCACAGCGCCGCGTCCCCGCCCCGCTCGTGATGAGTCATAAATGCAGCAATTAAAGCACTGAGTCAGCGCTGCGAGAGATTGCGGGGGGGGGGGCGCGGGGGGCACCCCCAGCCGCGCATGCGCCCATCCCCCGGACCCCCCCCCCCCCCCCCCCCCAGCCGCCCCCCCCGCCCCCCCCCGGGGGGGGGGGGGGGCCCCCCCCCCCCCGCGCGGGGGGGGGGGGCCCCCCCCCCCCCCCCCCCCCTCCTCCTCCCCACAGCGCGGGAGGCGCGGCCCCGCCGCCGCCATCTTGTCTCGTCGCATGGCGGCGGCACGAAAATAAATAAATAACTAGGGAAAAAAAGAAAAGCAAACCCCAAAGAAGACTCACCAAAAAGAAAAACCAACCAACCAACAAAAACCCGGCAAGTGAAGCTCTAGCGGTTTGTTTGGGTTTTTTTTTCAATTGTTCCCCCCCCGCCGTCTCTTCTCTCCCCCCTCTCCTCAAGGTCCGGGACGCTTCGTTACACAAAAGCCTCTTCCCATTATCCGTCGTTTACCGACAAGCCGAGGCCCCAGCCCAGCCCAAACCGCTCCCCCCAGCCTCACCCCGCTGCCCTCGCCCGCTCTACCCCACTACTAACACTCACCGTTTTCGTCCAATAAAGACATAAACCCAACGCTGCTCGCCCCGGGCTGCGACGAAGCCGATTGTGCAAGGAGAACAGGGCCGAGGGGGCGCTTATATTCAGGCGGAGAGGGAAGCGGAGGCGGACGCCGCAGCCTCCGGGTCCCGGCGTCCTGGGGCTGGCGGTATCAGCAGAGAGAGCGGCGCCGGGCAATCTGCGGGCAAGACACAATCAGGGGCATCGTTAGCGGTGGCACCTGTGAGGGAAAGGGAGGAGGAGGAGGGGGGAGAAGAGGGAAAGGGGGGAGGGAGAGGCGGCGGCGGCGCGCAGCCGAGGCAGGAGGGGGCGGCGGACGGGACCCGGCAATGGCTGCCCCGTACTCACCTCTAGAATGTTCTCGCTCCGACTGAACAACGCCAGAGCTGGGATCAATCAGCCAGCGGCGCGCCCCGCCCACCGACGCCGCCATTGGCTCCCCGCTCGCCTCGGAGCGGAACTATTGGCCGGAACCTCGCCGCTCCCACCGTCTATTGGCGAAGACTGCCATCAATCAAGGCAGCCCTGGCTTCACCTCCCGCCCCCTTCGCCCTCCCCCCTGCCAGTGCCCCAAAGGACATCGCGTCTACAGCGACCGAGTCTCGCGAGAGAGCGCTGGACGGGCTGGGGGGGGGGCGGGAGCGGGAGCTGCGTAGGCTGAGTCAGTTCGGAGGGGCTGCGGCTGGAGGGTCGAGGGGGCTTGGCGGCCTCTGCGGGGGCTCTGCGGGGACTTCGAGAGGCTGAGGGGACTCTGAGGGACTAAGGGGGCTCCTAGGGGGCCCCGAGCCCCCTCTGGCCCCACCGCACTGCCCCGTGTGCGGAGAGACTTCGCCGTCCTCGGCTGCCCCTCAGGGCTGCCCTCCCTGCCGGGGAGGCGACCGGCTGCCTGGAGGGCAGTGACTGAATGCTTGACATCACTGTAACTATGTCACAAATGATTTAAAGCAATTAAACTTCTGAATAAGTTGTGTTTTTCCTGTACATCCGGCTTTCAGGGTGCAGGGAAGAGCCTGTTATTTAACTTCAGTGTCATAAAGACTCGGCGATGGGTGGCTGTCAGTGCCTGGGCTGCCTCACAAGGGATGACACAACTGTCGTATGCACATACCCTATTCTTTATACAAAGTGTTGCCAGCCCTATGTAGCTGAATTGGGACCCTGGGTGAAATGCATTTTTGGATTTACATTCACGTAAAAAGCAGAAAACTTTGGTCCTTTCTTTCCTGTTACCCTTTCCCATCTTCTTCCATCTGCTCTCTTGCAGTATCACGAGAACTACATATTTTGGGTATTTTAGATTGTCAATAATGTTCAAGTGGCAAAGAACTTTTTCCTGACTTTATGAATTGATTGGTGAAGCAGCTCTCTTACCCCTTTAAATACTCCCCAGCAGAACAATGCTCCTCAGTTCCTGTCACTGTCTTACTGAATAATGTTGTAAAGATTTTTGATGGCTCTGTGGGTGTATAGAGGAAAAGAGAGGGAGCAACAATAAAACTAGTAGTGACATTAGATAATGTTATATACTCTAAATCTCTTCCTGCCTGAAGTTAGTTTTGAAGCATAGGTTTCCTGGCTGACTTTGATATCACATCGATGTGGTCACAGGAAACACCCCTCCTGTTCAAGTTCATTTTGGAACATTTTTGGTCTGATACGCAGAAGAACTGCATTCAAATATGAAAGTGACAGATAAACAGAAATCATAAAAGCTGGGCTATCGTTCTGGACACTTCTGATGGCACACAACAATAAAAGATCTTGTTCTCTCAGCTGGAGCAACAGGGAAAAATGTGCTCATCTCAGTGGTTTCTAACAAGACCCTCTTACATGATGGCAGCTGCCCTCTTTACATGTCTCCTTTCGGCGTTCAGAATAGCTGGTCTTTGTAGCCAGGACACTGTCCTGTAAAGCATCATAGAATAGTTTGGGTTGGAAGGGACCTTAAAGATCATCCCGTTCCATCCCCCCTCTATGGGCAGAGACACCTTCCACTAGACCAAGTTGCTCAGAGCCCCATCCAGCCTGGCCTTGAAAACTTCCAGGGATGCAGAGTCCACCTTGCGAGTTTGTCTTGGACTTCACTGTCTGCATTTGAAAAAGTTAAAAAATTCTTCAGGATATGTTATTTATCTCCTTGATAAACACACAACACTTTCTGAAATGTGAGCAAGAGTGTTAGGGCAAAACATTGAAGCATCTCCAAAAATATCTTGAGGGGAAAAAAGTCATAAAAAAAGTGGGAGGCAAGAAAAGCACAGCAGGAAATCCTTTGCTGTGAAAATATGCTGCACATATAACTTGCTAAATGCCTCCTGTCTGTGGCTTTAGCTCCATTTTACAACACCTAGGGGGTTAATAAATTACAAGTGTTAAAGCCTATTGCTGCCAACACCACTTTAGTGAGCTGCTAAAGGGAAAAGAGACCCTGGATTTGGTGCTATTTTACATAATGAATAACTCTGAACCGTTACGATTAGTAGCATAAATAAAGATTTTTTAAATATATATAGTATATAAATTGACATAATTTAGTTAAAGAGGTACCTTTTAGATGATATTTCTTCTGCAAAAAGCAGGCTCCATCCAAGTGAAGTCATATGACATTCTCCTGGATTATACAAACGAGACTAAAATTGTGGATTAATGACTTCTTGGTGCCTAGTTGTTGATTTTTTTCTCAACAGAAAATTCATTAGTATTAAATGTCAGATCTCAAATATTTTTTACTGAATCTTAATATTTGCAGTTTGCTCATTTAAATATTTCATGGCTTGGACAAGACAGAAAAATCTTTTCTCTCTTCCCACTTTAAAATATCATGGTTTTATGAATCCTGAAGTTCATAGTTTGCATTGCTTGTATGATCTTCAAAATACAGACCACTTGTGTGTTTTGCATTTTTTTGGTAGAAACTAAGCAGGTTTTAGATGTACTTTCGTAATCATGATGTTTGAAATGGCATTAGTAAATCAGGTTTTACAAGTGGTTTAATGTCTAGGAATAGAAAGTTTTCCACAGTGGACCTTAGGGTGATTTGCTTATCACAGAAATGTTTTGTTATTGCTCCATTCAGCCTTGAATAATCTGAGTTTGTTCCATGTTGCCTTAGTCAGTTTTTATTAGAAATAACAAAAAATCAATGCCTGTGGTAATGAAGCAAAATAAAATTCTATCAAAGATCTTAATATATTTAAAATCCAAAAAAATTGGTGTTGTAATCACATGTCTTTGTATCTCTGATTGGCAACTTTTTGTCCTGTCTGTGGTTTACTCCGTGAGTTTATCCTCTCTCAATGATTGGCTGGCTAATTCAGTACCCGTTCAGTAACCTTGGCCTTGGAGAATGTTTTGTCTCTGCTATAAGCTGTATGTGTTATCTCCCAGGGGCTGGTTCAGAGCTCTTGTTTTGCCCAGTGCGGGCAGGAACCCTGAGCACCTGAGTAAGGGATTCCCTGTTGTGCCATCTTCACAGTTTTGGCTGTAATTTCAGTAATTTCAGGAGATGGAAGGAGGGTCAAGATTATCTATAGTTAAGTGGAATAGCAATAGCCTTTCTTCTTCCTATCTTGGCAATGTGTAGAGAAAGTTTAATTATTTACATGCCAGGTTGGAATATGCAACGTTTGGGGAAGGGTGGGTCCAAAATCCATCGGGATTGATCAGTCACGAGGGCAGAGGTTAATTCTGGTTTTACTGTTCATGAGCTCCACAGTCACTGCTGTTCAGCACCTCACTGGTCATCCTGGGGAGACTCACTTTGTGAAATGCTCTCCTTTCCATGCTCTATAACACCATCATTCTTGTTAGGTATTAGTAGTAGTTCAGGAGTTAGTAAACAGAGAAAAAGAAGAGAGCAAGTGTGTGACCTTAGACACACAGGTAGCCATTATTTAAGATAGTTGTTTTTATTGCTTCTTTTACTATGCAGAAATGCTAAAATCTCCCAGCTAGTGTTTGGGAGTGAGTGCCCTGAATGTGCTAGGTGTCAGCTGACAGCACGAGGCAAGCTCTGCTCCAAATCTCTTGTTGTCCTCAATAGACACAGTGAGGTTCCCTCTGCCCTCCCTGTATATCTGCCTGTGTAAGGGAGTCACCTCAGCAAGGGGAGGCAAACAGCTTCTCTGCAGAATATAAACTAGTATTTGATAGCAGCGAAGTCTCTGCCTTGGAGACCTGTCTTTTCTTTGTGTGTCTCAGCAGTAGGTGGATGTGCTGGCGATAGGAATCAGGGAAGCCAGGTTTCTCAGTTTGTCCAGACAGCAGCTTTGGCTATGGGCCTAACTGGCAGCCAATAGCCTTATGCAGCACTCGCACGCTTGTGGTTGGCAAATCTGCCTGCCACATTTATATGGTTGCTGAAAGAAGTGGATGTGGAAGATAAGGAGTCCCTGGGAATATAGCTTCCAGCTGAGAACACGCTGTCAAAGCTACCTGCCTGTTCATTATGCCCATTAGTACCCACTGCATTTACATTTCCCTGCTACTTGTCATAGCCAGGTTTCAGAATAGCCTGTGTCGTAGCACAGGCTTTCAGAATCTGCCTGTGTGTTGAGTTAAATCTCTCTTCCAATACTGTTTTAGCAATTTACACTTTCATTTCCATTTCATTACAGAAATTGCTCAGGTCCTCTGCAGCTGTCATGTGCTTTGCCAACACCTTCACAGATTAATCCTCTTTCATCCTTTTTCTTTGGCTTCTGATTGTCTGGCAACCAGTGCTGTGATTATCAGTATTGATTTCACAGCAGATGTGAACTCTAAGTAGTAACAAACAGTAATGAGGTATTAGAGTTACCTGTTGGCTTTCTACTTTTTCTAAGAGGAAGGTGTGGTAGCCTCTGGTACTGAGACCCTATCTCCAAACTTCCTCCCAGTCTGGGGAGACCTTGAAGATCTTAAGTGCTCTCAAAACCCTTCTCCTGTGAGCATAAATGTGGCTGCTGAGCTTGTTTCTAGGGGTCTGCACTGCTGGTTGCAGCATATTTAGCTCATCTGTTCTACTCATTCGAGCATGGAGGAGTTTCTTTGCTTTAGAGCAATGCAAGGGCATTGCTGGGAGGGCTGGCGTTTGGAGTCAGTACTGAGGCCCAGCCAGGCATGATGTTTGTGCTTCTGCTGGCAGATCTAGAAGAGGAGAAGGTATCCCTGATGCTTGTGCTGAAAGCAAAAGAAAAGGCTATTTTGAAGGCAAAGGAAAATCTTCGTATTCTCCAAAACAAAACCTTTGAAAGTGCTGCTTGCCTGGAAGGACAGAGCTGTGCTTTTGGAAACAGACAGCACATTATAGAAAACATAGGTTTTTTACCTCCAAAGTCTGATTTTAAATCCCTAGAGAGTTTCCCTCTCTTGCAACACTGAAGGTATTTTTCAGGGAACTACAGGTCTTGTAGTGGGTAATGTTGAATTTGTACATCATGGTTGAGAATTTGCTGCTTGTTTGGTATATTTTGCTGTCAGCCCGAGAACAGCTGGTGTGAGCTCCCTAATAAAAACACAGGGATTACCTTTTGTAATGAAGCAAATAATACATGACTGGGATGCAGTGCCAAAGTCTTTGAATGCTCTGGTGGTTTGCAGCTCAAATATTTATATTCCTAAAGTAAATTATTTGCCAAACTGAAAAACAAAGCAGGGGGAGTGGTACTTAAAATATGAAAATAGAGGCAGAAACTTTGTCCTATGGTTTGCACATGCCAAGTGTTATGTATGCTTAGGGTATTACATAGACTAGTAGCAACGTTAAAATAGCTGATAACACACATGGTTTCCAAGGGTGGTATAATAAATTAAGTCTGGTTTTGACCCATGGGGATTCTTTGATGCCTAATAAAAGCTGGCTAGAAGAACTAATAATGTCTCACTCTACCCATGAATGTAATTGTATTTGGAATTATCTAGTGGGTTCAGGAACAGGTAAATGGGGCTGAAGAGACAGGCAGGTGCATGCACACACATGAACACACACTCCACCATTGCATGAATCTTACTTGTTTAAGAAATGAGGCTAAAAATATCCTTGAATATGAATCCAGGCCAAGCATGGTGTTGACTGTAAAGTCTAGCATGATTTTATTGACCTAATGTAGATTTCTGTTTTTGAGAACGACTCAGGAGACACTGAAGGCAGAACTTTCTGACAAGGATTTTACTGCCTTGAACTATTTCCAGAACATTTTTTTCAAAAGTTCTAAGACACCAAGTTGGGCCAATGAAGGCTTAAAGGCATAATGTAGCTGAATTTTCCCTTGAAGCTCAAGGGTGTTATTTGAAGAAAAAAAATCTTATCCACATTAATTGTTTTTGAACTTTTTATTTGAGATAGTCTTAGGAAACAAGCTTTCTGGAAACAAGCTTTCTTGAAACAAGCCTTTTCATAGAGTTGAATTGATGTAAAAGAAATGTTAATGATGACATGATTTGTGGCTACCACACTCGTATAGGAAACTATGGCACCAACAACTGAATTACATTATGTGGTAGCTGTAAATATTTTGGTGCTGTAATTCTTTCAGAACTTGTCTTTAGGATTCCAAAATGATTGTGTGCATGTGAGATTCACTGGTACAAAGCATTATTCAGCACTTGGGAGTCTAATTTATACTTATTTCACCAGTGTCCTTAACATACCTTTTTCTTAAGCCTTGTTTGCACAAGTAATTTCAAGTAGAGTAGCATTTTTGCTTCAGTGCCTGATGTAGTCATGGGGCATCTGAATAAGCTGTAAGTTGTGGTTGTACAGTTCTCCATGGATTTTTTATCTGGTATGTCTTCTTTGCAGTAAAGAACACAAAGTAGTGCTTCTAAAAGTTCCTCACAACCACTTGATCCTCTAAAAGATGAGATACTCGAAGAACATGCTGGCTGGTTTTAGTGTTTTGCTGCACCTCACCCACAGTTTGTTTTTAATCATTCTCATGAATGATTTACTGTTCTCTTTCTATCATGTTACTTTTTCATTGTTGCCTCCAGCAGGCAAAAAGCTTTCAGAGGGTTCTTTAGGGCTTAATGTATTGTTTGTCCTAGATGTTTGGCATGACTTATTCAGAAATGCGTAATAAATACACAGCTCCTCTCGTTTCTGATTGTTTGCACATTTGACAGATTAATGGATGACCAGGTGATGGATGAATTCTCTGTTCTAGACGAAGTTAGGGAGGGTGTGTGGGTGCAGGTGGGATCTAGAAGGTCATATGTAAATGTATGTGAGCTCATTAAAGTCCATGGAGATGCAGTATTTTATACCAGTGGATAATGTGCCAGTTTAACTCAGAGACTTTACTTCTGAGGCACCTTTCCTGGTAGTGGCTCTGTGCACTTATCCCTGATTATGGCCATATAGATATAATAGTTCTGTCTTCAAAGATAGCTTATAAATAGTTATTTTTAATTTGCAGATATCCAATTCTTTTGATGAGTTGCATCTACTGTGGCTAAAGAAAGCTCTTATTTTCCCTGCTTGCTTTTTTTTTTCCTGGTGCACTGAGACAAGGAATGCTGTGACAAGGGGTTTTGATATTTATTCTGTCTGCTGTGAGGGTAAGTCTCTGTGTGAGTCTATGTGCTCTGAAGGATGCTTACTAGCACAAGCTAGAAAAAAACTTCTTTTTATTTTATTGATAGTGAATTGTGAATCTCAGTGCCACTGCTGCTCCCACAGAGACTTACAGTAAACAGCTGAGTCACAGAGATGAAGCCTGAAATTCCTCCTCTCCTAGATGTGAGGGAGTCCCACTGCTTCCTCTGCAGAGAGTCCTGAGCCACTGCATTCTGCACACTGAAAAATGTTCAGGTGGGCAGGAGGGTGAATGATTTGGCCCCTGCCCCTTGTTGGCACTGTGCTAATTTGGGTGCATGGGAGGCATATGCTGTGGTGTGTGCAGGCAGATCACTCCCAGCTTACTCTGTTCCTGGAGCAGCCGGGAAGCAGGCAAAGTCGTGGTGGGCTGCCAAGCCCCAGCCTGCTAGCTGGGTTGCTTGTCAGTCAGCACAAACCTCCTTGTCCCCTGCTATGGAGTAAACCACTCAGGTCTTCTCTTACCCTAGTAAGGGTTTTAAAGAGGCAGCTCTGTAGTTTAACTTTGGGTTGTGGCAGATTTGCCTGATTTTTGCCTGTTTGTGCTCCAGGTCTGCAAATAGTGCTGTGTTTGCTGTAGTGATTCCAACCTACGTGATTGGTGTTGGGGAGGTCTGTCTCCCTGCATCTCTGAACTCTGCACAGGACTGTTGTGCAAGAGGCTGTGCAATATATTCTTCCAAAACACCTGCTAATAAGAACACATGAAACAAAGGAGAGTTACTAATCATGGGTTTCCCGCAATGGCCTCTTTCATAGGGCGATCATTAATGACTGCTTCTCAACAGATAAATAAAATATCAGATGAAATGAAGTCAAATTCGTAAGCCTTTACTCAGGACCAACTAAGCTTCAGCCATTTGCTCTGAGCACTTCTGAAAGCTTGGCATGCATCACTTGATGGGAGAGCTGTGCCAGAGCTGTGAAAAACCGTATGTGTCTTTTATCTTGTCCGTTTCTCACTTACACTAACTGCATTTAAAGGTTTTTGGAGGGCCTGTCATTGTGCTTCCATGCTGCTAAGGCATGAACAGACAGTATTCTGTTCTTAAATCTTGCTTTGAAAAATCTCCTCATAATATGTCCCAGCAGAAACTCCTGTTGATTTGTCCTTTGGCTGTGGCTGGATGCCCAGTCATGGGCCAGAATCAAACTGGCTGAGTACCAACACAGGGCAATTTGCAGTTCCTTGTAAGTGACTTCAGTTCATTTTGGCCATGTCTCTGCAGCATTTCCCAGAGCCAGTCATCTGTGCTTCAGCTGACCGGGGTGCAAGCTGAACTCTGACTTGCCTGGCTGAGCCTGCCAAGAAAAACATTAGCTAAGCAGAAACAGTGTGTAGCTGGGGGCAGAGGTGAGCATGCATTATGTATCCACATCTTGATACAGAAAGGATGCAGCTACAATCAAAACAGGGTAAAGGGGACTGGGCAGACAGACAGCCGCCTGAGGTGACCCAGCAGTGCACGCCACACTGCTTGCTGAGAAAGACCTCTTTGTCTCCCTGCATTATGCCTGCCCGATTTGAGTGAGATGCAGAACAAATGCAAGAAATCCAACTGTATGGCCTTGATGACATTTTTCTGGTTTTTTTGACATTGCTTTTTTGTGCTTAGAAAGACCTTGAATGTGTCGGACCACAGTGTGTATCTCATCCCCAGCCAAACAGAGATATTTGTGCAGCTGGCTTGCAATTCCCCTCTCCCTAATGTGCAGGCAAGGGGATGGAGAGGATGTCTCAATGCTGGGGCACCTTTTTATCAAGAGAATTCACTGCTGAATCACAGCTGAGACACAGGATACAGAGGCCCAAGCTCTGTTTGGGAAGGAGTGGGGAGCAAAGGTGGGGAGGAGACCTTTAACCATCACCTACCCCTTTATCACTGGCTGTTGTCTGCCTGATTCCATGTCATACAACATGACAGTGTTTGTATTGCTTCCCTGTTCCCATTTAGATTAGAGATTGACCAATGTGACCTGTGTTTCCAGACCTTTGTTTGAACACAGCTAATGCAAGTCTTGCTCTGGTGGAAGCCCTGCTGTGTCCGTGAGTATCTCTCAAAAAGACAGGACAGTGTTTCTTATCAGTTTTAGAGAGATAGTCTTATCAGAATTCTTGTTTCACCTGGATATGCACAGTTCCTTTTTGTTCTGACAGGGCTTTACCACTGATTAATTCTGTCTGTACCATTAATCCTACCACAGGCTATAGATAACATGATAAAATGGACTTCAATTGCAGTTACCGCTGGTTTTCTTTTCAGACTGTCTTTCATATCTATTTCTGCACTGGCAAAATGGTTAGACTGTAGACCTTGAAGCTGTAAGACTTGTAAGAACATGAGAGATACAAGGTCTGTGCTTCCCTGAACTTTGGCAGCATTCAAAAGTTTGGATTTACAACTTGACTTCCCTATCTACCAAATGCCTGCTTGGCAAAATAGTTTTCCTGAGTGGCATGCCCTGATTCTGGATTCATCTTAATGCTGTTTGGTGGGGCTGTTTTGCAGTGAGTTCATGTCCAGCCAAGAGATATATTGGGTTTTGTCCTGAGGTAGTACAGTCCTTTAGCAGTCCTGGCTGCTGTTAGTGAGAGGCATTTCTAGCAATTAAGAAATGCTTATTTTACTTGCCCACTGTTCTGGTGTCACACAGTGACAACCTCTGAGCCCATTGGTTTTGGTCACTTTTGGAAATTTGGACTCTGTATGTTCAAAACTGCTCCCTTTACATGGGAGGGCAGAGATAAGCCCCATGTCTGAGCTCCAAACCTGTGTCTTACTTGAATCTTTCCCATTTCCCATTAACTGTACAGCTTTAAAAGTTAAACAGCAAGCCTCTTCAGACTCTCTTCTTTCTTTGTTACTCTCATGTTCATTCTTTTTCTGGCTTCCTAAGGGGAAACCCAAATGTCATTTGCAGTTCACTGCCATGTATTACAATTGTTGCCCCCGTCTTGCTCTCTTTCAGAGCATGAACCCAACCAACCAACTTCTTATCAATTTGACAGGCTGTGACTGTTGTCCTGGTGACCGGTGTAGTTGCACTATCATCGTGTACAGAAGGCAGGGAAAGAGATGCCTCAACCTGTGGGTGTAGCTGTGCATGCGCATGATACGCCAGGAAGTCGCTGGGATACATGAAGATAAGATCCAAGTCTTGGGCTACGTGTGTGAAAAATGAGGCAAAAACAAAACAGAGAAGCATGCAAAGTTAATAGCTATAAGAGGAGAAATGGGAATGTGTAGGAGTTGTAGATGCTTTGCTCTTCTCAGCATCTGATCTGTGTACCCGTAATTTAGTGCATTTGTATATGAGAGATGCTTGCCCGCCAGCCTGCTGTCTTTTTCTACCCACTCCCCATCTCCCATTTCTTACTTAGGTTTATGGACATGAGAAAGAATAGTGTTAGTAACACCTCTGAGTCACATTTGCCATCCAGACACACCATCCTTAACCCATTCATACACATGTCCCTGTACAATGTCGACTCCAGTTCACTAATTCCTCGTGTGAATTGATCAGACTGATTTTGCGGTGCCCTGTCACAGATTATCTCCTAGGCACTAACAGAAAGCCCTGCTTTGAGCAGCATATGATCCAAGTGGATGCCAAGAACAACAGATGGAAAGAGATGGGTAAGGGAGCACAAAGAAATAGAGAGATATCATTACTCAGCACATAGGCAACGGTGTCAGCACGCCAGCTGCCTACCGCTTGGGACAGCTTTTGCAGGCTAAGTGGTGTGTTCTTGTTTTAGTGTTGGCTGGTTCACTTAAATATCGTCAGCGTTCAGCCATTGAAGAAAAGGTGGGATGGGGTAACCTGGATAAAACTGGATCCTGGCTGTTACAGGCTATATGTCAGTCAGGGGATAAGAACTTGTTCAGGTTTTCTGCATATGAAAGGAATGTAAGAAACCTGCCAGTTTCTGTGCTGAGCAGGGACAGCTTTAACATGCTGGGGTGAAAGCGGGGCACAGCCCAGAACATGTTGCCCATGTGTGGTGGTGTGGTTGTGTAGCTGTGGTTGCTACGAGGAGGGAGTGTCTGGTTAATCCCCAACCCCAGTAATCTTCCATGGCTAATTGAGAGTTGAATACATTTGGTTTACTGCAAAAGCTGGCCTTACTGAACACTCATTACCACAGACATCAACTGAGTCCTGCTCTAGACCCAAAATCATGGGAAGATACATCTGATCTGCTGCCTGTCTTGTTTTGCTTGCCTATCTATGGCCTTAGCATTGCCCTTGCCTGAGCTTGCTTATCTGTGACCTCCAGAGGCCTTTCAGCAGATAAGATGCTCTACTAGACCTGCCAGCTCTCTGCTCACATCTGTGTATCTCCAAGCAGCCTGTGTGGGGTGAATTTCTGTGGGACACATTGTGGGGAGGAGCTGATGCAGCAGATCTGTCTCCTCTAAGGCGATGCTTCAGGGCAGGCTGTGTTTCAGGGGTGGTCAGTAGGGAGAAGGGATAGGCCTGTGAACAACATGAGTCAGACCCTGTGCCAGGGCTCCTGGAGGGATGTGACATATCTCCTGGATGAAGGATCAGAGCTCTGATGACTAACAAGGAAAGGATAAAGATGTTGTGGGATGGAGCTTCTGTCATGTAAAATTCATGATACTGGCAGGCCATTTTAAATAAAACATTACCCTCTCTGAAAAAGACACAAAGTCTTTCATGCTTGTCAAAAAAAAAAAAAGGGAAAGAAAAAAAAGAAGGGCTATTTAAAGAATCAGTCTGATGTGACCTTGAATTTGCTCTCCCAGCAACTTTGCAGTGGAATGGCATGTGCACGTTCTCATGAGGAAACGTAGCAGGAGGGGAACATCACATTCCTGAGAGGAGGTGAGGACTGGTGCTTTCTATTTAGTGGGAGCAGAGGAGTTGCATTTCTCACCTCTGCAGCAGCCTCAGCCTCTGTGGTGGCTCGATGAGCTTCAGTGACACAGTGCATGGTGCTGGTGGCCAACAGAGCAGACCTGCACCAGCTCTCGTGTTACGGCTCAGCTGATAACCTGGCTCCCATTACACTTCTCCTTCTGCTTTCTGTTGGCCTGCCTGCCTGTGCCTATTGTCCTGCACTCATTAGTACTTCTTCTGTTACCGAGAGCAGACTGTTTTTCTTGGGCCACTCATAAGTTTCCTGGGTGTTGTGTATACTGACATTTCTAACGGACTTGTGAAAGTCCCATGTACCTTGAGCTAGTAAGGCATGATTGTGTAGCCCTTCCTTTGTAACATGAGTTCTTCCTCTTATGGGAAGCCCGGTAAATGAAGAAGATGCTATCGTTTGTTGCTGTTACAAAAGACTATTGAGCTAAATGGGAATCTGGCACCAACTCCTAACTGCATGATTTCAGGAGGGTAACTGAAATGGTTGGAAGTCCGTTTTTCTGCTAATGAGTACAGTGAATAATTGCTGCTTTCAGTTCTTTTTTGAGGCAGTATTAGCTTGCTGGTTTTAAAAAATGAGATAGAAAGTGCATGTGTCAGTGACTGACAAAGTATGCTTTATTTGTGCATTAATTGGTCCAAAAAAATATAGTTACAGAAAATTCAGTGAAACATCACATGCAAGGTGTTGCAAGTTATAGGTAGCAGAAGTGACCTGTGTGTGAGTATTACATGGGGGATGGAAAAGAAAAAAGGAAAATTTGGGGTATAAGAAGCTGTCTTCATGATGTTTATTACATACCACTGGTTTTCCTGAGAGCAATCTTAGAATCGTGTGGCATATCAATGTTAGATGATGACACAGTGACACATGGCTAACCCTCCAGGCAGCTTGCATCACCCACACCATTCAAGCAAGATTGCAGGATATGTCCCATGTTCTTAAAACACTTCTGGGCATCCCTGAATATCATTCTCACTCTCTCCCTCTTAAACAGAGCTGAGTTTTCATGCTGTGCCATGTGTAAGAGGCCCTACCCTTTCCCTGTTCATTTGTGCTGTTTCTGTTTGCAGGAGAATCTGCAGTTGCCTACCCTGCATGGAGGATGTAGTTTGTGTAGCTCCATCTGCAGTGTGTACCTAATGCTCTGTGGCAGGATGGTCTTGCTGGAGAAAGCAATGTTATTTGTAGTTTGGAAGTTGAATTGGGTCTGGTCCAGTTGTCTTTGCCTCTATCTGTGTTGTTTCTTTTGAAGTTCTTGTTTCTTTTTGCAGATACCTAGACGATATCAGCAGTTAGCTCAGGGAGGCTGGATCCTGGCATGGGAGCTTCAGGGCTTGAGATCAATTACAAAGGAGAGATGAAAACAACTTTTCTGAATTTGAGTGTCTCCAGTGTGTAAGTGGATTGCCAAAGAGGCACTTGAGACCCCAAAAAGACCCTAGTCCTGGGCAGAGGCATGAGACAGAGTCAGAAGAATTGTCAGCAAACACCAGGCTCTCCTAGCCAGCTCAACCCCCTCCCTTTCCCTGTGGCAGGATCAGCCTGTCTCCATGCTTTCATCCTCTCAGCATCAAATTATGATGTTCCTGCTCTGTTTTGAAGCCAAGAGACAGAGGTGTTTCCCAGATGTGCAGAAGCCTTGGGCTAGTGGTGGAGTCCTGGGGAGGTGGGCAAGCAGGATTCCCATGTGGAACTTCCCTCCTGCTGAGATAACCTGCCCTAAGAAGCAACTTTTGCTGGTTCCATTGCCGGATATGCAGCCCATCACTGCAAGTGATTCATCAGCCACACAGCTGACCCTGTGCCCCCACAGATCACATACATCTGTTTTTTTTCATGTGAGTGGAAAGCCAGAGGACCTGTAGGCCTGGAGACCGGTTTCTGACACTCTTTGTTGTCATTAATTTCCAGAGATTAAGGCTGTGGCTCGCTGCTCTGACATAGATATATCTATGTCTGAGCTACTCATTCTGAATTCCTTCTATTGCTGATGGAGAGAATTAGGCAGTGCTGGTATGCTGCTTGACTGGCCTATTTTAGATGTCTGCATTCACTTGAGAGGAAGGGCACTGCCTGTGCCTGTGTCTTTTTTCTGCTTATAAAAGCTGTCTGGGTTATCCACAGAGATGTAAACTACTTCATACTGGCCACGTACAGCTAGTGAAAGGATTCACATCCCCACAACTTAAAGAGCCTCTTAACTTGAGCACTGGGCAAAGACTGGATTCCCCAGATAGGCTAGGTGAAAACCAAGAAGGTAGAGACCTCTATACAAAGGGTCTCTGCTCGATCCTGACTGTAGGGGCCTCCCCCTGTCACGGGGATTCAACCTGACTCGTTTATCCCATGGATATCCATTAAGGTTGTGACCACTAACCTGCTGAATGAAAAGCTGGTACAGAATTGCATTGCCTCCCTTTATTTTGTTTGTGTCAAATAGTTAAGAAGAGGTCTCAGAAAATAAACTTAAATCTCTGGACAAGTTTTCTGTTGCTGAACTGGGCTTTTCTGCTGACTTTTGTCTGGTTGCTGTGGTCTTCGGTTTACCCTTTCAGGAGTTGTGAATATCTGTGTTTTCTATCATCCTTCAAACTCTGCCTGATTTCCCATCTCCTGTAGCCACCTGGCATCTTCTGTGCTCCATATCCTTGTCCCTTGTTACCTGTATCACTGTCTTGCCTTTTCATAGTCTCTTTGTGCCCATGTCTGGTTTGATTTGCTCACTGCTGCCCATGCTTTGCTTTGTTGACTGCGAAGGAATGTGACCTGCAAGGTCTTCTGATTGAGTCTAACTTTGCCTTTTAAAAAGAAGCCCGAGATCTCAGCAACCTACCCAAAGAACTAAAAAAAACAACTGCCCCAAACAAGACAGACAGGAAAATATACAGTGGATCTTTCCGTGTGCTCATAAATAAAAGTCAGACCATCACATGGTTTCCTAAAAATAACACCCGTAGCAAGTGTTTTGGTAGGAATAATACTGACCAAGTTTGCATGTTGCCTACATGCAAAAAAAAAATTTGGTTAGGAAAACCCTGAGTCCTGATGCAGTGTTTGCATTTATTGAACCAGATCTGAATTGAGAGGTGGTTAAACATATCTTATAGTCTCTTCTTGGTAGCCCCCTCTGCAGGTTTCAGAGGAGGGGGGATAGGAGAATGCTTGCTGGCAGCGTGGCCTGCAGCAGTTGCTTGCCATCTGCATGGGCTGGATGTGTGGGTTATGCCTGTGTGGTACAGTCAGTGAGGGTCCACATGAACAGAAATCCTCTTCTGTAGCCTCAGTCCGGGATGTTCATGTCTGGATAATGGGTAGGATATCTCTATGATCAGTGGACCTGTATTTGTGTATATGAATTTAGCTTTCTGTCTTCATCTGTGGGGCAGATCAAAACATTTTGGTATTGATGGAAACCACTCTTGAGTGCCCAGCTCCTGCCCACGCCAGGGACTCAGTCTGTGTCCCTGTCCTTGTCCCTGTGGCCAGAACTGCAGCATAGCCCTGGAGTAGGAGCTGTACCTTGGGGGACATGAGTGAGTTGCCCCTACCTACCAGCTCCTTCTCATCCTGCCTGAGGGGATATTGCTCAGGTGTCACTGCCCTTGACCTGGAGCTGCTCTCTGTGGGCAGCTCAGCACCAGTGACAATGGTGACAGCAGCCATCAAGGGCTAGTGTCAAGCTGGCATCCCTCACAGTGATGGACATTCTTGGATTTCCTGGAGATCATCCTTGGAGATCACTGGTCTTGTGAGTATTACTGGTTAATATGCAAGGTTACTGAGCTGGGTGTGTGGATGGGCCTGATAGGATCTTAGGGAGCTGAGAGCAAAATGTATCAGTAGCAGAGGCAGGAAGAAAAGCTCCTGGCCTGACCCACCTTTCTGTCCTTCTGAGCCACATGCCACTATCTTTGTGTTACTGAGTGCCACGGGATGCACTTCCCTTCTCTTGGAGAACTGGCAGATGGAGAAGTCTCCTGCGTGGCTCACCAGCAGGACATAGCATAGCCTCCTTGAGGCCCCCCTAGCTTCCCAGGGGCAATGGATGTGCACTGTGCCTGCAGCTGGATCCCACCACAACCTGGCACTGTAGGGCTCAGCAGACCTCGCTGGCTCATTTCCTCCTGGCATGACAGGAATAGGCAGTCCTTGATCCAGCACAGCCTCACTGCCGGCAGCCCAGGGGCAGGAGCTGCCTCTGAGCTGCCGGAAAGCTGCGGGTGGCTCCGGGGCGGCAAGCTGGCCACCCCGCTGTGCGGCCGTGTCCCCCACAGCTTTGGCACAGCTCAGCCTCTCCATGGAGCTGGGGCTGCCTGGCCTGCTGTGTGTGCTGAAAGGAGGGCTGAAATCCTTTCCAGACTCCAAAATGAGAGCAGAAGTGTGTCAGGGAAGTGCTTTGTGGGGATAAGGATAAAGCTTTTATGACAAACGTATGCCATTGCTTTCCCTTAAGATTATATCCTCCTACTTTTTTCCCCTGTCTCTCATGATAAGCGATACATGAGTTTCTGACTCTCTGAGAAGCCTTGATGCTGGGAAATGCTCTCATTCAGGCAGAGAATCTAGGTCAGCTGTTTGTAAGAATAGATCAAGCCTTCATTGAATGCAGTGGATGGACCTTCAGCGGGACGGGTTTTTTCCTGGTTTGTTTCGTTCGTAGTGAGCTCCAAAAGTTGCCAGGCATTTTGTGGACAGCAGCTATAACATTCTGCCAGCAGGCTAGATGCAGCATATCCCAGGGGAAAATCAATATTATGAGATATTAATTGTGATTTTTCAATTTATTTTTTTTAACCTAAGATAGGGCACTCAGTAATGAAGATCTGTATTTATGGTCAAGAGGATCTGATTCATGAGAACATACATTATAAAGAAGGGATTTAAACTTTTTCTCTGATTCCAGACCTATAAATAACTGCTCTTACATATGGCACCTAATTATTTAATTGTATATGCAGATTAGATAGTCATTTACATGCTGTCATCAGTGACAGCAACTAATAGCACTGGCAGTTATTTCCAGGCACATATGGTAATGCCAAAGGTTTTAAATATCAGTCAGTACCTGCCATATATATCAATACCTCTCCCCATCTCTTTCCTTCAAAAATATTAGAATAAATTAGTAATCACAAGATGCATCTGCTTCTTCTTGGAACTAATTGTACCACGGAAGATCTGTTGTGCTGTATATTTTATATAAAATGACAGTCCAGCCTGGAGTTCCTGGTTTATTGGGGTGTGATGGCCCCCCCGAGACTGGGAAGGAAGAGGAAAGAAAATGTTAATATGCTTTTTCTCAGTTTATACATGCAAACGGTGGGGGAAGGCAGTTGCTGACATGGAGGACTCAGGTCCCACTTGCACAAATCCATAGATTTTTTTATCCAGCAGGTATTTCACAGCTCTCTGGCCTTCCCTCTGTGTAGACCTAAATGGTTATGCAGGGTAAGTGTAGTAGGAATCAGGGCTAGGGAGCGCCCAGTTCGTCTTATTATCCTCATCAAAAAAATCAGTGCCGTCATATTTTTCCTGATGTAAAACAGGTTTTGTGCATGAAAGCTTATATTTTTGCTGCCATGTGACCCATTTTGTCCACCTAAGCTATACTGAACTGTGAAGAGTGTGGTAACAACCAAGGAGACCTCAGTGAACATTTAACTATTATTGGCTTAGAAGCTCCACATTAAAACCTTGTGCAGAAAATATAATTAATGACCCATTCATTCAAACAAACAAGCTCCAAGGCAGCTACCCTAAAATCCAGTGATTCTGTGCTGTGTCAAGATCAGCTGTATTAACTTGGTTTGCAGTTTGTGTGATTTTCAGATGTTGTTGACTCCAAGGCATTTGATGTCATGTACTGTGGAGCATAACAAACACCACTGTCCACCACTATTTCCTGCTCACTAAACAGATGTGTACAGTTAAGGGGCTGAATATTTTCTTTGAAACTAAAGGAAATAGTCACTTACTTAAATCCTTTGTTGAAATGTGGCCTTAATGTTCTTTTTTATTAATTTTCAAGGGTCTTGGCTCTTGACAGCCAGTAAATAACATGTGCTGGAGATCTAAGTTCATAACAGTGCAGATAATATGCTTGTTCAGGATTGGAAAAAAATAGTGATTCCTTTTTTAATTTACTTGATAATTTAGAGGCATCCTTAGAAATTACCTAATTTTGGTTTCTTGAGACCACATCTTTCTCCTTTGCAGGGAAAAATTTGATGTGAGAGATGAACAGAGTGATTGCGATGGAGGCGGCAGAGGAACTCTGCCAATGTGCTGGCAGTTGGTGCTGTGCAGCTCTCAGGACCTGGATTAGTGTCTCTGAATCTTTATATAGCACTCCCTCCACTTTGCTGAGAAGTGGGAAGCAATGAAAAGATGAGATACATCCTGATACTGGCAGCAGATGAATGCATTACAAATACTTTTCCTTTTCCTTTACCTTGCTTGTTCTCGATGCCTCCCTCCTCAAGCTTTTGCCCGCCTCTTGCTTTCTTGGTATTTCATTCCTGTAAGACAAGAATGGGTCAGAAAATGTTGAAGACTCTCAAGGAGTTTCCACATCATGTAGCAGGGATGAATTTTCTAGTGCCATGTTCTTGTAAATGCTTTTCTGGTTTTGGAAGAAAACACAGTGATGCAGTGTAAATGTTTTATCACCATGTATTTGGGAGGCCTGCTTTATTCAGTCTGAACTGATGCTGATAAAAATTTAATGCTTCTCTTTGTGCTCATACAGAGTTCCTCCCCCAGGTATTTTTCTGAAACAGTTTCAGAGGATGATTAGCTCTCTTGTAGGACCCTTTTGGGTTCCTCTTGCTGTAGCAAGTCCTTCACTGTAGCTATCTAGCTCCAGTGTTTAGAGATTGCAATAATCTTTTAAAACTGACCTTTTAACAGTGTGATTTAGCATCTTCTTGGATATCCTGAGCTTTACTAGGGCTAGTGGCTGAATCAGCTTCTTGCTAACTGTGGGATGGGAATGCAGTTCTTGCTCAGATTGTCCAGGAGTGACAACAGGAGGTGCTTGGTGCTGAGCATTTCTGAAGATTAGGTGTCTATACAAAAGCTGATCTCTTTTCTCCTACCTCCTCTCCTAAATAACCGGTTCAGCAATGAAGATAAGGGCCCTGAGTTGTGTTGTTTATTTATATTAATATATATTAATATATAATTATATCAATATATTACCACATTATATATGAATATATTGATATGTTAATATTGATACATTAATATATGAGTATTTATTTATCTATACTCATTTATCAATATGCCCCATCCAGTAACCCCAGTTTCAGGTGCATGGGACATTCCTACCTTAGTTTGTAGCCAGAGATACCTGTGGTCAATGTTAAGTGGAGAAATGTTTGAGCTTTGATTTTGTGTTAATATTTAAACATTCCTGGCTCCTGCCAGAGAGGTCTCGGGATGTCCCAGCAGCCAATCTGTAGTTATGACTCTTAGCCTCCAGATGGTGTCTGGCAGATGTGCCTGTGGAGTACAGTGGAGGTGAAACACTGGAGACTGGAAATTACACAATCGCTGGCCTCTTGTGGCAACAGAAAAAACATGCAAATGATGTCATGTGGATTTTCAGTCCCAAATCTCTGCATATGCTGCTCCGTGCAGGGTTGTGGGTACAGATGTGTGTAGGAAGTTTCCTACAAAGTTGAACCTTAAGTTTTTACTGCTGGAAAGAATCAATGTAAAAATGCGCAGAGGAATCCTGTCAATCTAAGCCAAATGAAGGGACTCAAATAAAATTTTAGGCTTTTCTGTCCAACTGGAGATGGAATATTCATAATACAAGCTTTCCAGAAAAAGCCCATCTGGATAAAATCGTGAAGCATCTTGAAATGAGACATGGCAGTGGTTGAGGTAATGCATTCCTCACCACACTAGCAAACAATATCCATAATATACTTTTTTTAAAAGCTCTTTCCATCCCTAGAAGAGCAAGCAGCATTGAAGTTGTAGATTTCCTCTGGCAAACCAGCCCTTCGATCCTTCCTTGGATAATTCTTCAGAGAGCTTGTAGTATTAGAAACCAAGCTGTTGGGTGGCTGCTCTTGTAGGGACACGACTAGAGTGGCAGCCTGCAGCACTGTGATGTTTTCTGTGGCAGAAGCACTGCCCTCAGTTGCTGTTCAGTATTTGGGCTCTCTTAGTGCTAAAGTGACAAGGGTGGATCCTGAGTAATAGGAGATAAGTTGTGAAGAACTGCCTCTGGGATATTTTGTCTTCAGGTTTTCCTGATCCCCTTTGGGGCAGAGAGGCCAGGTCGCCTGTCCTTCAAACCCCTTCGTGGCAGAGCATACTCTGCAGTTTGGCATGGGGTATTATATTGCCAATATTGTTTACACAGAGTTATACACGGGGGGGAACAAGGTCAGGCAGTATCTCTTCTTCAGATGCTGCCCATGCAGGACTCTGGAGGCCCTGGGCAAACACAGATTTCAGCAGCTTGCCTCACTTCACAGCCCTCATGTTTTCCATGCTGGCTGCTTTCCCTGATAACTTATTGTCTATGGAGAAATTGGAAAACAGCCTTCAAACCTTCACAGAATCTCGACGTCATGCCCAGTCCACACCGTTGCAAGCAGCGGCAGGCTTTTACCAAATCGTGGTGCATGGGACAAGCCTGTCGGCTCCATCCTCTCTCCCACCTGAGTCTGTGGGCCCTCTCTTCTCCCTCTTTTCCCTTCAGGTGCCAGTGCCATGCTGAAGGCTGCAGTCCCCGCCCCTCCACACCAATAATGCAATCCCAGCTGCTGGCCTGCCGACAGAGCTGAAGGGGTACGGACACTGCCTCCCGCTCCTCCTGCTGGCAGCTCTTGCTGTACCTCCCCACAGATAAATACAACCTATCTCCAAACACGGCCTCAGGTCCATAGAATACGTGAAAACTAACGAATTTACTTTGAAGTATTCTATTACTTCATCATTTGATTGAACCTAATTGCCCGTTTTTGTGTTCTGGAGAAACTTTTTTTAAAGTAATCTGTATGGTGTGCTGCATAATCTGTCTGGTGGATACATTTTTCTCCCTCTTCCACTGATGCCGAAGGAAACCAGAAGGAAGTTGCAACTAATACGGTATCCTCACTCCTTGTTGGAGGTCTGTGGGGCAAAACCAGGGACTGGGAATTCCCAGCGTGGTACCAGTTTCTTTACTGAAACCTAGTTGCTACTCCAGGAAGTTTCCCTTTATTTTTCTCTTACTATGTGGATTAGGATATTCTCAATGCAAGGATTTTTAGGGTCACTTCAAAGATCCCTATTGCTTTACGCTCTACAGTTCATCTTTAAAATCTTAGGGGTTGCATGATTTATTTATTTATTATTACTACTGTTGCTATTGTTGTGAAAAGGGGAAGCATCTTCCTTAAAGCAATGCTGAAAAGAAAAAACAGAATTCGGCAAACCCCCCAGGAGTTAGCTAAAAATGGTCTAAAGGAACAGCAAAGTAGGTTACTAATTAAATGAAAATTGAGGTCATTTCAGAGTGAGGTTCTCACAATCAGAAGGAGAACAGAGGCAGTATAACATTTTCTATCACACCCAAACATGTTTCAGTGTTCAGGGCAGGGAAGGTGGCAGTATTCAATTCTTGTCCTTAGGACTTTAGTGTGGTTGCTGAAACTACTGGGACCATGGAGCCTCTCTGTCAATCCATCTTTCTTTCCTCTCCTTATACACTGAATTCCTCCAGTTTCAGACAAATCCAGAGAAGGACAGAAGTCTTAGATTAACTTCTGCAAAATGGGATAAAAATCAGTGGCTGAGCAGAGAAGAGCTGCTCAAGTGAACACACTCGACAAGAGGAAGGAATAAGATTCCTTCTTTCCCTTTTTCTTCAGCTGTGTCTGAAGGGCAGCTCCAAATTAGCTGCAAAATCATAGCTCTGTGACCTGTTTGGGGTAGCACAGATCTCAGGGAGGTGAGGGGATGCAGCCCGCTGCCAGGAGCCACCACAGGGAAGCAATTTCATTTCATTTGTAGGAAAAGCTGCCTGTATTAAATATTTGTGCTGCTTTATTTGCTCTTGTACACACATGGCTTAGCTGGAGAGTAAACAGCAGATTTGGTGAGCAACAGAGGTAAGGAAACCATGTTTGTGTACCTTCAGATTGAGCTGCCAGGTGGAGTCTGATGAGTAATAAAGTCTGAGTTCATGCCATGTTCTGTTCCTCAGCAGGAACAATGAAGGTCTACCCTCCCTCCTCAGCTATGTGTGTCCATGGAGTGTGTAAGGATGTACTATTTTGTGTCAGCCACCTTCTGTCAGTTTGACTAAAACTGGCTTTAAAAGTAGTTAAAACTGACTTAAAATCCACTCAAGTGCCTTAGGGCAGGGGATCAGATGAATAGAGAGACACCTGCAACCTGTGGCTACATCGTCTTTTTTCTTTAGGAAATGGGGTTATCCTTAGGAAAAAAGAACAAATGTATGCTTTCACAGGATAATAAACAGCTAATTGTCCACAACTGACAAAGTCACCTCTTGCATGTGACCATTATGGCAATGCCAGCTGCAATGTCAAACTAGAGGGAAAGGTGTTTTTGTTTTGTTTCTTTGTTTGTTGGTTTATTTTCTCTGTCTCCAAAAAGCCTTCCTTGCTCGGAATGGAGACTGGCTGTTCTTTGATTGCTGATGAAATCAAAGATGCTGTGCGTGGGTGGGGGAACACATTGTCAGACTACAGCTTAGCTTCACAGAGTGGTTTTGCATGGATTTATATCCTAGGGAACCAACATCTTTCTGTGCCATACTCTGCATGTTTTATCATCATAATTAATATTCCTTTCTGCCATCTTTCATGCCTTTGGTTCAAAGTGGTGGAGAGTACTAACATGTTCTGGAAACAAAGAAGGAAGTGAAAAACCTCTCTCTCCAGATACTGCAGATCCACCTGCCTGTTAGGACCGAGTGTATTTCCTATAACAGATGCTACCGAGCACAAAATTTCCATTGTATATGCCTGACTGTGTTCATGTAGCATCCCTGCAAAGCAAGCAGGGGCATCACTGCATTGCTGGAATTGGAATATTAATGTAACTGGACTTTTGCAAAGTCATTTAATTTGTAGTCCTAATAGTCTGACCTCATCCAATTAGCATCCAGACCAAACAGCTATTGTCCAAGTCAGGCACACAGTCCACTTATTATGAAGAGATTTTATCTATCTAGGCAAAAGAAATGGGAAACAGCAAGATAAAGAGTTAAGTCAACAGAGAAACGATACAAAAATTTATCCAATATATTCACTCATTTAATGAAAGATCCCAAAGACAAAGGAGGTACAGTTTTTCTGAGATAGGAAAACAGAGTTATAGTGATGTGGAGAGGCTGTGGGCTTTTCCAGAAGCTCCAGGCAATGAGGGAAACTCCTGAATGCTGGGGATGTCCCTAGCGGACAAATTGCTCTTCTTTCACAGCGAGCATAACAAGGGTCAGGGCAGGGAGAAGAATGACCCAGCTAGGGAACATCCCACTGTGGATAAATAGAGGTATTGAAACACCAGGAAGAAGGAGGAGGCAGGCTTCCAAGAAGTGGCTTTTGAGGAAGAAGGAAGTCATTTGGTACACCTGACAAAGGAATTTGTTCAGAAGCAGAACTGTGCTTGTTCTTGGTCCTGTGTCCTAGTGGTTTTCTACTGTCCTTCTTTCCGTGAAACGGCTCCCCTTGGGTGGGCAGCTCAAGAGCCCATGGAAAGGGCAGATAAAACGTGGCAGTGCCTCAATTTCCCTGCCCAAAACAACAGGTTTGGACAGCAAACAATCCCTTTGCATTATGTTAACTCTTTGTGAAAAGACCTTTGTTCTAGTTTGATCTTTACACTTTTCAGCTCCTCTGCTGTAAAGGCGAAGCTTCCCCAGGGAGTTTTGCTTGTTTAGGCATAACACCATTCATGGAAGCACTGTGTAGAGCATGTTACTAGAGATTCAAATTGTCCCCATGTTTTAGCTGCAGAACTTCAGCCTGAGCAGTAAAATAGCATTATAGACAGAGGGGAGAGATTTGTGCACCTGGCACATCCTGTTGAGGCAGACAGACCAAGGAAAGCAGACTGCTTGGTGGCCTTTGGGCAGCTCCTTTGTGGCATGTCCTCTCCTGGTGCAGTGCATTCCCCTCAGTGACACCATCCTTCAACCCAAAGTAGTTGTGGGCAGGGGGGTGCAGAGAGGCTGACGATGGACTGCCACTCCCACTGTAGCCAGAGGGATGGGGAATCATCTCCTGTTGCTGGTGGGCTCAGCACCCTTGGTCAGAATGACCATCCCCATCCTGCTGTCCCTTCGCAGGGTGCTCACAGCTGTCTGCTCCCCAAGGCTGTGGCCTGCTTTGCCTTCACCTGCTGGTTATCCTGGTTTGTGAGCGAGGGGAAGGTTGGACAGAGGGGCCCTCTGGGTTGCTGGTGCTGCAGTGCTCGGGGGGAGCTGTGACCTGAGGGCACTCTCATCTCAGGGAGTGTCTGCCATGGCCTTGATTGAGTGCATCCAGTGGTCCATAGAGTAAGAGATGCTCCTAGCCTCAGGAAGTTTGTCCATCTCTGTGCATTCACTCCTTGCTTTCCTCAGGCTCATATTGTATTCCCTTGAAAGAAGCTTTCTGGGAAAACACAGCAATTCCCACACATCATGTTACTACAGTTTAGGGCGTGATCTGCAGCTGTTGTGTGTTCAAAATCTATATACTGCAGAGAATCTTGCCTTTAGGGCTGGCACTTTGACATCCAGTTTCCTTCTACAGAGAAGTCTAGGGAAATGTTCTTTGTTAGAGTCAGACTTGCTGGAAAAATGCTGATGAAGTGAAACATAAACACATTGTGTTGGAATTTTCATGGGAAAATATTGCTGAAGGGTTTCAGCATGACTGGAATACATCTCTGCAGTACTGACCCCCTCACTCCATCTTGTATTCATACACTGTACAGCTATAACATTCTAAACAAAACTTTCTAACTTCAGCCGAGTAAAAATTAAGGTCAAAATGGACTGTGTGTAAAGTCTCTCAATTTTTAACTTTTTTCACAACCTGGGAAAACACTGAGTTTTGCAACCTCAGTATTTCCTACTGGCAACAGCTCAAATGTATGACCACTGCTGGAATTTCTGTTTGCTCTTCCAAATGAAATGTATTTATTTCCTCCTCCCTATTGTTACTAATGAATCAAATGGCTCTGTGATAACATGCTGATGGAATTAAGCACAGAGTAAAAGAGCCAGAACACACAACATTTACTTGGTTTCCAAGTAGGAAACCAGTGCAATTTTACTGTCATGAAAATGTAGAAAATCTTGGAAGAAACTGCAGGCGTTAAACCCAGAAATATGATATCACATATTTGGAATAATCTAGATGCTGTGTGGAAAAATTACCCCTTAAATTCATACCCTGAAAATAATTTTTGCATATTATATAGTTTTGAATAAATACAGCTTGTAATGACTAATACAAACTGTCCTCAGCTGATGAAAATCCTCAAGTTCTCAATTTAATTTTTGTAATAATGGAATTGAGAATTAAACCAAGTTTGTAACTCTCTAGCAAGGGGAGAGTGATAAGGACAACATTTCAGCTTCCCTCCAAGTGCACTGCCTTTCTCACAGCAGTGCAGAGACTTTAAAAAAACCCTATTTTAAACAGGAGTTCCTGGAGTTCAAGCATACTTTCTGTGTAGGAATTTGTCCTGAGGTTTATGGTCAGACATTTTAGTAGCCAAGCAGACATACATCTCCTTTTTCTTCGCTGTGGGCATTGGCTGGTGAACAGATCTATATGTGTGCATTACACATATGGACACACACACACATTTATGGTGGACTGATGCAAGGTTATGCCATTTATATCTATGTGTGTGTATAAAAATATAAAACAATATATAATTGCTGCTGGAATATTGCACAGTCCAGGAAGTTTAGATCACTCTTGTCTCCTCTGAATAGTGCTGTTAAAACACGGAAACCAACGCCCTTTCTCTGGGACTTTACATCCCTGTTGGCTACCATGAGGCTTACTGGGAGGTGGGGAAAAAATTGGCTCCAAACCCAGATGTGATCTCTCTGCCAAAGAAAAGCTCAGGCGCAGCCTGGGCACGTGGGTTGGGTAGAAAAGGATGTGTTCTTCATAGAAACTATTAATAATCAACTCCCTTACACTGGTAGGATTGTCATCAAAATAACTGGCAGCGCAGGGATGTTTTAGTCATTTAGAAAATTCCAAAAATTCCACTGGCTTTCCCCTAGCGCTTGTGGTTAGATTATGGATGAGGTTTTTGACATTATTTTCCTAGAAGAGAGAGGGATTACATAAGAGGGCTGGCAGCCTATAAAAATGTCCTCACTTGGCACGGACAGGAACCAGGTTAGACTTCTTCAAAGACAGCTGAAGCCTGTAGCTGCACAGGAAAAAAATAAATCAGAAGAAGAGAGAACTTTTCTGGGAGACGGATGCTAAGATCACCTTGCATAGAAGTGTTTCTAATGCTTTCTTCTGACAGTATTCCCATTTGGACAGAAAGCCTCTGAATCTGCTTGGATCATGAGGAAGACAAAGCATTCCTGGGCATCCGTGGAAGGAAGAGGCAACAAGGGGGAGAAAACGGCTGAGGAAAATGCAAGAATACTGCCCAAGGCCACACATGAGGAGAGAAAGAAGCAGGAGGCAAAGAGGAAAAGGACATTGAAAACCCTGGCAGGCAAATTGCTAAAGACTGTGGTTGGTGGGAAGGAGACAATGAAGAAGGCTGTCGATGAGGATGTGGCAGGGAATTTGCTAAAGATGCCAACCAGTAGGAAGGGAGCGGAGAGAGGGACACCTGCAGGTAACCTTGAAGTTATCTTTGGGTCCAGGCCTGGATCTTGTCTGCCTCACTCAGCCCTGCAGGCTCTTGTTTTCATCAGCTCCTGGATTAGGTGCTTTACACTCTCCTCCTCCCCATCCTTCTCCTGAATTCTTGTCCTTTCTGAACTGTACTCTTGCTCCTCTGGAGAGCTGTGTATTTCACTTTGCCTCACAAGTGTTTCTCTTTATTGTTCTCATTTTTATTCCTGCAAAGACTCCTGATATGTCTGTGAGAAAGACGATGTATGTGTGAGTGAGACCCTGTTGGTGTGACTGTGTTGTTCTTTCACAGATGGGAGGGGCAGATGGGTTGTACATGGGCTAGTTGTGCCAATTAAGCATTTCCTATGTGTTTCATGTATCAAGGCAGGACCAGTGCAGCTTGTAGACTGCTCCTGAACAACTTGGCCATTGCTTTGTTGAAGATCCTTGCATCAGCCCTTCTCCAGTTCCTTTCACGTTCCTCCCTTTAGTCCTGTTTGGTTTAATTCTTACTACACATATGAGATTTTTTTTATAGAGGAAAGTTAGGATTCAGGTGAAAGATAATGGAAGCTCATACTTTTTCATTCTTCACTGTACACCCAAAGCTGTATCCTGAACTATTTCAGAGTCCCATTACTTCTGGCTTTGTTTAAATTTCCCTGAATCTCATCAAGTATGATTTTTCCTCTGGACTCTGCTCCAGATACCTTTGGACAAATATTTTCAACTCTTTGTTGCTCAATTTTGTCATCTGTAAAATGCACAGTAAAAAACCTGCAGCTCTGTCCAGCTGTTGTGAGATTACATCTAACCCTTGTTAGTGGGCTAGATGTGATGGGTAAGACATTTTAGAAACAAGCAACAGTGAAAAACTTCTCCTTCCAGCTTCTGAACTTTAGAGATTTCATAATGCCTTGATGGGGTGTCTGGTGATTAGGGCAGTGGTTCTGTCACCACGGCTTCTTGCAGATGTGGAGGTCACGGGCTGTTATGGAAATCCCCTTCTAAGCTTCACTTTTGGGCAAAATAACACGCCTAATCATTTGGCCTAGTTAAAATATCCTGATAAAGAGAGGGCCCTGGACTGCACTGAGCAGTCTCAGCCTAAGGCAAGAGCTCGCTGGCAGGAGTGACACCCTCTGTGTAGCTGTGTCAGGCTTGAGCAGGTGAGAGGGACCTTCCAAGGGAGCTTGCAGTGCTTTGGTCCTACCAAGGTTTCCTGTAGAGAAAACAGAGGATTCCTTCTAGGCTTGACTTTCAGCTGTTGACTTGTTCAGAAGATGTCCTTCCTTTAACGTTTTTCTTTTGGACAGAAGGTGCATTCCTTAAGGAAAGATTGCCGTTAATGAACCTGCATAGCCCACATGAAGAGCTCTCTGGGATGATGACCAGAAAACTGCAGATTAGTCTGCAGGCTTGCTTAGCCTGGAGGAGAAGGGATGAAAGAGAGAAAGAGGGAAAAAAGTGCTTGTCTTGAGGAAACTGAGAGGTACTAGTGCTAGACCTTAAGTGAGCTTATCTTAAGCACATATGTATAAACTACATACTTCATAACTTGGATATTAAAGCGATGAGTCCTATAGACGAGTGAAGAAACAGCAAGTTGTGTTCTTTCTCTGTTGCAGAGGAAACCATCTGCATATGCATTGAGCAAGGAAAATTTTTGGAAGCTTGTGATCATATTCATAATCTGAAGCATTCTGGAAATGATGGTGTGCGAAAGTCTGAATCACTTTATGCGCTGCTGGCGGAACGAATGTGGACTGTGGTGGAAGAAGCGCTCAGTGGAAGTGGTAGGATGTTCCTGGAGCCATTGCAGTCAGTGGGGGAGTCACTGAAGTGGGAAAAGCAGAAGGAAGCAGACTGGCTTGGCAACAGCCAAGGAATGGATTCTGTTTCCACCTGGAATCCAAACTTCTGGAGGAAAGATCTGGAGGAAAAACTGATACAGTACGTGACAGCCCAGATTCCCCTGTTTGGTTCCCCTGCTAACACAGATGATACTGCACTAAAACAGCATCTGAGTCATCTAGAAACGACATTTCTCCCCAGTCTGGAGCACAGAAGTGATGTCTTCAAGGAAGCAGGACTGCTCGTCACCTATGCCCGCTGCTGTCGTGCCTCTTTGTGTTCTCACCTTTCCACACTTACTGACAGTAACCATTTCAGCTTCAGCCAATGTCTTTTAATTTATGAATGGGGCCTTAAAATATACAAAAGGTACGTCTGAAGGGCTTTTTCTCTACATTTTTTTTATGTCTCTATTTTCCAGTTCTGAGCACAATCTCCGCTTCCTGATAGCACAGCGATGCTCAGGGCTCTTGCTGACTTTAGGCTTGCCCACTGCCTCTTTTGTCTTCTGTGCTCTCAGAATCAGAGCCTTTTTTCATTGCAGTACTGCCTTTTTCTAATCCTTAGTAGGAGGCTCAGGGGCTTACCTGAGGCAGGCAGGTACTTCTCCACTGGACTCCTGTTAGACCTGCACAGTTTTCTGCTTTATTGAACAATTTCTTTCCTCGCATTAAGCCTTTTTTAGCAAGGTCCATAATACTTCAATTACTCCAGCCTTTCTGTCAGCAAGGTGCTCTGTGGGCTTCTCTTGTTGTGTCCTCGGTTCTTATGCTGCTTTATCTGGCTTGTAGTTTGCTCAGTTGTTTCTATGTTTCCTGCATTAGTGTTCATATCACAGGAAAAACATATAGCAGATCATTAAATTTCTTCCCAACTTTGGGAAAACAGATGTGGTTTTCCCTGTGATCTGAAGAGCAGCACATCTGGGACCTTTTGGCCCGATGTGAATTTGAAGCCTGTGGGTGCCATCAAAGCCTGAGGCTTTCTTGTGATTTCTTTTTGTATGGTAGATGTGATGTTTGATTCTCTGTGTCCATGGTTTTGTTGCTACTTGACAACTCCAATCTACTCATGCCTAATAGTTTTCAGCCCTTTGGGGTTATTTGATTGCTTCCATCCAAGCCTACAGCTTCTCTGATCCTTGTATTAATTACACTTATAAACTCTTGATTAGCTCATCAGCAGTTCATCAGGTGGGCTCTTCCCACAACCACCTCCCAAAGGAGGGAAACAGTGTGTGGGTACACATTGGCAGAAGGGGTTAGGATGCATCAGACATGGATGTCAGACACATGGGAGAAGGGGTTAGGATGCATCCCCTCGACTGACACTTTTGAAAAGGTAAAGCTTTAGAGTAATGTATTGATAAAATATTGAAAACTTACATGAAATTGGAGGTGAAAAATTACGTAAATTAAATTTATAAAGAAAATACAAACATTTAATATATAAAGAAAAGTCAAATATAGGAAAAATGTATTACGTAAATGCTGAATTCCTTCAAAAAACAAACCAAGCAAGCAAGAGCAGCACATGACTGTATTAGTCATGAGGTAGTGAAGAAAGTGGAAATGAGAAGAGCACAGATGCCAGCCTTAACTATTTGAATGTTACTCTCTGAATACTGTTATAACCTCAATGAAAGCTCATGCATAAATGCAGTTGTCCTGGTATATAGCTACTTTTTATTCCACTCAGACAGAATATGTGACACTTCTAAAATTGTGCATTCGTGCAAGTGTGCTTAGGTGACTCTACCTAAGCCTGGAAAGGAATTCAGCAGCAGCAATGAGGGAAAGGGAGAAGGAAACAACAAAAAAAAGTGTAATTTGGGCAGCAAATATAAGAAGAAGGAAAAGAAACAGCATAGAAGAATAGCTGGCGAAAGGATGTGATAAAGATCATCTACATGCTGTGACTGCCCAAACATGGCAAATACAGCTGGGTTCTTGCAGGGCACCCTGTTTTCTTACTGTGAGATTGTGGTGCCAAGCAGGAGGTGCCAGGCAGGCAATGGGCTGTGGACCATGGGAAGCTGCCTCTCTGGCTGAGCTCTTGTTTCTGTATGCAGTGGCAGCGAGGCATGTCTGAGACCCAGCCAGATCCCCCAGCACAACCTTTCCCTTGATGAACAGTATCTTGTGTGGATTATTTTGAAGACTGAGGAAAAGTTACTTGCAGTCACACGGGTAAGAACTGAATGGTTTTACCCCAATCTGCCTGTTCTATTTCTGTGGTTTTAAGTGCCCTTATTAAATTAGCTGCTCCCTTGCAAGCTGAGCCAGCTCTGCTTAGCTGTGAGTAAGCCCCAAGGTCCTGACCAAGTTTCATTGCAGATGTGAAGATCCATGATTGTCTGCTGCCAAAGGGATGCAACCATGTCCTTGTTCCTTAGCAGGGAAAACATTGAGACATTTGCAAATCTCTCTTAACCCATTGCTGCACCTCCATAGAGCTGCAATCTGCTCTGCTTTGAAGCCCATGAATCTGGAGGAAAGGAAGGCTATGGGTGAAACCCACTTCCTTATTGAGAGCCATTTCAAGGTGCTGTTAATCTTCTATTACTGAGCCCATTGTGTGCAATGGTTGGGTGTTTTTACAGCTGTGTAGGATATTGAGGCTGCTGGGTTTGCCTGTATGTGGACCCCTCACAGCCCTCTCCAGCCTGCTGGATTGACACTGCTGAGGTTATACCAAAGACTATTTCCAGAGTTCAGCACAAGGAAATGTGCAGCTGGTGCACAGCCAGTAGCCCTTCTGTAAGGTCAGAGGAGGGCATCCTGCCATGTGATCCCACAGGTGACTCCAGCCCTAGGGCTGCAGCGCCTCTTTCTTTTCTCAGCAAAGCTCCCCCTTTGAAGAATTCTGTTGAGACATGAGGAATACAAATGAAGCAGGGAAGATGTGTTGTAGCAAAGGGGAATTCCAGAGGAAATGATGTTGTTTGCAAAACTCAGTGGGGGCTTTCATATTCAGCTAAAGCTGAAATGCAGCAGCAGGAGTTACCACACTCATCTCTCTGGCTTTCCATTTCCACCAGCTCCTGGGGAGGAGAGAAAGGGAAATTCTATGGCAAACTGCTGAATCATCCCAGGGAAAGTACTCTAAATTGCGGAGATTTTCCTCAAGACCTATTCCCTGAGGGAGAACACGAAGGTAGTCACAAACATGGGAGTAGAAGTGCCAGCTGGTGACAATATGCTTAAAACCTACTGATTTCAGTGTTTAACATTAGGTATCTTTATGGGCTGTTTCTCCTCGTTACCCTGAGGAAGACCACATGTTCTTAAGGTCTTTTTTTAGCACTTGTTTCAATGAAGGAAATGACTTTACTCAGGGTAATGCCACTGAGGTTATTTTAGGGCACGTCTCTGGGTCATTGACAAGCCCTCAAAGATGCTGACTAACAGTGATGGAGAATTTAATTATTTTTTTTTTTTAATAACTTCCCTCTAACATAGTAGCTGGAGAAAGCTTTTGCTTAACCGTGGGCTTTCTGCTTTTGTGATGCACGAAGTGCTAAGCAGGTTCACTTCAACCTGGCAGTGGTTATGAGCACCTGTGCCATGCTACCCTGAGTTGACTGTATTTTTTCATGCCACCTTGGATCTGGAAGCATTGCAGCTCTACACAGTGCTGCATTATACATAGAGAGCAGAGCTGGAAGTGCTGGGGAGTGTAGCACAGCACTACCCTGGCTTGTTTCAAACCTAGCCAGCTTGGGACCAGCTCCAGATTCAAGCTAATGAGCTTAAGTGGACATAAGCTGATTCCATATGGAAAAATTATGGATGTCACTTCACTCAGCTCATTGACATAGCTTATAAAACCTGCTTTATCCCTCTGTTTCTGGTTCCAGGATACTTCGGCCCTTCATTATTCCAAATATAGAGGAAGTTGCTATTGAGCAAAATTCCTGTCAGTTATGTCTGAACAATTGTCGTGTATAATTGTGACTAAATCACATGGTGTGTGTTTTGCCACTTCAATGGATGACTAAATTTTTCTAAATTAGAAGAGCCTGACCAGAATAAGCCATGGCCTGCTTTGCCTATAAATACCTGGCTTATCACAGGGAGTGCCAGCCTGATATCTCTGCATACTAAAAGCACTTTAAACAGAAATGAGCGGCGAGAACTGTGACCACATCTGAAGGTGCTGAGAGCTCAGGTGTCATGTGGTGTTCAAAACCACTTGCAAACACCTTTGTGGGGAACTTGGTCAGCTCTGCATGCAAGTGGCATTGCCTCAGCCTGGACATGTCTAGGGCCAAGGGAGCTTTGTGCCTTTGAGACTGCAAGGTTGGTGAACTGAAAATGATGGTGCCATCGACTGGGTGGTCAGTCCGTCACCCTGCCCCTGTATTGGGGAATCTGACATGAATGCAAGGCAAACCTTCCAGCGTGATACCAGCTTTCGTTCTGATACTGAGAGGTGAAAAATTAGAAGGGTTTACACTAACCTGCAAAGGATCACTCGGGTCTGTGTCTTTTCCCCCCTGACACCTCTATCTTTTCAAACAGACAAAAAGAGGAGTGAGTAGTTCATGTGCTTTGGAGAATTTGGGCTGAGGACCTTCTGCTGCCCAAACGAATAAGGTTGTGCAGTCATTCTTTCCGCTTTCCTGCCAATGCGTCAGCAATGCACTCACACCCATCCTAGACAATTTTGACCGCACTTGGTAGCAACGTAGAGGTCTCAAGGATGCTAAGTTCTTGCATGTTTTAAAACAGCAACCAGAGAGAAGAGGGACCCAAGTTATAGCTCAGCCGCCTGCATTTTCTGAAAGGAAGTAATTGGCTGGGCAGTCAGCACAGATGGACTGACCATCCATGGATCTGAGGCTTTGCAACATGGGGTGCCATATCTTGTCCAGACAGGGAGGAACAAGAAGGAAACTGGGCCTGTTTGTTACAGGAGAAATTCTGGTCCTCTCTCCAGCTCAGAGCCTTGGTGCCTGAGGTGCTGGTATCAACGCAGAGCTACAAACAAAAAGCTCGTGTTAATTCAGACACATCATCTGACCCAAAGCAACTAAGTAGCATGGCTCAACAAGTTATTGCCTTGCAGTTCCTCACTAAACCATGCTTTGTCCCACTGGGGAGCAAGACCTTCATGTTGGCTTAAGCTGGCTCATTTTAGTGTGCAACTGGGGCAGGCTGGAAGTGTTTGTGCAGCTCTGCTGGGATGTGTTATCTCAGCACATCGTGTTCACACAGTTGCTCACAGTCAGGTGATGACACTCCGGAGGAAAATAATTTTTCTCTGGTTGTTTACAACTGCTTATTTGCCTTTGATTAACACTTTTCAGTGAGTATGGGAGAGCAGTTGTTTTAAATATACTTTTGATGAAATTCTTCAGTTGACAGCCACAAATTTCCTAATTCATCAGCCAGAAAAGAACAAAGAAAAAAAATGGCAGATCAGACTTTACATTCTTTGGAGGAAGATGCAGGAATGAAATAATAAATAAACGAGCCAGGCTTTTGAGTTTAAAGCTTCTATAAAGGTCAGATCGTGTTTTAAGCAACAAGCCCTTTCTCTGCAGTGTTAGTTTTGTTTTTACAACCCATTCAAACTACTGTAAGCCAGCCAAGTCTTGGGAAATTTCCCATTGTGCGGCCTCATGGGGCTCATCTCATCATGACAGTAGCTTTAAACACTAACCCGAATCCTCTTTGCACTCACAAGTCCCTGGCTCAAGTGAGGGAATGCTTTTAATTAGCGCTGGCTCGTTTATGTGGGTGCCGATTGGAGCTGGGAAGGGTGGAAAATCTCAGCTACAGTAGCTGGCAGCATGGAGTTGTATGTCTAAGCTTTGTTTTGCTGTGTGGGCGCCTTCATTTGAGCTAAGCTAACTAGGGAAGACTGTAGATAACCCAAGCTGACACTGGGATGAAAGGAAGCTGCAAATCATTTAAACTCAAACAAACAATGTAGAACAAAACAGAACAATGTTATTAGGTCAGATGGAAAATAGCCAGGCTTTGGGTTAAATGAGACAGCCAAAAAAATAGAGGCAGAAATTCATCTAGCCCAAGTGCATAATGAGAGGCTGGGAAACCTAACTCATTATGAATGCCATTGTATCTCAACTGTTCTTTTTTCTTTTCTTTTAATGTTTAGAAGGAAGTAGGGAAAGCCCTCAAAGAAGCCTTTGATATTGGGAAACCCCCTTGTACAGATGCCGCAGTCATTCAGGTAAACGGGACGGAACCAAAAAGGTCTCACACTTAGGGGCAGTCCTGTTTTTGGACACAAATATGTGGGTATTTGGCAAGACCCAGTTTTGCATGTCTCAGGCTAAGCTCAATGTGTTAGAAGCTTGTCAGTTAGCTGCCATACTTAGACTGTGCCTGTTTGCTCCCAGACCTGTTTTTCTCCTGTGCATAGACAAAGAAAAAAAACTAACTAAAATAAAAATGAGCCTGAGATTAGCTAATTCAAACTGAATTTGCATTTTCATTTATGCACCTGGGTGTTTATGTAACGTTCTGTAAAGTCATGGTGTATGTTAACCACTCTGCTCTCTGTGAGTTCTGCAGAGCACTTCTACAAAAGCAGTGAGGGTTGCCAAGCTGTGGCAGGGCCCCATACCTGACAGTGCAAATGCAGACAGGCTCCCTGCTCCTGTGCTGGGTACAGCTGTGACTGCTGCCCTCATGGGTTGAGTAGTGAGAGGGGATACTGTAGAGCACAGCAAAGGTGAGCGCTCGAAGGGCATTGCAGAAGCACACTCTGCTGATTTATGAACAACACATACTACAGCCAGAAGGCGTTTGGATCAAGACCTGCAGAAGGATTAAAACAAATCCTGGAGCTCACATGTAGGCTCAAGTGATGCTGGAGATCAGGGGTAGGATGTGGGCTGCCACAACTATCTTTCTTCTCAACTACCACCACCCCAGTGGCAGTCCTCTTTCAGGTCATGAAAGAGGAAATTAGCTCCATGGTCCTTTGGGATGGCAGACAGCCTCAGGCACTCTATTGGAGGCATTGCAGCTGTCCTTCCTCATGAGGATACAACTTTAACTTGCAAAAACTAGCTTTTCTGGTCCAACTCAAACCCAGGAATCAAGTGCAGAGCTCACAGCAGGGACTGTTTGCTCCTCGCCTTGCCCTGTGCCCACTGGAGTGGTGGAGCAGTGATGTACCCAGTGATGTATCTGTTCTAGGGTGACTTTTAGCCACCAAGATGATTTGTTTGCCTGGTCCTGGCTCACAGAGCAAAGGTTTCTAACAGGAACTAGGACAAAGCCTGGTTTGAATCCTGTGGTCCACATATCTGCAACATCTGGCCGTGCTTCAGCATGAGTGGTTTTCTCTGTTGCGTATGAAACTGACAGGTTCGAATGCTCTGGGGTGGGTGACGGAAAAGACTGGATAAATAGGAAACCCTTATGAAATTACTGCCTCCTCAATTTTCACAAGCTGACACTGAAGATCAGATAAAAAATGAACAGGGTGTCATAGAAACTCATCAGCCATGATTTCCTGACACTTTGGGGTGGCATATTTTATCCTGTCCCTTTGGGTGAGCTTTTATATCTGTTGTGAGCAGTGGAAAAACCCATTCATGATGTGAGCCACCCTTTGTCTCTGGATGATGAGCACTGGGAGAGCACAGCCTATGAGGCCATCTGTCTCCTTTTATCCATCTGGCTCTCCTTCCCTTGCAAGCTTTTGTTTCTACAGAGCAACTAATGGGCAGCATTAAGTTGCCACCTGCTCAAGCCTGCCTGATATGGGGTGAATTTTGAGCTGTCTGGCACAGCCCACCTCCTGTGGACACCTGAGCCACCCAGCTGGGGTCAGTGGGGCAAGACATAATGCCATAGAGTTTAACACATACTGCTGTGTCAGGTGTGAGCAGTGGTGATTGAGAAAGTGATAGATGCCCTCTTCAGACATCCCTGGTAGAGACCCTGGCAGAGGTGCAGGCACACAGTTACGGCTGTCTAACCTCTTTTTTAGTAGCTGCCCCCAGATTTATCTGTGAGGGTGAGTCAGGTAGAAGCACAGGTGCTCCTGCAGATGTCAGGTCTTTGTTTGAGCTGAGCTGCCAGGCTGGATGTTGCCAGCAGAGAACATCTGCAGAGACAGGCTTTCTCCTGGACTCCAGCCTGCTGACCACAACAAAAACAGTGGTAGCAAAAATGTAGGGTCAGGCATTAAAATTTGGCTCTTGAAAAATACTTTTATTTTCACTGTAGCTGTAAGGGCTCTCAAAACTTAAGCAGAAGTTGCTGCCTAGAGGGCAGAGGGATTTGGATCAGGTGAGCAGTGGGATGTATTCCTGTTCACTGCATAGATAAAAAATGGATTTGGTCTGCCCTTCTCTCACACATTGAAATCCACAGATACTAACAGAGAAGACAGAGGCTGCCAGGCGTATCAGCGAGAGCCTGAGCGAGAAGGTGGAAGCTGTGTGCCTGGAGCAGTGCCTGAGGTTCCTGGAGAGGTAAGAAGGATGCTTCTTTCCCTCCTTGATAACATTCTTAATGCTCAAAAGAAAGAAATCCTTATGTAGCAACTGAGGATGCTGTATTCACCTGGATCTTTAGTTTGATGGATGTTTCCTGCTAAGCTGTTTCTGGATAGACACCTCTTTGCTGTTCCATGTGCTCAGCCTTTGCTGTTGGGCTAAAGCTGAGGAGACAAAGTGCATCTGGACTTGCCAGGACAGTTTAAAGCCTTGGGGGATGCTCTGGAGAGTCTTAGACCTTAAACACAACCAGGAAGAGGGGCAGCCATGTAGCCAGAGCCCAGGCTTGGCCCTTCCTACCCTGGCTGTTCTTCCCAGGCACGGTGCTTCCTGCTGGCTCCATGAGGCAATGAGGAGCTCTGCTTTGTCCTGGTTTCATAGGAGGATGAATGTCTTTTTCTCATCTTCTGTCCTCTCACCACTTCTTCTGACTCCCTTTATCTTCTTTTTGTACTTGGGCATCTCTCACCCTATGTATACCCTGCATCAGAAAATGCTGGTTGTAGGTGAATGTTTCAGAAGGAGGTTTCATTTAAGATCCTTGGCCCTCCACATGATGAGAGAAAGAAATTCCTATAAAACAAGGCTGTCCAGGAGCCACTCATGAGATGGAGGCTGCAACAAAGCAGTCGATAGACCTTGTGGGTTATTCATATACGCTGAGTCTTTGTTCCACAGCTCCATTGGCAAAGCCTGAGTTGCTTCCCAGAAACAGGTTTTGCAGCAACAACAATCGTAAAATGAACCTCCTGCCTCTTGGTCCATATCAGGGGCATTCAGGCAGCTCGAGGGCTCTCCCTGTGCCATTCCTGTGCTCTCCTTCCTCACCAGCTGGGCAGGGCAGAGATTGCCTTTGTCATGCTGTAGATCCTACCTTGCAGAGTGAAACTGTACATTGAAAAGACAAACAATCACAGAGTATTTCTCTGGTTTGCTGACAGGCTGCTGCTCTCAGATGCATTATGGAGCATGCCAGATTAAAGATATGTCTTCCTGTTTTAATTTAGCTATGAAGATGAAGTAAGAAGCTTTCTCCAGCTTGATGGCTGCCCACCAATCTGCAGCAGTTTACGAATCCTAGAGAACTGCTGCCTTCTCAGGTTAGAAACCAGAGCCTGGGGAGTGAAATGAGTTTTCTGCTGTCTGATCTCCTTCTGAATCTGCTCTGAGGCCAACCTTGCCTCCAGCTGGATCTGGGCATTCAACCCTGTGCACACCAACCCTGAAGCATGGAGAGAACCACCTGTTGCCAGCAAGACCTTGTCAGAGCTGCCCTGGCTGCCCCAGAGGGAGGGAGGCTCAGATGAGGGCTGTGACCTTGGCCAGAGGGCCACGACTGCTGCACTGGCAGTGCTGTGCTGCTACTGCTTGCCATCTCCCAGGTCCTGCAGGTGCAGGGGCTGTAGCTGGTGATCTGCCATCTCCACCTTCCTGGTGCCCATGGCACTGAGCAGGAGGCTGGCAGCAATGCTGTGTCACATGTGGAGACAGTATCCTGGCTACTCCTGTCTGTGTTGTGCTGCGGTTCCTTTCACTGGCCTGATCGTTCTTCAGCACGAAAACCTCATAAAGATTGTGCTGAGATGTGTGTGCCAGTGCACTTGGTAAGCACAAGCTTCTGTGCTCTGCTGAATGAAGCCCCATGGACCATGCCAGGCTCTCTCTGGGGTTGCTAGGAAGGAGGGAAGCAATAAAGCACAGAAGGGTGGAGGAGGCTGTTTGCACCTATGAGCTAATTTCAGAAGCACTTGCAGCAACGGAGAAAACAAAGTTGCTTCACTTCTTCCTGAGCAAAGTTATCTGGGGATCTCTGGAATCAGCAAAATACCAAAATCCAGCATATGCACTGTGATTACTTGACATCAGAGCCTTGTGCTGAGCCTCGGTAGCTGTTTTGTTTGTTTTATTTGCATGTTGCTGGTGCTGGATCCCAGACTGCATACTTATGAGTCTCTTTTATGTAATTCTTCACAGTGATCCTGAGAACAAAGTTGTACACTGAACTTCTCCAGATTGTAAAATGTCTGGTTTCAAGCTGGTGATAATTTTAACCAGGATTTGCTGATTTGAAGACTGTTATGATGGGAGATAATTGTCTTGTATTAATAGGTTGTCTGAAGTACACAGAATGCTCATTCAGCCTCCGTTTGTCAAGGCCACTTCATGCCTACTCATTTTTGAAAATACTAGAATTTTTTACTGATCTGATCTCACTAGTGATGAGTACAAGAGGCATTTGTGTGCATTGAGCTTTCCTGTCCTTGTTGCAGTGTCTTAATGAGAGCCATCCAAAAGATGGGTGCACAAATGTGGGTCACTGAGCTAGCCCTGAACCTGAGCATATGCCCATTCACTTTCCCAGGTAGTCATGTTGGTTACAATAGGAAGAGTCTTGATCTGAGAGAATAGCCTGATTTTATCTGATCTATACTTTTCATATTTTTTTTTAACAGGACTGTCTGGCTTAAGCTAACATACATTTGCAGTGCCAGCACTGGCCAGAATCTTAAGGTAAATGGATTTCTAGACAGGATGGAAGATGACATTACAGAGCGTTTTCTGCAGACAGTCACTTCTAAAGTCAAGGTAGGGGAGACCTGTTTTAACACTGACTATTTTCAGACTGTAGGGCAGATATGCACTTCAGTGTCATGTCCTGCTTTGGAAAGGGTGAAACCATAGTTTGGTCTTACAGTCCTAAGTGCTTCTCTGCTTTGTCAGAATCTGTGTACGGACAGCTTCACTTTTCCAGTTTTGGGATCCCGGTTCCATTGTTTGTAGTGTTGCTGTTGTGCTCCAAGTAGGCACCCCATGGTGCCTCTAGGAATCCAGACCCCAAGGGCTGAATTTCACCGAGTACCTGCTCATCCCCAGCAGCTAGGCATCTTCTCAGGGAGTGATAACTCACAGAGCCCAAGGCTGTGCTGAGTAGTCAAGAGGCAGAGAAGACTGACCAGAAATATGTCCCTCCCTTGAGATAAGTTCCCCTCCCTTCACACTTGCCAGTATCAGCCCATTAGCCCAGACACCCTTCCAGTCCTGGGCTCTGTGTCTAGGTAACACACAATTGCAGGCTCCTCGGTGTGTGGTGTTGTGCGTTTCCCTGGGAAACTCCCCTGAGCATCTTCAGGCTCATCACACAAGGTCCCTCGAGTAGGCTGGAGGCAGCAATAGGAAAATGGCAAAAGAAACCCTGGCTACACTGTACAGTTTTGGTCTCCAGAGCTCATTGCCAGCTTGTCCCATGGGCCCACACACTGAGATGGGAACTGGGGGTGGTTCTGACAGGGAGCCTGGACAACCCTGGGAAGAAACAGGAGAGCTAGGGCTCAGGTTTTCAGTCTTCCAGGTTTGGGCTTAAGAACTTAGTACATCCTTCCTGACTTTGAATTGCTTCTTTCTTTTATGTTTTGCTTTTCTTTGAAGTAAAGGCACAGGATGCTGCAGCTTGTGGAGGAGTCTGTTTCCGAGAGCAAAAAGAGCAAATGCACAATAATCCGTGTCTGCTGACTGTGTGGTGTCTCTACATGTCCACTCTTTGACTCTGTTTGTGTCTTTTCCTCAGGGAACACTGAAGGATCACTTCAAAAAGTGTGACAGTGGTTTTGGCCACATTCTTGAATCCTTAAAGCAAAGCTTTTTGGCCTTTGGGAAGAAAAAAACAGATATGTATGAGGTAAGAAATAAGTAAGAAAGTGAGAAAGAGGTGTTACTTAGGAAATCACTAAAACTAGTCTTTGAACCTCTGGATGGCGCAGTATTTGAACATTAACCCAAACTGCAGTTTTGTCTGTTGTCAGAAGGGCTTTTAATTATCTAGTGGTCTCAGTCCAGTTCCTCTATCCAACAGAGTTGGATAGTGACATCTGAGATCTTTCTGTTATCACAGCAGAGAAACGGGCAAGTGAAGAAATGTGGAACCTGAATGTACCTCCTAAACACAAAGGGGGAGCATTGGGCCATCTCTGATCCTACCATTGCCACAATACCATTATACTGGCAATTCTCATCTTCTAATGTGCTTCAACCTTATTTGTAAGGAATATTTATCCCTTTGATGGAGGGAGGACACAGAGGAGTGAAATGTCCAGATTCCTAAAGGACACAGAGGGTTGGCAAAGAAAAACCTCGCAAAGAGCCCAAGATTTTTCACCTTTACAGTAGCCTAAATAATTTGTTAGAATCTTACAACACCTTTTGAGTCTGTCTCTTCAGCAATGAGTTTGGAACCTGGGGAACCCTCTTTTGTATTCAGACTGGATTTGCTGCTGCTACCTGTGCCACATATGTCCCTCTAAAGCAGAGGGCTCCCAGGTCTGCAGTCTCTTTGACAGTGATTTTAGTTAGCATTTTGCAATGTGGCAAAAGGTAATAGAAGACAAAAAAATAGGAGCTATTCTGCTGTTGTTCAGAGCCTGTCACTGGACATTATGTCACATTAGTGCTGGGGCAAGCAGCAGCTTGGTGGCAAAACACTGTGCCAGAGCTCTCTGTCTCTTGCTTTGTCTGTTCTGGACAGAGCTGGGGATTTCCTGTACCTTTGGACTGCAGTCTAAAGCTGCTCTCATTTCAATTGCTAATGAAGTGTGGCTTCTGTGCAGCAGCCCCTCTCCCCTTAGAAATGCTCTTCAGCCCTTTCAGGGGCTCCACACTATAGCTCCTCAGCCCATTGGAGTTCCTCCACACTGGAGTTCTCAGGGTGACTCAGAGGGAGATACCCAAGTGACTTCTCTGTGCTCAGCCACAGCTGTGTGCCAAGGGTATGGCCCTGTGTCCAGTGTAGATGCTCCAGGGAGACTGGATCTGGCTTTGTCTGTATTCCAAGCTCTTGCCAGGTGATGTGTTTGTTAGCCATGCCAAGTATCGCTGCAGCTCTGGAGCGTGAGTGACCTCTGGCTGAGGTAACTGGTTCCACTGCTTTTGCTTGGATGTCTCCACACTTATCATCAGTGTTTATGTCATCCCCATGCAGCTTGGAGCTACCCCATGTGTCAGACCAAGCATTTTAAAGGGATACTTAAGCAAAGAAATGGGAAAGCCACCTGCATGGACACTATACCACTGTCTGCACTGCTCAGAGTCCTGTAGGTATGGTCTGGTCCTTGCTTAGTCCAGGGAAGTTAATCTGTGTGTCTTTGCTCTGGAACAGGCCCTCGTCCAGGCTGTCAATGCCATTGTTATTACAGAATATGTGCAGGCTCTCCTGACCACTCCCAGGAAACCATCTTCTGTGCAGAGGAGGAGGGTTGTCAAGAAGATAGAAGAAGATCATAAGATGATGCAAGCCATCTTTAAAGAGTGCTTAGTAAGTCTTTGATACGGTTACAGTTTTGCTCTCTTGTCATCAAGAATGGTACCAGCAGAAGAAAAGACTCTGAAAGCAACAAAAAAGCTTAAGAGTTTTTACTGCAGGGGTATCCAGCTTCACAGAAATGACAGTCAGATGTGCTGACAGCACTTCTGATCTGCCAGAAGCTGTTAGTTCATGGTTTTGAAATGTGTGACTGGAGGAGGCAAGTTTCGCACTCCTGCCACTGACATAAAAAATGAGGTGTGCTCCTCTGAGCTGGTGAGACAGCTCCAAAGCTGTCAGCTCCCCCAGCAAGCCTTGGGTACGTGGCATGGAGGGGAAGCACTTTCCTTGAGCCTCTTGAGAGATGAACCAAACTGGCTGCTCCACATCTTCACCTCCTCCGTGGATTGCCCTTCACAGCTGCTCCTCCCTGGACATGGGGTATGCATTGTTATCCATCCAGCCTCCTCCCCCCCCACAGGCCCTTCCCAGCCCCTCAGATCTGGGATGATGGCTGTGTGAGCCATTTCCCTCTGCTGCAGCGTTTCCCCATGGGCAAAAGTGTGCTGATGTTGTTGTGGTTGGTGACAGCTGCCTGGAGGAACGAGTCTTCCTGCAGGGTTAACACCTCACAGCACTAAAAGGTAAAGGTGCATTGCAGAAGGAATAGATTAGGTGTAAAAGCAGAGCTGCACCTCTGAAGTAAACCTGTGGCAAAGCACTAGGTCTGATTTGCAGAAAAAACTTCAGAAGCTTAAAAAAGCCTCTTTGCTCAATTCATAATCTGGTGTAATTGGCAGTGCCACACACAGCATCTGCGGATGGCACCAGGCTGTCACATGGGTCCCTTGATTACCCAAGGGCAAGGACTGCAATGGCAGCAGCATCCCCTCCTGCAGCTGCTCCAGTTGGAGAATCACTGCTGTGCAATGTCCCTGGCATGGCTCATTAGCAAGTGCAGGCTGAGAGTGCCCAGGCACGGTGCTTTGTAAGAGGCTGGGCTGAGCAGCACAGTGGTACTGGTTGCAAAGTCAGTCTGGTAACAGGACTCAGATGTGACGGAGCTTATAAGCCCCCTTGGCTATACGGGTTTTAATAATTTCACAAATTCTGAGTAATTCTCACAACTTGTCAATTTAAGTGCTAGGGACTGAAAATCTATTTTCTCACAGATGAGTCCCCTGCAAGTAATTTGTCAGCAATTCTTACTTTGTCCAACGAATAAAATGAAATCAAAATGATCATCTGTAGGCTTCTTTAAAAACCTCTCCGAGCTATTACAATTAATGCACCAGTTTCATGGCGGAAAGCTGGAAGCTGCCAGTGCTTTTAGCTGAAGACCCACCTCTCCTGTAGTGATCAATCACAAATGAGTCAGTGCTTTGAGCAATCAAGCCATGGGGAATATCAGGAGGGCTCTCTAATCTTAACTCTGAAGTTTACCCGTAATGCTCTGCTCAGCACTAGCTTTGGCTGCAATATGCACAGAAAGCTGGTTTTATAGTGCAGAGGAAATACAGGAAATCTAATTGTCTATTAAGACCCTACATTTAGCTTGGGTGAAAAAAGTCTGCATCTAGTTAGCCCGGTGTCCCCAGTCTGTGCACTTTCTTACTTGAGGTGGGAGCACCAAAAACCTTGGGAATGAAATGCATGAGCGATTTGCAGGGGACAGCCTGATCCTCAGTCGAATGAAGCACACAGTTATGCATGCAAAATATGTACTCTACTGCAGACTGAATTTATTGTGCAGTTGCTGCACAGGCTGCACCTGCTCTCTGCCCTGCTATCACCTCTCTTCAGGCTCTTCCTTCCCCTCCATCCTCAAAACATATTAGGAAATACCTTCCTTCTCTCCTAAGAGCAGTACATGTCAAAGGCACTTAAACACTGCTGACAAGACACCTCTTTTTTTTTTCCTTTTAGACTGCAGGCTGTTTACCTCTGACCTTGCTTGTCTGTATAGTGCTTAACCAAATCTGACGCCTTCAAATTAATTAGCATTTTGTAATAGTAAGCTTGCCAAGTATGAAGCTGTACAGTACTGGTGCCCCAGGAGCTGAGTACAGCTTGTGCACTGAGCCGAGCTAGGCATGCTGTGCGTCTGCAGTGCAGAGGAAGAGGGGGAAGGCTGTCTTCAAATATTACTATTATTTTTAATTTATGTTCAGTGCGGAGGTGCCGCATGGAGAATGTGACCTGCTCTTCCCAGTGCCCCGTGGAGATCAGGGGAACCTGGGCTTCTCCTGCCCCAGTTTGGCATCCCGTTCTCCAGGTTTGCTTTGTCACAGAGTCTCTGTTGACGTGGTGGCATCAATAATTCAGGGAAGCAATTTAACTGTACTATGGCACTGACGAAAAATGTGAGCGAGACCTGAAGCTCTCTCTTGGCAGTTCATCTGCATTCTGCTTCTCCAGCTTTGCTGAAAATGCTGTGTGTTTTTTGATGAGGCTTTTTTTTCTCCTGTGTGCTCCAGATTAGAGGGAGCTGATCATATGCAGCATCCACCAACCATGTCATATTATTTACACTCTTCAGCCCTGCTTCCCTTTTTTTCTGTTAGAGGATCTGTGTTCCCTCATCCTCTCCCTAAAGTCTCTTTTCCATCCCTGGGCTTGCTTTGGGGCAGCAGAAATGCCAGCATGTTTGGCCAACAGAGCTTGTTTTCACGTAGGCCAAGCAGAGAAGCAAAATGCTCCCCAAAGGGTGAAATGGTCTTGAAAGGACAGACAATTTAGGGAAAAATGAGGTACATTTCCTTCTCCAAAGTCAATGCAGGAGGGGATTCTGCACTGCTGAAGGTAGTTGCCTGAAAGCAGTCCATGACTGCTCCCCAGTTTCTCTTCTCCTACCCTGGGGGCAAACCAGATTTCTGTACATGCATAGACAGTCCAGCAAAATTCCTAACTCACACAGAGAGATACCTGGTCTGATATGAGTCCAGCTCTTAACACTCTGTGCTGTTTCCCTTGCCCTGAACACACCTTTGCTTCTATCCTCAGGGTCCTGCAGCTGGTCCCCTCAAGGATCCCATAAAAGCAATTTTAGAACTTATTCAAGCTTCTGACGTGGAGGGGATGGAAATAGCTCTTCTGCCCATTCTCAAAGAATTTCCTGAGCTCAGGTAATGTCTTTTGTTTGTCTGTCTGCTGCACTTTGACATGACTAGTTGACACCAGAAGACCTACAGCAGTATTAGTCCTGTGATACTTTTTGCAGTGTGCTGGGCCAGGCACAATGGTCACCTTTGAGTGTACTCAGTGCTGCCTCTTTGCAGGTGCTGATTAACACAGTTTATAACTTTGCCAGATATGAACTGGTGGAGCTGAGATGTACTTCTGTAAAGGTGAATGATGGATGAAATGGCTGTCAACAAAGCAGAAATGCTGTTGGAAAATGCTACCTGAATGGAGAATTTACAGGCACATATGTGTCAAGTGTAGGTTTCAAAAATATTCTTAATTCAGGCATTTCATAACTTCCAAGCACTTGGCTTTTGGCTTCAATACTTTACCAGTCCTTGTATAACTGTTTCCACAAAATTCCAGGTGCATTCAACAAGAATATACACTTCCATTTCTTACAGGAAGCTGTTAACAGAAATGAAACACAACTTTTACTAGGAAGGTTAGGTCTTAGCTAACTGCATTTGTTCCAAGGTCTGTGGTTTATTACATCTATCTTTTGTTCTGATGTGCTGTGCAAGTGATTGTGTTTTTCCAACCTAACATGATTGCAGTGAAGAGCTCTCTGTCATAGGATGCTGTGAAGGCCAAAAGTGTGAATGGTTTCAATTTGTGGTAGATAATTATTTCAGTGCCTATTCAACATGACAGTCATGATATAACCCTCAGCAAGGGAAGTCTCTGAATTGTAGACTGCCAGAAGCAAAGCAAAGAAAAAAGACAAAGAGAGATCCTGTTATGCTTCATCTGGTTTCTGTATTCTTTGCCTAAACATTTACTACTTTTGAAGATGCTAAAAAGCTGCTTATCTGATACAGCATAGTGATTCTTACTCTCTTACTATGTATATACATACATATATACATACATACATAAATAATATATATATAGTATAGGAAGTGGGCATAGGAAGTACTCAGAAGACCCAGGTCTCAGAGGAGGTCATCCTGGTGTGAGTGGATGCATTGTTCTTAACTACAACAGATTTCTGTTCTGTGTTTAAAACTGTTTGGCTTGGATACATTTGCCTTATATCTAATATGGTGCTGCTCAGCGAAGCAATGCTCTGTAGAGCAAAAATCCTATAACCTTCCAGATGAACAAGAATTAGTGCCATTTGAGGGGAGAAAAGATGTAAAAAATGCTTCCAAACAGTCAAATGCAGAGTTATCTGAAACCTATTATGATAGATACAAGTATTTTTCTTGGAATAACCCGAGTTGAAGGTTTCCACAACTTCACAGGGATGCTGTGTGCCCTGGGCTTGGGATCCATGAGCTCGGCCACATCCCACACAACCCTTGTGATACAGCCTCCTCCTTCTTAGGTAGCCAGCAGGTGTCTGAAAGCAGCTCAGCAGCTTAAGGTCTTTGGTCTCGTCCACCAAAACTGAGTAATAGGAAGCAAGGTTTTTTTCCTTAACTCATTTGCTGACCTGCCCTCTTACCCTTTTGGAAAGGAAGGAACATCTGAGCGTGGTGCTGGACCTCAAAGACTCACTCAGCCGAGAAGACAGAACTGCTCTCTTGAAGGCATTTGAAGATAACTGCAGGGAATCAGAAACAGAAGCAAACTTACTTTTTGCAGATATAGAAGTAAAACCTAGAAAATATGGGCTCTGTGGCTGCCTCTGCTGTTAGCAAAGGTAGGTGTGTGTGTGTCCTTATGTGTAACATGAATACCTGTACAGGTGTAGGCATTCCTGCTTACAGGGAAGTGGAGCAATGACGGCTGTAACATCACCACCCTAAGGTCCTCATTGCTCTATACACTGGCTCTACTTCCCTTTCTCCACCTTTAGACTTCCACACTGTGGAGGATCGTGTTCAGTGCAGGGTGCTGAATGCTTAGATGTGTGATTCAGGTTACAGAAGGGACAGAGGAGAAGACAGAGCTCTTCCTCCTCATCTTTCACTCCTGTCTGTGTGTTCCTGCAGTAAGGTCTCTCCGCAGCATCCTCTCCCTCCCAGCTCTTACCCTCTGCATGGACAGGGTCTCCGAGGCAAGTTCTGCTGCCTCCTGGTAGGGCACACCAAGAGATCTTCTTCTCAGTGGTCCTCCTGCTTCCCTGATATGGGAGCCCCACCACTGCCCCCTCCATGACAGCTGCATTAATTGAACCAGACTTGGCCCTGTTTAAGTGACTGTGCCATGCTGTGAAAACCAGAGGGAAGTGTGCCCCTTCCATGCTGGCAGCAGCAGCTGGTGGCAGAAGGGAGGAGAGTTAAATCAGAGGGATGACTGTCACTGTGAGGTGTTAAATCTCCTGGCGTGAGTTGTCAATGCTCATTTGGAGCACCTGCAATTGCCTTTCAGTCTCCCAAGGGACTCCTTCGTAGTCACAAGCTGGGCTTTTTTTTTTTTTTTTGGGTAAGTTGAAGCAGATCTTGAAGCTGAGCAGTTCCTCATGGTTTTAAAATACTTGTTAATGGAGAACATGCAGATATTTTCTTCACTTTAAATAATCAGTAACTTCTTTTTAGTCCAAATTTATCCAGCTCAGAGCCAGAGAATTTTATTTTATCTTGGCCAGGTCAGATCCCTTCGCTATCAGAAATAGTCCCTCTCCTTTAATATCTACAGATTGTCACCAGTCACCTTCTGTTGGATAAGCTGACTAGTTTGAGTATCTCAGGTTGAGAAGCACAGTCCCTTTCCACCTCCTGCACTCTCAGGTGTCACCGTTTATTTATAGTTACCCATGTTAGCAGATCAGGGATGAGTTATGCAGGGCTCTGACCTGGGGCCTCCAGGCACAGGCAGACAGCAGGCTGTCCTGGTAGCAGGGAGAGAAAGCAATTAGAGAAACAATTAATAAGCACACAAGCTTCCCCTTCTTAATGAAAACTGATTCTGATATAATGAACTGGCTATCAGCCACCCATTTTTATACCCTCCTTTAAAGAAATTACCCATGGTGTCACCTTTGCTTTATTAAAGATATCCAGGAACATGTTTTTAAAACAATGTGAGTCACTTAATCTCCTATTTTGTGAAGTCCCCTGGGCAAAAAGGCTCCCATATCCCAGCAGATCAGGCTGAGTCTGCACTGCAGTGAAAGCACATGTGTAGCACAGGTTGGTCAGCTCACCTGAGCTTGGGGTACTAGAAATGGTGAAATTATGGGATGTGCCACCTTCTTTCTTCCATTACAGCCCTGGGATTTTGCTTCCATGCTCTGGGGTGTGACCTGTAGGTACTTTGGGAATCAACTGCTTTCTCCTCATCAGGAACACATTTGTCCCCTCTGTATATGGAAGTGGGAGGACTTGGAAACAGTGCTAGGTTTGGTTGTTTCGTGTTTGCATGAAATGTCCTTCCAAAAGAGGAGTGAGAAGATTTGTCTAGATAGGGCAGGCAGCAGGGATGCTGCCTATGACTACAGACCCATGGATTGTGTAGCCCAGGAACTGGAGAGTTTCAGCAGGTGAATGTCAATACATCTTCATGCAAGAGTCAGTGCATAGGAGGGATGTTTCAACTGTTTGACTCTTGCACATGTTCTCACAAGTGTTATTTTATTACCCAGATTTTTTCTTGCCTTCCCTCAGGCCTGCTATGAGAAATGTGAAGCCTTGCTCCCATGTGGCAGCACCTGCAATCACAGCTCCTTGAAAGCATCAGGGACCCATGCAGCTGATTATATGGAGAAGCCTGTCAGCTATGGAAGACACAATTTCTGCATTTTGCAGGAAAACCACGTGGCTGAAATCCTAATCTTCTATGCAAAATCAAGGAGGGAGATGGATGGGACATGGCAGAAAGACATTCCTCCAAAATTTCCTAGAGATTGCCACTTAGCTGAGTCCTAGTGGTTATTCCCAGGATGTGGCATGGTGGCATGTGTGAAGGAGGAAGGTTCACCCTTACCAAATTTCTCTCTGTTTCTATCCCTTGTTTCCTGCAATCTCACATGACACCAGGGACATGTTGTCCTAGCATTGCAACCTCCTGAGGGACCCAAGATCCTCTTAGGGAATCCCACCTAGCCCATAGTGCTGGGGGTGCCTGCTGGTCTGGGCACCTTGATCCTCCCCCCTGAAACCTGACCCACACCAGGAGGGGTGCAGACAGAGCTGCCTCTTCCCTCACTCACAAAGGCTGTGATCCACTTTGGGGGCAGCATGCCATGGTGGGCTGTGAGATGGGGAGCGCTTCCCATATGAGTTTTACAGCTGGCTCTGGAGCATAGTCTTGCATTCATTTTTATCCCTCAGTTACTGGAAATTTCCTCTTGGAGAGGGAGGGGAAAGCCTCATGGGAAGCAGGCAGTGAAAGGAGTTTTTTGTCCGAGCCTCTGGGCAAGGTCTCTGCTAGTTTTCAGATGTAAATAGGCACTTCTGACAGGAAAACACTGACTTTTCTTCCCAGTTATCTATGGACTGGTCATAACCTCCAAGCTGGATGTGGTTCAAGGCCCTCCTTTGCTATTGTGTGCAAACAGGCCATTAGTGCTCCTCTCCGACAGCATAAACAAGCAAAAGAACTCTGCCTCATATGTGCCAGTGCTTTTCTGAGCTGCCATTTTCACTCGAATCTGCTTCCCTATCAAGTAAAGGGGAAAATTTGTGCATAACCTGTCAATGTGTGAGGCAGCAGATGTGTCATGCCCTGGGACCCTGGGCAGAACCTGGTGGGTTCTGCCACGCTCTGCAGTGCTGTGCCACCATCCCAGGGGCACAGCTGTCCCAGCTCAGGGGCAGCTTCTCTGCCCAGAGCCCTGGGTGCAGATGGGGTCCTGTGAGCTCTTCAGGAGCCAGGCAGGTTTGTAATTGTCACTAGCTTTGCACCTGGTGCAGTGCTGAGCGTGGCAGTGCAGCAGGAAGGAACAAGCTGCTCCAACTCCAGGGAGTCCTCTGTGTGCTTTCAGGGCCCCATGAGACCTTGGCATCATTACGCTGCATCCCTCACGTCACTAAAGGGCAGTGAGAGCATCCCATGGCCTGACTGCCCTTCCTGACTGCATGGCTGCTCCAAAGTTCAGTCCTGGTGTCCCTCACATTTCATAGCTGTGCATTGCAGCTTCAGTGAGACCTTTCCTGGGATGTGGGAAGGCTGGGGGAGTTGAGGCAGCTGCAGCCTGGACAGGTGGGCACAGCTGGGCTCTGGGGCTGAGTGGGCACCTGTCCTCCAAAGGGTGCCAGCCCTGCCAGGCACACTGGGCCAGTTACTCTCCCCTCCTGACGAATTGCACATTTTTTCAAGGGTGGGAAGGGATGATAGTCCTGCATGACAGACCCTGTTGTGACAGCAGGGTCAGGGTCAGCCTCTGCCAATGGGAATTTCAAGTAACAAGCCTTCCAGAGGAAATAAATAAAAATAAAAACCCCTCTGACATTTCAGTCACCACTGGGCTAAAAATAATGCCACAGCATGTGGATGGCTCTGACCACGTACGTGTCAATGTCTATGTATGTCTCTGCCATTTGACATCCACAGGCAGACGAGGGTATATTCCACTTGGAAGCAGCAGCTGGGAGCTGTGAGGGACGCTGGGCTCCCCACTGCTTTGTGTGGAGAAACACCCCTTTCAATGAGGCTTTGTAGCAGCAAGTTTATGCACATTGTGTGTAGCATCCAGTCATGGAGAGACCAAATAAAGTCCTGAGTTTGTCCATGAGGCTTAGTGCTGATGGCATATATGAAGTTTTCCAGAGCCAGAGGGGGCTGGGGTGGGGCATGAGCAGTGAGAGGTGGCCTGGTGTGGAGGCAGATGGTGTGGGAAGGATGTCCTCTGCCACCTGCAAGTCGCCTGAGGGGAGCAGATGGTGTGTGGGGAGTTTCTTAGAGGATCCCCAGGAGGGGAAGCTGTGATAAGGGGACGCTGGGTCACTCCCTAGGACTGTCTGAGGTGATCAGGGAGGGGAGGAAAGGCTGTGGGGAAGGAGGATGAGAGATTTTCCTTTTTTGGGGGGATTTTAACCCACTGTGTTGTGTGACCTGACCTTCCCAAATGATCCAGCCTCCTACTTTCTAGCCTTCACCCTAGGCTGGAGTTAAAGCGCTTGTGTGGGATTTGTGCCTCTCTGCAGAGGGCTGGGAAGCAGGGTCACACTCAGGATTACCTTGTGGCCTTGGGATGTGGGCAGGGGCAGCCCTGCCACTGCCATCAGCCTGCCAGGGCCACCATGGAGCTGTGTTGCACATCTCCCACTTGGCCCTGCATTCAGTGACTCTACCTCTGCAAGCAGGACAGAATCACTCAGAGTTCAGCAGTCAGAGACTCCCTCCATAAAGTTCCCCTCCCATTCCTTTGGGTTTCGCTAGGATCCCCTTGGCACAAGGGTCATGCCACTGCTATGCTCACCAATCATCCAGACGTGCCAGCCTTGGTGATGTGGGCATCAGGGACTTACACGCTGCTCTTGGTGGTTTAACGTTCTGGCTTTTTTGGGAGCTGTGCTCCATCTATCACCCTTCTGGCTCTGCACTGGGCTGGTTGTGTGGTGAGCAATGATTTGTCACCCATGTACCCCACACTGCTTGGGGCCAGGGTTTGTCTGGCTGCTTTGAAATGCAGCAGAGCCTCGCCAGCCACTCCTGTCATTTGAGCTCCTGTCTCCGAGGGTCACCTTCAGTGCTTGATGCTGAAGACAGTGGAAAACAGATCCTCCTTAATTATACTGCAAGGTCTGAGGAAAGACCTGACATTTGCTGAGGTGCCACCTGCGTTTTCCTGGTTTACTTAGTGTCTTTGCCAAGGATGTGACAGGGAATGGAGGGCTCGATGGTGAAAAATACAGGTAATGAATACTCTGGGACATGCTGAGCTATGTTGGATATCAAATGTGCATGAGGAGAATCAATCCCTAAAACTATGAGACCTCAGGGAAGGCAAGCCACTTGCTTATTGCAAAATTATATAGTAAACTTATTTTCTTTCCTCCCTCCTCCCAAGGGGAGCCTGTCAATGCTGGAAGCTCAATCACTGCTCCCAATATTGATCAGAATAACTTTCACCCACTTTTGACAGTTTCCTCTCCAGCACCCAGCAGGGAAGTGATGCCTAATCCACGGGTGGAGAAGGTTGTGTGTGGGATAGGCAGCCTGACAAAAGCCATCAAGGGTAACTCCCCCCAGCACAACCGCAGAGGTTTGATTTTAAGTCTTAAATATCTTCCTTTACCCCAGCACACCATGGTCCGTGTGGAAAGGTGGAGGCATCCGCCTGTGCAGCAGTCTCTGGCTCTGTAGCATGGGCTGGGCTGGATCCCCCCAGATTCCCTCAGTGGCCCTGGGGACACCCGGACTGGGAAGGGTACACAACTGGTGCCATCTAGTGGCACCGGGACACCGAAAGGGCTGTGGCTCTTTTATTTGTCTTATTTGTGTTATTATTACAGAGTATTACAGGGGAATATGCCTGCATGACCTATTAGTCGTGTGGGCTGTGAGAGGCCCCTTGTTGTCCTGTGTGAAACTTGCAGGACAACAAAAAGTTGGGAATTCTGGTGTAAGAATACACAGAGCATGTAGATGTTTCTTCCAGCCAAACAACCAGCAGTTTTATGGGAAGATCGTAAAAGACAGTGATGAACAGAATTGTTGGGATGTGCCCTGTGCTTTATAGAAACAGCTGGAGCTTGTGAGTGCAGAGGAGAGGTCAGGAAGCAGCACGGAAGAGCCAGGGCCCAAGGACATAGTTTCTTCCCACCCCACAGCAGCCAGGGTTCCTGCTGTGGGGAGTAAAGGGCTTTAGGATAAGGTTTTAGTTGGCTGAATCTAACCTAAGGCCATATGGGCACCAGAAAACAGGTTTCTGCCCTCACCCCTGGGTGCCTCCCCACCACCTTCATTGCATTGGCTGTTGGGGTCAGCCTCACCTGTGTAACAGAAAATTAACAGCCCAAATAAATAGTTCTGCATGGGTTTGCCTCTTCTCTTTGCTTCTCAGGAGCTCTGGTGCTATTACCTCCCTCCAAGCTCCAGCTGCCAGCTCCACATCTGCTGACTCTCTGTCTCCTACCACTATCCTGGTTTTCAGCCTGGTCCCAGCTGTCCTCCCCAAGCTGTCCCATTGCCCACTCTGTGGGCTGTGGTGCTGCCTTTGCCTGCCTGTCCTGTCCAACTTGGCTCACACAGCCTGTACAAGGGCATTGCATATTGTCCCAATGGGCTGTTCTAAAACGGGTGCCAGTCTGCCAGCAATTAAAATAAATGGACTGGGTTTAAAACAGCTGCTGGGAAAATCCCTTGTTTCAGGGCTGGGACAAAGTATTTGCAAGAGTAGACTGTCTGGAGTGGTTTGTTATATCATACATCCTTACAGGGTCTTGGAAAAAACATAAAGCAACCCTTGATTCACAAATGAGTATCAAATTTTTTCCTTCACTGGATTCTACCCTCTAAATTTCTCCATGCTGATCTTTTGTGCCTAACAAAATGGGCTTGTGCTATTACGAATGATGTAGTTTTATTCCCTTCCAGACTGTCCAGTGCTGAGAAAGATCCAGATCTCCGTTCCCAGACATTTGCTGCAGCTCCTGATGCTGCCACATAGTCTGTGGGCCACTTTGCTCATGTCTGCTGGGGTCTCATTTGGCATGAACCAAACTTTCGGAGAAAGAGGAGGGTCTGAGAATGGGAAGGATGAGCCCACACTGAGATGTTGCAGCTCAGAAAGGAGCTGGGGTAGATGCTAAGCATGAGGTCTTCGTTAAAAGCTCTGTGGGAGAAGGGGGAGAGCACTTCTATGCACAGGCTGAGGGCTGTGCTCTGCCTGGTGTGAAGCATCCATGTAGAGATCAGTGTGGGGAACCTTTGATACTGCACAGGACAGCATTTTGCAATCCTGACACACATCTGTGGCCTTGCCTTTGCTTCGCAGGTGACAACATACCAGGAGTGTCCTGATGTGGGTGGCAGCCACTGTGCAGCTGTGGCCACCAAGGGCACCCTCATCCTCTCAGGTCTGAGCTTCTCATGGGTGTCTCCTCTGCAGCTTCAGGCAGGGCTGTTTGGTCCAGACACCCAGGGGCTGGTGTGGGACTGGTCTGTCAGCAGAAATGGGTGTCTGGGGGCTGCTGCCTGCCCTGGTGCCGCTGTGGTAGCAGGCAGGAGGCTGAAGCACTCACTGCAACAGGCAGGACACAGTCACAAGTGCAACACTTGTCTGCAGCTTGGTCCTGTGCAGAGTAGGGGACAGGAAAGTGCCCATTCCTCCGCTCTGTACTGTGACCTGCCTGCCCTCAGAGATACCTCAGCTGCTGGGGCAGCTGGACATCTCCTGGCCTCCCTGGCAGCGTGTACCCCTGAGTGTGTACCCTGGTGATGAAGGGCTGACTCAGCCCAAACTCATGAGGTGATGGCCTCAGGGGCCTTATTATAGCCATGGTTATGGCTCTTCCAGGATGAACGGTCCGTAGCAGGTAGTACAGGTGTCTGGGATGTGGTCTTGGGCTGCTTGCTGAGACACACAGGTGATGGGCTCTGCCAGGTCTCCTTTGGAGCAGCAGCACGAAGAAAATTGCAAAAATGGAGACCTCCACTGCCAAGGCGATACTGGGCAGAGGGTGCTGCTGCCTCCCCTCCCCGTCACTAATTCCAGCTGTCAATAGGGTGTGGTGTGACCCCTTGGCCCTGCAGCAGCAGGTCCCCTGGCAGAGGGGCCGCTCTCAGGGCAGCCCCCAGCCCCAGCCCTGCCTGAGTCACCTCATCCCCTCAACAGCGAGGGGGTCTGAGAGCCTCAGCTCGAGCCAAGCTGGGGACCCCCGGGATACCTTCTCCTCGCTGCCGAGCGCCCGTGTGGAGCCGGGGTCCACCACTAGATGGGGATAAACACCCGAGCCCATGGGTGGGGCGGCGAGGAGCAGGCGGGTCCCCCCGGGAGGGCGAGACGGGGGGTCAGGGTTGTGCTCCGCAGGGGATGCCCGTCATCCGGGGTTAAGATGTGGAGGATGTCTACTCCCAAACACGGGCTCAGGACCAGTGCCGACTGTTGCCCGGTGGCAACTGGTATCTGATGTTCTTAAGCCCAGTCCTGCCGACTTTCAGCCTAAAAACTGAGGACAGAGGAGCTGGACTCAGTTGCAGAGGCTAATCAGCCTCCTCTTCAGGCACCGCTAGACAAATACATGCTTGAGTCCTGCCCTAACACCAGCTGGGCCCTGGGGTGACTCCCTGGTCCCCCAGCCCTTGGGGGCTGCAGAGATCACTCCGCTCCCTCCAGCCCGGGTAATACAGGGCGGGGCTGAGCACCGGCAGCAGCTCTGTGCCATGGCAGAGGGGCCATGTTGGATGTACTTCCTACTCCTGTCGTGCTTGCACTTAGGTCTCCCATAAAATTTCCACCAGCTCACTCATCTTTCCTGCTTGGGACCTCAGCCTGGCAAAAGTGCTGCCCCAGGTCTGGCCCCATCCCTGCTCTACCTGCTGGCCAAATCTCACCAGAGGCTCCCAGCTGGAGCCTGTTCCTTCCCTGCCCTGGGGGAAGCCCTGCAGCCAAAATGCTCAGCCACAGCAGTGTTTGCTCATTCTGGAGCTGCAGCTATCCTTGCTGTCCCTTGGCCCTGGCTCAGCGCGGTGCTCAGTGCACGGCAGATGTTGCTGGTGCTGCAGTCCTGAGGGGAGTCCTCTAGCAGGAGTCTGCACTGCAAGAGGAGAAATGCTGTGAGAAACAGGGTACACTGAGTTGAAGCCCAAATCTATGGTGGTTTCTTTATAGAGGCTGTCCCAGGCAGGTGGGGATGTAATGGGGATCTTCCTGCAGCTTTATGGCCTGCATGGTCATTGATAACTGCCTTGCCAGATGCTACTTCTTGGCTCTTTCTGAAACCAAACAAGTCCAGGCAGGTGGAGCTCAGGCTACAAGATCGTAATCAAAAATAGGCACGCCTGAAATGTTTTCCCCAAGACTGCCTGGTAGCCACATGGACTGGGATTACTGTGGGCACAGTGGGAAATATCTCTGCATGTCCAACATTTGTCACAGGGAGGGGAGAGAGGTGACAGTGACTGCAGGAGCCAAGTGCCCATGTCCTGTGAGGCAGACTGGGGATCGAGAAGCAGAGCTCTGGCATCATCTTCCCTGTTGCCTATTTAAAAAACAGGGCCCTGGAGGAATGTGGAGCTGTCAGCAAACCTCATGCATTCACAACATATGAGGAAGAATTGAGTGAGCAGTTTCCTGAGGTTGATCAGGAAAGAACTGCCTAGTCATGAGACCAGGACTTGGTATGAAAGCCAGTGTGGAGCTGAATTTCCCTGAAGACTGCTTTACCTTCATGCTTTGCCTTGCCTTCCCTTGCCTTCCCTTCCCACTACTGTATTTCTTTTATAGAAGCAATTTTTAGCTCTTTGAGGGCCAACATCTTGTTTAGCCCTACTTTCTTTCCTAAATTAAGCTGTCTTGGTTTCTTCAATGCTTACTCAGACATTACATTTCTAGTCTGTCAGTCATTCTCCTTGTCTTTTGGACTCTGGGATGCCAAGATTGGACATTGCACAGCAGCAGAGTTTGAGCAGAGGAGTTTTTTTCTATGTTATCCTAGTGTCACTCCTTTTTGCAAGTCCCAGCTAGAGGCTCCCTTTTTCATAGCAATGTGCTGACACAACTTGTTCGTGACCTGTTGATACTCCAAAGTGTTTGAATTTTTGCAGAGTCATTACTGAATGGGCAATTTCCTCTCTGTGTTTGTACAGTTTTTTCCTGTCCCCTATCTCCAGCCACCATGCTTGCAGTCCCTGAATCTCTCCTCAGCATTCTTTGCTTTTCAGCATCCAAATCATTAGTGAAGCCAGCTCTGACCAGATTCCTTTAGACTTGTACTCAACACCCCACACAGTTTTGCTCTGGTTACAGATCTCTACCCAGTTTTGTGTCTACCTCCTAGAAGCCTTGCAAGAGCAGACCCCCAGGTCGAGGTTTGTACGCCCAGAGAGAGGTGCAGTGCTCCTCAGACCTGTGCCAAGCCATGACCAGAAGCCATCTCTACCTCACTTATTTACATGAAAGGTACTTGAGACAGTGTTAAGAGCCTTATTAAAGTCAACAGTCCCAATCATCCCACCTGAACACGAACAAGAATCTCTTTACCGTGAGGGTGACTAAGCACTGGAATAGGCTGCCCAGAGAGTTTGTGGATTCTCCTTCACAGGAGATTTTCTAAAACCACCTGGACACAATCCTGAGTAATATGCTCCCAGGGAACCTGCATGAGCAGGGAGGTTGGACTAGATGACCTCTCATGGTCCCTTCCATCCTTATCCATTCCATGATTCTGTGACCTGCAGCTGCTCTGCTTTCAGGGAGGGGAAACTCATGCCGTGGAGGAAAAACAAATAGATTTATGCAGAAAAAATTTGATTAAAACAGTCTTGGTATATTGACTTGGTATCATTCTCATGCTTAAAACTCTTTAATTCTACCAATGTAAACCAAATAAGCCCAGGTCTTATTCCTCCCTGTCTTTTAAGATCAGCACTGCTTGCTCTTGCCCAGGGAGCCACCTCCCCCTCGGCCACTGTGGTGGGTGGCTGTAGGATGATCAATTTTCCAAACATGCTGGGACATGTTGGGTGGATGAAATCCACCTCTGGAAGTCTCTGGTTTATTTAGGCTGCGGTTGGATGCACAGTTTGTTAGCATTATCTTATTTCATTTAATTTTTGGCAGCATCACCAGGACAAGCAGCCTTCTCTGCATGTGTGTGTCCCCCCCTGGTGCTGGTGCAGCTCTTGGGGGCTGGGAAAGTGGTGATGGGGATGACAGAGGCTGCTTGAGCCAAGGCTGCTGCTGGAGCAGATGTGCCTTACACTTGTGTTCCCTTGGTGTTTCTCACCCCTCGGTACCAGCATCTGTGCTTCAGCTTTCCAGTTTCTCCCCCAGATGCCTGTCCCACAGTTTTATATTCATGTCTGGAAATTCGAATAGCTTGTTTTCTTTCTGTAATTCCTTCTTGAATTTCAAGGGACAAAGGAATTTATGATTCAGCTGAATAGCCATTATGCTGTGCATTCTCCTACTGCACTGGGAGGTTTCTTCATGCCTTTAATATTATGTCCTGAGGAGCTGCCTCCTCCTCTACATTCCTCTTTCCCCTTAGGCTGGCCAGCCCTGGGGTCTTTCCTGTTGTATCTGTGTCTGCTGCAGCCTACCCCACTAACTTAATTTTTCCAGTTCCTCCTGTCCCGAGAACCAGCGTTTCTCTGGTCTCCCCATACCTGGTCCTATCTTCCTCTGCCTGGAGCTGGATCCTTTCTCCCATCCATGAAGGGGGGGGATCAGAAAAGCAGTACTACACCCTGCATACTCAGTGCAGAGGTGAGGAACACTTCTCAAGGCATCCATGGAGGCTCAGGCTCACAAGAGGCATCCTTGGAGCTGAAGCAGGGCAGCCCAGAGGTACAACTAGGGTGAACATCTCTGGAAGGAGTCGAGGGGATGACAGCAGAGCAGAGGAGCCTGGAAGGAAAATGTGGTCTCTCCAAAATAGCAGTTGGGGGGATATAAGAGATTTGAGGAGGTGGATAGCCCAGAGACTGACGGCAGCCAGGCTGCCTCACACACGTGGGTGCCTCCTATGCTGCCAGCCTCTGCCCAGCACAGGGTCGTTTTGGGAATGGGAACCACCCTGAGTGGGTGAACTCCAGATAAATCACTTCTGCAGCTGAGCTTTGGGCTGAAAAGTCTGTAGAATGCCTGGGGAGACTGAGGCACATGGCCCAGGGAAGAGCTGTCACACATCAACGCTTGTGCCTCAGTTTCCATTTTAAAGCTGCGATGCTGCTGCTACAAGCCCTGCCATGCTTTGTCAGGCATGTCCCAGCTGAGGGAAGGTGCAGGGGGTTTGTCTGTCCTGTCTCACTGCAAGGTCCTGCAGGCACGCCCAAGCTGGTGTCTGGTTTGTGTGTGTCCTGTTCTTCAGCAGAGACTGAGCTACCAAACTCCTGGGGTTAAGATGTGTGTTTGGGGCTTTCCCTCTCCTATATAACAGGAAAATGGCAGGGCGGGCTGGCCTGGCTGTAAGGATGCAGGAAAAAAAGTGATTCTGGTAAATCACGTGTCCATTCAAGGCTTGGGAAACTGTCTAGGCTGCCAGACATGACACAAGCTCATATTTCAGTATGCTTTAAGGACTGAGTCAAAGCAGGGCTGTAGCTACTAACAAAGGCACAGCGTGGCCTTACTCATTTGGTTGGCAAATCCAGATCCCAGCGGCTTCCAAACGAGCAGCTCCTCCGTCCATGGAGAAATGACAGAGTGCTGCCCCAAAGGAACAACACTCTGGGTTCATTTAGACACCATCTGATTTCCATTTTCATAAAAGCAGAGATGTTTATGTTAGCCTCGAATGTTTTGCACAATGCTTGGCTCCTATGGTTTCAGTATTGATGAAATTTCCCTTTCACCTCAGCTAGGATGCAGCTGGGTACCTCTCTCCTGGCCATAAGTGAGGGCTGGGGACAATTACTGTGCTGGCCAGGTTCTCCTGGGGCAGCTGGTCTCTGCCAGCACAGGCAGGGCAGCACTGCCTCAGCACTGGGGTGCTGACTCTTGGACGCTGAAAGCAAAGGCTGTCCTCCAGCCTGGGCTGACACCTCCAGCATCAGCACCAGGATTGTGCTGGGAGCTGATGTCAGGGGGCTTGGAGACAGGGGCAGCAGACTGTCCTCTAACAGCCACCAGTTTTGGAAAGACACAGTTGTTGTCCGGAAGGATCTCCACTGAAGTCCTCCAGGCAGGAGAGACTTGCCCCAGTAATGGATGTGTGGTCAGTAGAGGATCCAGAGGATGGGTCTAGAGCATGTGGCAGTGAACAGAAGTTGGAGAAGCTGGGCTTACTTAACCTGACAAAGAGGAAGATAAAGGACAGTTTGATAGCAAGCTACATGAAGGGTGGTTATGATGGTGACAGAGTCAAACTTTTCTCAGTATCAGCAGGGGATAGACCAAGGGAAAATGAGCATAGGTTGTAGTTTGGAAAGTTCAGATTCAACATCAAGGAAAAACTTCTTTCTTAGGAGATAGTGCAGCCCAGAGGGGTGGTAGACTCTCCACTTGGAGGTTTTTCAAAAATTCTCTAGGCCAAACCATAGGATGACCTGATCTAGTGTTGGCAGTGGTCCTACTTTGAATGGGAAGGTGAACTGGAGGCCTCCAGAGCTCCCTTCTAGCAGTGCTGTCATTCTGTGAGCCCTGTTGCCAGGCCAAACTGACTTAGAGCTTGTCTGAGTGCATATGTGTAATGGAACATCACTTCTCACCTGCCTGAAAACAAACAGGAGGTGGAAGCTCTGTGAACTCCGTCTGGAAGGTTTGTTCCCAACCATGGTACAACAGGGAAGTTGATGGAGTGGAGAGTTGGGGTGAGGAACACTCTTATTAATCTGTAATTTTATAACATTGACCTATTGTACTAAGAGAAAGGGCAAACAAAGAGATGGAAAACATAATTAAGAGTTGACTAGAGAGGTTTGCGTCTCCTCAAAGGCAGAAGTATTTTTCATCACCACATGCCATGCCAGGATGGGACCAGATGGAAAAGAAAAAGTCCCTACCAGTGACCAGATGAGATCAGAGTTGGAAGAGTGGGAATTTCCCTGGGTCACTGGATGATCCTTCCCACTCTGAAGCCTGTTGGCATCAAGGATCTACATTTCTGTATTGCTTCCTGGGAAGCAAGGCCTTCCAAGAGACTGTGACAAGGGTGGAATTTCCCACAAGGCTCTGTTTTCTCAAGTCATTGAACCAAGAAGTGATGCTTGCTTGGGATGTTTGTTCTTGTTGACATGACTGAAGCATAAACACATGTTCCAGCTGCACACAAGGATGTGAGGCAGAGCCCCAGGCTTCCATAAAATCAGAACTCTAGATTTAAAAGATTAGGGAGTTTTTTATGAGGTAGAGTTAACTGGAATTTAAAAATGCAATTTATGGAATTTATAAATGCTCTCTTGTAAAGACATTTTCTATATTTAACATAGTATCAGCTTTGTTTTGTTTTTCTGCTGGGTGACAAGAAGAAAGAGAACAGAAGATTTTTTTTTGGAAGAAATATGAGAAGGCTGATTTACCAATCTGACTTCCCACACTGCTTTTTGAATTGAAAATTGGTGCAACTGAGGTTTGGCAGAGTCTGAGTGTGACCTTTCATAGCAGCACTGACTGCTTCTCCTGAACCTCTGGGAACTACATCAAAATTATTCAAATAAACACAAAATTCATACAATGTGGAGCCAAATGACCCAATCCACAAACCTCAAACATTTGAGGGGTCTGGGAGTGGGTGCAGGACATCTGCATGGGGCAAGCCAAACACCTCTCCAGCCCAGTGTCCTCTCCACAACAGTGGCAAGGGTAGATGCCCAGGGAAAGCAGGAGTGGTTGGAGAGGCATGATCCACTCCCTTATACTCTTCCAGATCCCAAACTTTGTGGTTTACACAGCTCCTAATCCAGAGCAGTGTCTGTATTTGAGAGTCCTCGATGTTGTTTTGTTTCTCTTGCCCCCTCTCCCTCCCTGACTGGTTGTTTTCTGTGTACGGCTGAGCTTTTAGTAACCACAGAATCCTACAGCAGGAGCTGCGGCAGCCTAATTACACCTTGTGCAAAAAAAGCTTCAGTTTTCTACTTTTGGACTGTGCACCTACTGCCTTCCTCTGATACCTCATGTGTGGGAAGAGACGGTTTTCCTCTTTCCACTGCCTTTAGTCCTCAACTGTTCTGCAAACTCTCATCCCCACTTGACCCATTTCCAGCCTGAGGAGTCCTAACCTGTTCACCCAGAAGCTCTGCCACGTCTCTGCTCTGGATATTCTCCTCCTCTGGTAGCGCCTCTTTAAGGTGATGGGACCTAAACTGTGCACAGTTCTTGAGCTGGGGCTGCCAAGAGTTTTTATCATGGCATGATTTTCTGTTCCTGATTTGTTCACTTTTTTCCCCTCTTACTAACTCCTTGCATTTAATTTGAGATTTTTTCTCTCTTCCTTGCATTAGGTAACATTTCTACAGAGCTATCTGCCCTGGGTCTCCCTTGGCTCCTCTGTTTTGTATATAAAACAAGAATTTTGCAGCCCTTTGCATAAATCTCTTCTGCCTATTGAACACCTGCTTGTTCAGTACCATAAGGTCACCTTTACTGCCATGAGTCATTTGGTGTCACTTGCAACAGCTGTCACCTGCCTGTCCACCTTACCCAGGTTTCTGCAGAGATCCCATCACAACCCTACATGGGAGGACAGCCCTACAATATGAAAGTTGCTCCTTATGTCTCATCTTTGCTCTGTTATTTGTCTCTGTGAGAACTTCTCATTTTTCCTATTTCTTCCCAGTTTCTCTCTGAGCCCATGACAAGAGCTTCCCAAACACCATTTGGAAACCTCAGTAGGTTACAGCCTCTCCCCTGTGCTCTCTTGCTCACCCCCTCCCAGAATACCTCTGGATTGGCAAGGTCCAAAGCTGGGCTGGCTCTTCCCTGGTGCATCACCATGAGACAGGTGAGAAAGGCGCCTGCCAAGTGCTGGTGACAGCTGATGGGAGGGGCCCAGAAGCTGTGAGTGTCTGCCAGGTTATTTGAAGACATCCCAGGGCTACCCTTGCTGTAGGGTGCATGCCTATCACTCTGAAGACCCTGAGCTGGAGGGAGCTTGCCTGTCCCTGCCCCAGTGAAGGGCACTTTCTGGGCATGGGGCCACAGTGCAAAGGGGATACTACTGCTTTGTGCTTCTCCAAGGCTCACTCAACAGTTTTATGTCCTTCCCACTTGAATCTGCTGCAAAAAGAGACAGATCTACCGGGTTTCCTGAGGTTTCAACACGTTTCTCTCCAAGCATATCACGGCTCTTTCTCCATCCACACATTACATTTGAGCTTTGCATTTCAGGCACAGGGGTCCCCCCTTGTTGTCTCCAGTGTTTTGTATTTTGGTTTATGAGAGCCACAGAGAGGCAGATGGGGTCTTGCTGGTGAGGCTGCTGTCTTACACAGGGGATATCCCAGATGTGGTCTGGGAGAGTCCATGGCACCCATGACAATGGCATTTCTCCTTCCTTCTGATAGCCCTGGAGGTTGTTCACTCAGTTTCAAGCCAACAGGATTTGAAGCTAAAGCTGGGAGCACAGGGAGGGGCTCCAGCTGTAGATCCTGTAGATGCTTTTTTTCAAATTGGAAAGTCAATATATGAGGGCTATATTGTGGCAGACAGTAGAAGTGTCTGTGGAAGGGACACATGGATGGCAACTGAGGAAATTACTCAGATTATTTTCTGGGGTTACTTAATGGTAAAAATGGTAATTTTCATTTTAATGGGGAAATGACCCATTTGTGACCAGGAGGGAGTGCATGTGTTTGGGGATGCCCTTCACATGACAGTCATCCTCTCCTAGTGTGCCCTGTGTGGGGCTGGCCCCTGAATGCTGTTGGCTTACAGCAGTGACACAGACAACTTTGGATACAGGAAAGGGATTTAAATTGTCGGATTTCCAGGAGCTCCCAGAAATAAAATAGCTTCAAAGCTGTAGAGTTTCTTTATGAGGGACATGGGGGCTTGGACAGGTGTGGAGGTGGGCAGCTGCACTGAGGTATGGGGTGGAGTTTGGGTTATTCCCTCCACATATTGCCCAGCCTGGCTTGCTGATGTGTTCTCCTTGGCTAAGAATACGATGAACTTTCTCTATCCCTTCCTTTCTGAAGGGTAGTTAAAAACTTGCTTGTTCCAGTCTGCAAAAGCTAATTTACAAATAAAGTAAAACCTGTAGGGCTGTGATACCCAACTTCAGCAAGACTAACCTCTTTCTGGAATACACCAAAGAGCTCTGGGAAGAAAATTCTGTTCCAAAACATTGACTTCCTGGAGCTAACCTTCTGAGGAAAAAAACAGTGTTTCATGTCCTAATAGCTTTCCACACCCTGGTCCTTTCCCGGCACAGAGGCACAGACAGCTGGTGTGTATTTCCTGGCCCAAGTAGCCAGTTAACCTGCGTTGATTGAGATGCACATTGAGCTTGTGTCTGGCAGCACAGGGGATAGTCAGCCATCCCAACTTGGTGTGAACAGACATGGTCAGGGAAAATGGAAAATCCACTGTTAAATCCTGTGATAAGAGTTCACTGACTTCGTTTGAGGCTGGAAACTTTCAGATAAAGAAGTAGAAGTGAAACTGGACTGGGCAACAAAGAGGAAAACTTGGACTTGTCCACTGAGAAATCAGTGACACAGGGAAAGTACAGGGGAAGTGAGCTGTTGTGGCAGAGCTGTGGACTCGCTCTGCTAACTCTGACTGCTGTGTCCATCGTTTATGTTATTCCTTGGATATGACTGTTTCTAAGGGGGAAGACTGGCCCCAGGTATGCAGCAGGGGGGGCATGGGGCAGCAAGTGCAAAAGGAAATGTATGTCCTCCTGCAGGGGCAGTGAGGTGAGGCTGATCATGCCAGAGCACAAACTGCTCTTTCAGGTGGACTCTTCAATTTGCACACAGATTCCATCATGTATCTGGCCACAGATGATGATAGAGGTGCTGGGAGGACAGGATACAAATAGGGATGGTGGCAATATATGGTAACAGCATTGTCTGATGGAAGTCCTGGAATGGCTATATTCCAGCTGAAACTGCCCATGAAATGTGATTAAACTGGTTCGTACTATTCATGAGGTGTCCATTTCTCATGCACACTACTATCCCTGCCACATCAGTTTTGCAAAGGTTAAAGTAAAAACCAAACAAACCCCAGCCATTCACGGTGACCATGAAAGGAATGTGAGACCCAGGCATGCCTGCAGGGATGCTCTCTGCCATTCCAGCCCCCAGCAGTGTGCAACACAGGGACTTCCTGAGCCAGCTTGCATCTTCTTGCTGGTGACTTTTGCATTGCAGTGCCCTAAGTATTGCAGAGTAGATGTCAGAAAGGAGGGTGGGGGGGAGACTTTTCTCCATTTCTAAACTTACTGCTTCAGCCTGATTGAAAATCTATGCTGGTCTGATGGCCAAAGAATGCACAGAATGTATTCTGGTGCAAGACCACAACATGTGTCCCAGGGCTGGTCACATCTGTTTCATCTCCTGGTCTGTAAAATGCAGCACAGCTCTTTCCCCCAGTGCACAGAGAGAATAAATACTCATCCCTGAGCTGTCATCCTGGGCACTAGGGACCATCTAGATAGATGTTTGTTCCAAGGAGAAATGAGGGCAAATACCTCTTCTCCCAGTGAAACACCAGTGTGGTTTGAGTCAGTCAGAGCACAGTGTGATTTCTTCTGTTGCTACGGATTTGATCTGAAAAAAAATGTTGTCCACTTCTTGAAGAATTTTTTTGCTTGACTTGATTCCACTTACATTGCCAACTGAGGCATGTTTCAGTGGTAGCAGGCAAGTGCTTTGCACTAGAGGTATAAAGCAGGCAGCAAACTGTAGCAAAGGCTGTTGAGGCCGGTCCTGTTCAGATTATCTATATGCTTAAATCTATGCAAAAAGAAATAACACAAAATCACTTGTGTAACTAAGAACAAATATAAGTGTAGCAATATGGACTATATTATATGAACTAAACTTGCAGGTTTTTGACTGAGCTATACAGGCTGCATTTTATTTGTCCCAGCCATTATTAAAGAGACTTGAGATTGCTCAGAGTTCTCTTGCCAATGCTTTCCTGTAATGAGGGACAAATTAAAGCAAACAAACCCGAAGTGAAGCAAACACAATTCAACTGTGTGGAGGAAAGCCAATAAAAATAATGCCTGATATCCTCATTTTTTGCTTGGTGTGTGCTGACCTAGTGGACACACAATTGTTTCTGTGTCAGCTGGACTAGAGCATGATAATATCTGTGTGTACTTCTCTGACAGAGACACTTGACAGCTCCACTTGGAAAGTGTTTTGGAAAGCAGGTTTATCTGGGGACCAAGCCAGCCTCACACACAGTAGCCTCTTCCCCAAAGAGATATAGGCTAAGGCGCCTGTTGGACAGGAAGGGAAAGTGAGAGAGCAGAGGAAACATGAGAATGAGGACTGAGAGGGCATGTGCATTCCTGGGCTGATGAAATTGCCATCTGTCTTGCTTCTGTGCAGGGTAAACACAGCACCCACAATGCCATGGGGGCTGGAGGGAGGTTGAGGACAGCAATTATCCAGCTGCTGGTGTGAGGGATGTTCAGCTGCCATGGGCTCCCTATGCACCTCTGTGCTCTGTTTGTACATCACGATCTCTCTATGTAGCACTTGGGAGAAGAAGTTTTTAGCCAAATATACAATTGCTACCTATGCTAGGACTGCAGAGGTTTCCTCCTCTTCACAGCTGAGCAGCCACTTTGAGGACTTCAAAAATTCACGCTGTTGATGAACTACCTGTCTCCTCCATGTGATAAGTGAAAAATATCAATCTGCTTTCCAGAGCTACGAGGTCCCTGCTGAGACCAACACTGTGTGTCCCTGACACTGGCTGCAAGAGACAGCTTCATGCAGTGATCCCATGATCTTCATCCCACTAGGGATCTCATCAGGGCATACTCTGAGCTCCCTATGGCCAGCTCTCTGCACTGAACAAACACACCCCTCAGTTCATTTTCTCTCCTGGCTTAGGTGGGTTGTTGTCAGAGTTAGCAAGGTAGCAGCATCCATCAGGACGCAGTGGGGATGGAGGTTGCTGATCCCCATGATCTCCACTCCATCAGCTGGTGCTGCACGTGCCTGGTGGCCAGCAGAGCTGCTGGAGCAGGATCAGTGCCCACTGGGAGCAGTGCCTTGGGATCCCAGCAGACACAGCTCAGCATATTTCTGGCTTGGTGTAAATCAGGGACTTTTCTGTCCCATGGCTCTTGTTCTGTGGTCCCACACCCCCCTCAACTGATCTTCATGATGTCCAGCATTCAGACAGTTTGGTCTGGCTATAAGAGGTGAAAAGGAATTCCTGGTGATCTTTATTAATGGCATTACTTTAATTCAACTGGATGAAGGACAGATAAGACAGGAGAGCAGACATATGCTGAGCAACACACTCCTCTGCCTTAAAGAGAATACTTTGATATGGGCAGAGGGCAGCTAAAATCAGGACTAGGAAAAACCTTTGGCCAAGCAACTCAAGAAGGGCCTCTGTTTTCTGGATACTGTGACTGAAGATGGGGTTGGGTTTAGGACAAGATGCTCTTTGTGAGACTGGTCACTTACAGACTGGAAGGTGTATCTGCAGGGCTGTGGTTCCTGTGGCAGAGGGCAAGTGGAGGGCAGGGTAGGGCACGCCTTCCTCCATGTTCCTGTTGCTGTTTAGTTAAATTTGGGCTTGGCACACACTGCTGCCTGAATCTTTACCCTCAAAAGAGTTCTGGCCTCAGACTGACTTCTGTGCGCAACACAGCTGCGGCTGAGAGCACTGAAGGTTTTCAGGTTGACAAAGAAATCCTTTCTGGAAAAGGAAACCTCTGCCTGGGGGTGTGAATACACCACACCATTTCTTGGCATGCTTGATACTACATAAGGGGAGGGAAATAACCTATTCTCCATTTGGTTTTTTTTCCAAGAGAAATGAAAATGCATTAAAGAACTGAAACAGAAACACAGAAACACGGGAGAGTCAGATGGTCTGAACATTGACAATATCTCATCTGTCACTAATGGTGCTCATGTTAGCTTTGGCAGCCGTTGCCTTGCCTATGGTTCAAGGGAAAATGAATATTTGCATGTACCTAATTGTGTCACTGCCACATGTCCTAGGCTGATCATCATCTGACCCTGAAGACTGTATCTCTCTGGCTTTCACTCACTCTTCTAATGTCCCTCCTGTGACTCTGCCTGTGTCCAGACAGTTGCCCCCACTCATGCTGTGCGTGAGACCCACCCCCCGGGCCCTCAGGAGATGCCTTTGCAGACCTCACATGCCCTTGACTAGGAGTATTTGGGGGAGCTGGGCCGCTATGTTACGGTGCTTCAGCCCCTGACTGTGGTTTCATTGTGTTTTTGAAGATGGAATACCCTGGTCTGTTGGGGATAGCCCATTGCTACCCAGTCACCTCATGCTGCAGTCACCCAAGCCAGGTGAAAGTAGGAGAAAAAACACAGTCAAGTGTGCACCATCTGTTGTTCCACCTGAGAACACCATGGCATGTACTCATGAGGGATGTAAATGAAGGCAGGAAAACCAGGCAAATGGCACCACCTGCACGAATTCTCCACCAGCAAGGCCTCCTGCCTCTTCCTGCTCCTGCTCTCTGGCTTGTGCCCATCAGAAGCCTCTGACAGAGGCAATATTTAAAGAGCTTTGCTCACAGACCAGCTCTAGGTCCCCTTCCTGGTGCTGGTTCTAGATCACCCTTCCCTTCCACAGATCAGCTGTCTTCTGACATCGTCCCAGGACATGCAGACATGCATCACCTTCTTCCTGGGAACTCTTCCTGTTCCCTCCTTATCCAGGAGATGGACAACCACTTGGTTGCAGCACTGGTTGTTTCCCATCCTTACGTATGTAGGCAGGAACTTCCCTCATGCAACAAACAGCTGACAAACAGCTCTGCTCCCAGGAGAGGTGACACTGCCCCTGGCCCTGGGGTGACTCCTTAGCCTGTCCTAGAGAGGAAGAACATCTCTTGCAAGAGACCTCACAGGCTGCCCTGATGATGTGCAGCTGAAACACCTAAAATAAACAACCGTATAGCTTGTCGCTGGCTCGTGAGACCAGTCACATCAGCCTCTGAGGGGCTGATGCCCACCCTGTTCTTTCAGGCATACCCTGCATATGTTTGTATACCAAAAACTTCAGAATGCAGAGAATTCAGAATTTCAGGACTGATGATTTGTCATTATTGAATTATTTTATACATTATGTGGGAATTGCACAACTGAAACACAAGTTGCTTAAGGCTCACAGACCTAGAGAAGACAGAGAAGTCCTCTGCACACTGTTTGTATTTCTGCCATAATATGTTAAAGCTCCTACAACATTGTGAACTTGCATGGCCTGAATTTTCTGATGTTTTCCTTTCAGAGAAAGTCAACAGAAGGAATGATGACAAAAACTCATTTGAGCCCACATTGTGGCAGAGCATGGGAAGAGGAAGGGGGTTTCACACATCAGCACAACCAGCTCTCAGGTCCCAGACTTCATGGTTTCAGTTGCCAAAAAAAATATCCTGATTTGCCCACTTTCTGTGGAGAAAAAATGTTGAATTTCCAGAAACCCATTCTTTGAAGGGCTGAAACTGGGCAAAAGGCTGGATGCAGATATATCCGTAAGAAAAATAGTTGTTATGATAGTAGCATCTGTGTGGGGGCACTGTGTGCATGTGTGATGTGGGAGCCTTTGATTAGGAAATGATCTATATATTCATCACACCTCCCGCTCTCAAAAACCTGTAGATTTTATTGCCTCTATTTCTGTCTGGAAAGCATCTCTGTGAAGATTTTTTTCTGTGTATAGAAAGGTAAACAGCTTGCAGAATTCTGCTGTGCATTGATTCTCTTAATGATAATTTGCACATTAACATGGAAGCATTGCTTGTGTACTACTGAAAGCAGAAATTTGCTTTTCAAGTCAAGCTGTATTGAAATGCATGAAAATGGGCAATTAGTATCATTTTGAGCAATAAGCTGAAGCTTGCAGTATAGTTACTTTTATGAGACAGTAGAAAATTACACTAGAAATCATACCTGGATAGATATAGTGTGATTTTGTACAGAAATAGGATTTTGTACAGATAGTGCTACATGAAGGGATGGGGTTTTACTCCTTGTCCACAGGGAACATGGAGGGTGAAGTTTTGAGGTAGATGGAAGGAAGGTAGAACTTTTCCTTTTCTTCAATGTGGTTTCCGCCCAAGAAAAGTTGGCTGAAGAAGTTGTTCTGATTGACGGATGAATCTGCTCTTTCTTCAAAAGCTGCTATTGATTTCGTGCTGTACGTGCTGATCTGACAAAATGTTCCCCAAGTAAATGCAATCTGAGCTCTTTGAGAGAAGCTTCGTAGAGAAATCAAATCAAACAAGAATGAGAGCTTGGGCAGTTCATGCATTCCACAGTAATACTTTAGTCCTGGTGATATTTGTAATGGATCTGAAAAGGGAGGCTGAGCTGGGCAGTTAAACAAAGACCAACAGAAGATTTTTGAGCACAGCCAGAGGCATGGCAGGTACCTGAATGCTGCTCTCCCACTTCACTCTCTACTTCTGCAGCCTCCTAGGTTTCTCTTACTGATACACAGCAAAGGTTATCTGGATTACTACTCACGCTGTGTTTTGTTGAGGACTAACCTGGAGATCTTACCTGTGACATCTTTGCAAGCTGCCAAGGTTCCTCCAGGAGCAGGTGTAGCTCACCCAGCATGTGCAAAAGTTTCCCCCCCTTTTTCAGTAACTCTTATGGGTCTTTTTGCCCTACAAGATCACAGGAGTTGTCTGTGGGTTCTACCTGCCTCTCTTTACTTACCTGTGATCACTCAGAAGTGGAATAGGGTGCCCTTTCCTCATCTGCTTCAGGGGATGTTTGAGTTGGAGGTCAGGAGAAGATTCTTCACCGAGTGTGGTTCGTCACTTGAACAGGCTCCCCAGGGAAGTAATCACAGCACCAGGCCTGCCAAGAGTTCAAGAAGCACCTGGATGATACTCTTAGTCAAATGGTTTAGTTTCAGGTAGTCCTCTGAGGAGCAGGGAGTTGGACTTGATAATCCTGATGGGTCCCTTCCAGTTTAAGATATTCTGTGATTCTGTGACTCCTGAGCATTCTGAGGGGTGGACACCAGGCTGCTCAGAGACAATTTCTGCAAACTACCTGTGCCCAGGCAGGACAGCAATGACACTGCTGAATGAAGTGTGACCTCTGCGGGTAACATTCCTTTCACATCTACTGGCCTCAAGGCTGGTGTGGTCCAGGAGTGTCTACACAAGCTTGTCACAAGCAGGTGGCTGCCAGGATCCTGCTGGGCTGAATGCTTCCTTTAGGGAATTGGAAATACCTCTGTCACTCCCCACAGGGGGAGTGGGTAGCTTCAACCAACCTTTTTGGGTCTGCATAACCCCCATGCAGATTTTGGAGGGGATGTGTCACAATAAGTGAATTTGAGACCTTGCCAAAGACAAGGGGTCTGCTGCGCAGAAGCAGGAAGATAACAGTCCCTGCCCCACAGCTCAGGTGGTTGTCACCACTTCTTACAGCCTTGGTGTAGAGTAGAAGGGGCTGTAATGAAACCAAACAGCAGAAACAGCCCTCTGTTAGCCAGGACATACCACTGTTAACTTTACCCTGCTATTTTCTCTAAACTGTGTGCTTGGTTGAACTCTCAGGCTGCACTGTTCTTGCCAGTGGGACTTGGGGGTTGGCCTCCAGCCTTTGGGATAGGGCTCAAAATCTCTTGAAGACTCCAGGACCAATATTGTTCTATCTAGGAGCTTGTTATAACCTCCTCCCTTTCAGAGCTAATCTTTCCCCTTCACAGCCGTTCCAACATTAATGAGTACTTTTGAGAGCTCAGCTTTTCTGCTAAATGTTAAGTTTTCTTCTTTTATTAGTCCATTAGGAGAGTTATTACAGCTCAAATGCTCTGTCTTATTTGGATGAAAACTGCTTGGATAAATAGCAATGAATTCCTCTACCTCAAATGGTGGTTTTTCTGGGTGCTGGTATATAATGTGCCTTTTTGTGTCCCATCTGCTGGATGAAGGGTGAGAAGATTGGGAGAACATGGTCCAAGGGGACTACTGGGTAGTGTTGGGAGATATTAGGAGACTTGTGGAGAGGTGAAAGAAGGAACCGAAAACCTGGGGACAAGACCCAGAGAAAAGAAAAATGGCTCTATAGGGAAGTCTCCAAGCTGATCAGTTCAAAAAGGTTTTTTAAAATATTATTTCTAAAAGAGAAAGCCCTGGTGGCAGGGAGAGATTGCATCCAGCAGGTACAAACATTCCCTTCATGGTAACATTAAAAGCTTTGTATTGCTTTGAAAAACACAATTAACTTTCCTTTAGTAACATCATCTGAACAGCCTGGTATGTGTCTCTGCTCCATCACATTTCCTCTGGTTTCCTCCCAGGAGGCGGGATTCACCTCCTTTCCTGTCAGTGTGGATTTGCATCTTTGCTAAGGGGAAAATCTGTGGTTCCTGCACTGATGAGTAATTCTTGAAATCCCCCAACATTAACTTCCATCTTTATTATTGTGGCTACAGAAAGAGCTATTTTGTGTTTCAAGAATATTGGTGGGGGTGGTTTGGCCACTTCCTCTTTTTAAGTCATGCAGGAAGGCAGAAATTACTCTCATGGTTTTCAATCTACAGCACGGCAAAACACAATTTTGCTGGTGTCACACTCAAGGTCACTGGCCTCTAGCCCATTCCCAAAATATCCTTCCTGATGCTCAGGGATGTTGTCTCATGCCCATTTGTTCCTCAGCACTGACTTTTGACCCAAGCTGTGCGAAGCAGGGGCAGATGATGGGGCAGCAAGTGAAACCATCCTGGGAGATTCAGGACCTGCAGCCTGTGTGCCCTAATTCCCCTGGGGAAGGAGGCTCTGTTGTCTCGCTCACTGCAGGTGCACCTTTCCTTTGGGACGTTCCGTGCATTGCCAGGCTTCAGATCTCTTCCCAGTGGATTGAGGTTTCCAGGTTTTCTCCTATTAAAGTTCATACTAGCTAAGGTAAATATGAGATTTGAAAATGGATGTTGGCAAATTGTTGCACATCCTTTGTGAAGATTTTACTGCACATACTCCTCCTGCTTTACAACAATTATCAGGTGAGCAACTGTGTCACCCAGGCATGTCACTGCATGTCACTGAAGCCAGGACTGTCCACCTGGAGATGCAGGCAGAACTTGCAAGGGCTCAACTACCAAAGCTCTTTGGTTTAGTGTGTCTCTCAAAAACAGCACATCAAGAAATCCTGTGGCCTTTAGTCCAGTGCTGTTATCTCTCAGGGGATTCTGGAGAGAAGATCCAGGCTCAAAGGGAGGAATTGCAGGCATTCTGGTTGCTTAAGGCTTCATTTTCAGATCACCAGAACCCAAAATTTCTCAGAAGAGAGGTTCTAACAGACCACTCCTGTTCACACTGGGAGGAGTCTGTGGGCTCTCTGGATGTTTTGGGTTCCCCTGCAGCAAGGGCAGAAGTTCCCCAGGTGCCACTGGGGACTTGGCATGCCACAGACGGCTCCTGCGGGAGTAAAGGAGGTGAAGAATGCCTCCATCCACCCCTGTTGTGGTTTGGGTCCTTTTGTCTTTTGCACTGAAAATTACAAGTCTGCTGCCAAATGATGGAAGTGCCTGCTGGGTAGGGAGCTAAAAGTGTGTGTGAGTGCATGTGTAAGCTCAGCCCATGCCCAGTTCAGTGGTTGTTGTAGGCTGATGTCCTGGTGGCACTGATGACAATCAACTGGGAGAGCTGTCTGCACCCAGCAACCAGCTTCCTTAACTGTTCTATAAAACTGATTTTATTTTCTTTAATCTTGGCTATCTGCTCTGCCTTCAAGGAGAGACGGGCATCAGCATCAGCAGAGGCTGCATGATAAAGAAAATCCAGCCACACCGACCTCAGAAAATTTTACTTAGTTTATAGGAGTGCTATTTATAATATTAAACTAACATTGTTATCAGAAGACATTTATGCAATGTCCTGGAACAATTAGGCTATGTGTAATATGCCAAATATAAACAAATGCCATTGTAAATGTCGAGTCATACGGGAAGATAAATAAATTAGTTTCCTGGGCTTATTAGAGCTGAAAGCTGGGGATTTATAGCAAGAGGGGGAGAATTGCACAATGCAGTTCCATATGGCTTATGAAATGTGTATGAAAACCATTTTCTCCTACCCATCCTAATTATGATACATAAATAGATACACTATTTTCATTCAAGTACTTACTTAGCTGGAATATTTTTTTTTAAAGATCAGCACAATACTTCTATTATGTATTTCTGTAGACCCTTAACAGATCTCTAAATCAAAATCCATTTTTAATAGGAATAAAATGACCTTTCACTAATTGGGAAAGAAAATGTTACCCAATAGGTGACAGTTCTCTTGAGTGCTTAGCACTGTCAGAAGTCTTTTTTGCATTTAGCTTTAAACTGTAGCTAAGTGTTTAAATAATAATTTTTTAAATTATGTGTCTATATGAGTTTTGTGTGAGTGTGCTTACATAGGAAGAGGGTGGTTTGTGCTGCCCGTGGCCAGGCAGCAAACTAAAACCAAAGCAGTGTTCTTCACTCAGGCTACGATTTTGCCACAAAACCTGTTGGCAAAGGACTCCTTCTCCCAGTCTGTGGCACTGGCCACTGCTAGTGAGCTGCCTGCAGCACTCTGGCTGTCTCACAGGGGCTGCAGCAATGCCATGGGGCTAGCACCAACTGTGAGGAGGGTAAAACGGGGTGAGCAGGGCCAGTTGGGGACAAATCCTGGTGGGCTGCATCTCCTAAAGGCTCATATGAACAAGAGGAGACAACAGAGAGGGAGTAAGGCAATGCTAGAGCAAATGCATATGTCAAATGTATATATTTTTATTGTTCAACATTGAGACTGTGGTAGTGCTTAGAGGCTGACGGTTTGGATCTTGTTATACCAGATACCATAAACACGGTGTACATGGCAGTCTTTGCTCTGGAGAGCAAGGAAAGCCAGGCTATGAGACCCATACACAGTACAAACAGAGGGTACCTCTACTTTACCAGCCTGTCTATAGTCCAGCAAGACTCTCCCTATTGGGAACCTATGGGTGATATTCACCAGAGCAGGCTGGGAGTAGTGGAAGGACTGGTCCTTCAAAGAAGGACATAGGACTACATCTGGCAACACAGTAAACAACAGCCAGAGACAGAATAAATGAGTCAGTTTTCTAGCGTATTTGAATACTGTTTAAATATAAACATTGTAAATTAATATCTCTAACTGAGAAAAAAATAAAATTGGATGCAAAAATACACCAGTGGTACACTGCATATGCACATAAATACATGATATAGTTTGCACAGTCATCATGTGTCTTCCTTCCGGAGTGACTTTCCACAGACTGATACAAAAGTTGAAACAGAAAAAAAAACAGAAGGGAAAGGTCTCCAACAAAACACAGTGTTGTTTTGGCAAGGGGTTAGCTTCCCAGAAAGACTGGGCTGTAAGAAACAAAACAGTTTCACAAGAGACCCATTTGTGTTTTCACATCATATCTACCTCACAGCAAGAGGGGAAAGAGCGAGCAAGAGAATGGTGATGCAAACAGGGTGCTCAGTAAATTTTGATGGCATTTGAGACCAGTTCCATACCCCATTCAAAGACTGTGTTGTTAACGGGGTCTGGAAAAGTCCTCTCCTTGATAAGGAAGGACTTCAGTAATATCTGAAGTGTTTTACTAGATGCTACACAATCCACTGCAACAGGCAGCTTGCTCCCAAGCTCAGTTAGCAGGGTGCCACTCTGTGCAGATGTGCTGGATGGAGTCACTGCAGAGGGGTTGTCTGCCAGGGGGTCAGGTGCTCCCACCTCATGGAGGTGAAGGAAGCATGTGCTCTCCAGGGCCTGTTCAGAAACTCTGATGCCCCTGGGCAGTGCTGCTGCTGAGTCAGAGCGTGCAGCTGTGGCCACTCTAAGTCCTGGGTCCGGGGTCCCGCAGTGTGGAGGGATGGCAAGAGCCCTCCATGGCTGAACTACAGCTCCTCCTCACCAGGAACCTGGGGCCTCTCCCTTTAGCCTAACACAGCTGCCCTGCATGGCTCTGAGAAAGGCAAAGGGGGTGCAAACATGCTCACATGGGACTTTTCCAACATCTCTGAATTTTGGCTTGAGTTTTGTTTCTCTCCGTTTCTTTAGAAGACAGAAGAAATCTACACAGCAGGTGCCTGCTTGGTCTGGGCTAGCTGAGGAGTCAGCGACGTGGCCTTCATGGCACCCTGAGAGGTAGATGGAGGTCAGAGCACCAGGGCAGTGTCCAGGTAGAGAACGTGGTGGCACCAAGGAGACTCTGTGGGGGAATCCATGGCTGGTGTGAGGAGCAGCCCCAGTCCTTGCGAGCACTGCATCTTCTGGGTGTCCTCTCCTCCCATCTTCACACGGAGAAAAACAATTCCCATAGAGGTGCTGAGCACCAGATTAAGACAAAGCACTTTCCATAGGAAAAGGTGGCAGTGTGTGCTGTGTATTTGTCCAGGGGAACAGTCTCCATCCCTGGCTCACCTGACAGTCCAGCACAACGGGGTGCCCGGGGGTGCCTTGGCCTAGGACACATTGATGTTGGAGAAGAGCATGGCCCTGGGTGGTGTGGAGGCTTTGTTGTCTGCCAAGTAGCCCAGGATGCTTTTTTGTTCACTTCGGGACAAATTGGCTTTGATGTGCAGGAATGCTTCCAGGTGCCTTTTGCTGTGAAAGAGAAAAAAACGGGCAAGCGTTATCTCCTTCCACACATCTCCACATCAGGATGCAGCCCCCTGCCCTACAGCAGGCACTGAGGTCCCTGGTGGGAGCCAGCTCAGCAGCTGGTGATCCTACACAGGACCCAGCACTGTCCTGGGACATTTGGGGTGGGGAAGGGAATCTCCAAGGCAAAGGAGAAAATCAGGCCAGAATTTGGAATAAGAAAATAGGCTTTTATTCATATTTTCCTTTGTTGTCCATTTGGCACTGGGATTGCCACAGCCTGGCAGGCAACTCCCACCCATTTCCATAGGCTCAGGCTATTTGATTGTTTCTTGGCTCAATTAAAATTCCATATGAATATTAGCAAATCTGTTTCATCATCTCTTACCGGATATCTGGGTATGTTGTGGCGAGTGTTGCAACTTCAATTTTAATGGCACCTAAATCCTGAAGTCGGATTATTTCAGCCAGTTTGGGGAGCACTGAGTTCAGCCACGTGGCTTGAGATCCCTGCCAGAAGAGAAAGTGGTTAGCAGAGCATCTTGGGGGTGCAAATCTCTGCCCAGTCTAAGAGCTGGCTCCTGAGGCTGGTTCTGGGGAAGAAGGAAGGACAGGTCAGTGATCTGAGGTGTCTCAATTGTTTTCAGTGGTGTTTCCGTCTAGGCCAGCCACAGAAAAATTGGATTAGCTTTTTGATGGTTTTTAATCCTCTTACACAAGAGGTGTGGAGTTTGCTATAAGACTGAGGTTTCCACATCCACCTGGACAGATTTCCTCTGCTCTTCCCTCCCACCATGTTTTATTTTCTTTGTGTTTCTCCACTGCCCAGTGTGTGTACAAGGTCTGACAGGCCACGTAACGCACTGCCATGTACTGCTTTCTCCCAGCTCCACACACAACCCTGACTTTAGCATCTCCAGGCATTGGCAAAATCCACTCCCTGCCCTCTCAGGTAAAAGCCCCAACTGGACCTCTTTCCTGGCCATTGGAATTCCCAAGATGCAGCTGCCTGACCTCCCATCCATACTGTGTGAAACTCAAGCTTGTTCCTTCTCCAGTCAAATGCTCAAGGGATAGTAGAGGACAGAGTTTGGCTTAGCTTTTAGCTTTTTTTCCGGCAAATTTAGAAGCATGGAAGGAGGGAAGTGATCTCAGAGGACAAAGAGAGGTGCTTCAGCAATGGCTTTTGTGGAGGAATCCCTTGTATACCAGAGACCCTGTGCTGCCTGCTTTAGCCTCTGTCTGGCTTAAAAGCAGTAGAGTGAGGGAAAACAGGGGAGAAGGGAAAAATCTGTAAGGACTTAAAGAGCACAGTTGCCTGTGTCAAAACACTGTCAAGGCCACAGAAGGAATTTGCCATAAGATAAACCACCAGAGCAGGAACTTGAAATAAGCACAGAAGGAGACAATTATGACAGGAAGATGCTAATTTGAGGCCTTGAGAGGGGAGATCTGGTTAGCACATCCTGCGTAATGTGTCTGGACAAAAACTCTCACTATGGCAAAGTGTGGGAAAGGAAGCAACTGTTCATACATATATCATCCCAAGTTTTGGGAACAGCATCTGCGACCACCCTGTGGATACCTGGAACTTGGACTGTATAAAGGTGGTACCTCCAGAAGAATGACTCTGGGACCCCCACCACTGAGAAGACCAGGATGAAGAGGGGCCAATGGAACACCGTTGGATCCACGGGTGGTGACTGTCTTCTGCTTGATCTGTCTGTCTATCTCTCTCTCTCCCTGAACTCTTTTCTATTTTTTTCTATTTCTCTACCTCACATTTACTGTTTATTATTGTTTTCAGCATATGGTCTTGTTTGCACCTTAATTCAGGCAGAGGCATATCTCAGTAACTGGATCGTAACACAGTCAAAACCCAGACTTCATGGAAGTTGCACTGAAACCTGAAAAGATTGTGTAAGTCTTCTGGTCCTATTAATATAAACCTTGAAAAGGAAACTGCCTATGGGGCAAAGGAGGATGAAATCGTGTCTCTCCAACCAGGGAGGGGCAGGGTGGTGGCAGGAGAGCCATCCTGCCTGTAGACACTTGGAGACCTCCTTCTGCCTAAGGTTCTGCCTTCCGGGAAATTAAACTGAGTTGGAAAGATTAATGAGGGGCCCCAGAAAATTTATTTCCTTGTTTTTTAGTGTGCCTGTGCCCTGTGCTCTTGTGTTAAGCACTCACATACATTGCTCATGCAGAAGGCTTCCAAGTCAGCAGCATTCTTGGAGATCTGCTGGGCTAGAGTTTGCTGCTGTGCTGGAGTTTTCAGGCTGACTTTCCTCTTCAGCAGCCTCACGATGTACTCTTTAACCAAACGGGTGTGGATCTTCTCAACAATAGCCTGTTGGGAAGGAGAGGAGGGAATCATCCATCTCTCTTTTGCTTGGGGACAAGACAAACCATGAAGCTGGACGGCAGACAAAATCGTCTTGGGTGCTGTAAGACATGCCCCACCAATGCCTGCTGCTGATTACATGTCAGAACGGTGCTGGTTGCCAACCTCCCAAGGTTACGCCACATCCTAGATGCCGAGAATTTCTTTGTACTCTAGTGAACTATGGGAATTTCCAAATGTTGTTTCCTTCTGGGAAGAGTTTAAAGTGAAGAAAAGATCTCCATGGGCTTGAGAAGTAATAGTATTAGAGAGAAACAGGAATTCATGCTGCTCTTCCTGTTCTTCTCTCTAATACACAAAACATCATCAATTTGTTTCAGCTACTAAAAAGACAAAGGCAGGAAATCAAATATTGTTTTATACAATGATGTTTCATATATACTCCAGCACCAGTGAAGATGTGGTTCTGGCTCAGTTATCTGGGATATGTCCCAGTTGCATCCATATCCTCCAGTCCTTAGGGCAATCAAAGGAGAAATGAGACTGAACCATGCAACTGCATCTGTGTTTCAGGACTGCTAAACCAAATCCACAAATAAAGCCATATATTGGGTAGCCTCTAAAGCACTTTCTTTACATCAGGGGTAGTTTCCTCTGCAAACACTGCAGCAGAGCTACAGCAGTCTGCTTCTGTCAGAGAAGAGTAAGATTTATATGCCTAATCTAGGTAAACGGCACACTGCCTGAGCAGCTCTCGGATGCCAGGCCAGCTCACCAGCTCAATGTTGGTCAAGACAACTGGAGTCACAGAGTATCAGAGCTGAAAATGCAGCCTCAGCAGCCCAGAATCCCTCCAATATTTCTCTTGGACTTACGTGGTAAAAAGGGTCCCTTAACGTCCGGAAGTCTGAAATATGTTTGCTGGTGGTTTTAATGATCTCATTCATAATTTCGTTGCTGGAGTCCCACTTATTTTCTGTGAACTTCTTAAACATTGGCTGAAAAAAAGGAAAATCTGCTAAGTTGCCTCAAAGCAAATCCTATGCACGTTTATATTTAGCATTGCTATATGTACAGTATCCTATATAGCGAGAGGGCAGCGCACAGTCCTGTGCAAGGGTGTGTGACAATGGCTTACAGGGGTGGGGAAAAAGGGGACTGTGTCCCCTTCTTGGTTCCTCATGATGGAGAAGACCAAGAGCTCAAAAGGTTCATATTTTTTATTTCCACATTTTTAGTGTTTTGTTCACACCATCTTGTCTGATTAGAGAATTATGGAACCATCAGTGGGAAAAAAATGAATCATTATGAGAAGTTTTCAATTTTTCTCAGCCACAGTAAATAAACAGGAAAATTTAAAAAAAAAAAAAAGCAACCCTGCTTGGTCATGCATTCCAAAAGGCTCTACAGAGAAAGCGGGAGAGATTGTGGCTGAACATTCCCAACTCCTAAGCCTCCTTCCCCTCCACCAAAATTGTGTAACTTAAAAAGCTCGTGTTACATACACTAAAAAAAAAAAAAAAAAAGGAAGAAGCCTAATTTGCCCTTTAGGTCACCTTTATGAAGAAGCCAAAAGCTGTGTAATTGCAGTTTATGCCATTTGTAATGGCTTCATACATTTTGGAGAGTAAACAGCTGCAGGCTGAGACTCTCCCTCCTGCAGCCCGTTGTCTCAGATGCGATCAGCACGAGTTATGTCACCTGCACAGTCATGCCTGTGTCACTGCACCCATTTTGCCTTCAGGCTTGAGGAACAGCTCAAGCAGAGGTTACTGGGAGTTTTCTGGCAGTAGTGTGGGTTAGGACTGACGCTGTGCCCTGGCCCAGAGCCCTTCCGAACTTTGCTGATTTGAATGAGAGATTTGAGCTACAGATAGCAGAGTAGGAGAACATGCCCTGCCCTGGCACCAGGTGAGCCATGGGGCAGGAGAGTGTGGGGCATGGGAACAGTACCTTCAGCTGGGCAAACAGCTGTTGAAGCAGCACGTCAAAGCCACTGTTTTCAATATCGCCAAGAGTGCTGAGGATATCGGCTTTACCGTCGTCCTTTTCTGCCATGTTTTTCTCTGTGTATTCTCTGCAAGAAAACATCAGCAAGGTCAGAATAATCTATCCTCAAATGATAGAGAGAGAAATTCAGAGGTCTCCAAATTTTCCTCTGCAGGCAGATGAATCTATCTCTGCTTGCTCTGAAGTACCTCCCCTCTATCACACTATTATAGGTTGCCTGCAGAGGAAGGAGAAAACTTTTTCTCTTGGACCCTTACCTAAAATTCCAGCAGTTGTTAATATTTGCAATCAGTATAGGCTTGTAGTGTGTGTGCTTCTTACTTTTCTCCTTAAAGTCTTCGAAAGCATCCCTGTAGCTGGAGGGGAGATGGGAAGAGGAGAGGTGGGTGAGTGCACGCCCGGGTGGCTCTGCCAGCCCCGCTGCCCGCGGCTGCCTTACCGCACCTCCTCAGGAAGGCAGGCAGCTCCTTCAACAGGCGCTGCGTCAGCTCCTCCCCCACAGCACTGCTGATGTCCTGGGCTCGCTTCTGGCCACTGTAGATGCTCTAAAAAACGAACAAAAAAGCAAGATCAATATTAAATGCTGCCTGCTCTGAAAAAGCCAGGTTGGCTGGTCAAAGAGGCTGCAGATCCTTAACTGAGGTAACTGTACCCAGCTCTCCCGCATCCCCCCCCCTGCGACTGAGCCAGGCACCATACAGAGCAGCTATACTCATTTAGTGGGTTCAAGCCAGTTTTGAACTTCATTTTCAAATAGGAAGAGGCAAAGAAGAAAGAAACATGAAAGAAAGTCTGTAAAATAGCTGAGGAAGTAGCGAAAGTGGCACTTGGTTTTGTTCTTTTCTTTTTTTTCTTCTTTGAATGTCATATGATGGCATTAAAATACAATTTAATCACAACAATCTCATCATATGAAAGGTTTATTTTTTGAAAAATACGCTTGACTAATTCTCTGCAGGCAGAGGAGGGAAAGTGTTGAGCTTGGAAAAAGGGCAGCTCTGCCTGTGACAGTCTCCCTGAGAGCAAGCAACAGATTCCTTGCTTGGCAAGGAACCTCTTGTCTCTCTGCTGCTGGGGATGCAGGAGAGACTGCACGGGGTGAATGAGGGCACCATTCCTTCTCATTTTGCCTATAGAGGAGTTTGCCTCCAGCATATGGTGTACCAGGGCCATGAGAGACCATGGGGATTTGGCTCCCCTGTACCACCCACCTCTGCTACTGCCCCACAGAAGTGACTTAGCCTTTTGCTTTCCCATACTGACCATGGCTGGTCTCAAATCCCAAGTAAGTGAAGGATGAGATTGCCTATTTTTAGTATAGCTCTGTATTACCTGGATAACAAATATTCCTAGGAGTTCACTCTGAAAATGCCCATTTAGCTTCTCTGGTTCTTTGTCTTCTTTCCATCTTTGGGTTTCTTTATCTAAACACTTGCTCAGAGAATTTTTGACAGTAACCTTTAAGGAAGGAAGAACAACAGCATTTACCACAACATGGATGCAGCAGCTCCTGCCTTCCGCAGGTTGTACTTGCCCATCCACCTCTTGCCTGGCTCAGCAGACTTCTTCCTCAGCTCTGGTTGGGAAGGCTCCTTGTTACCCTTGTTACAAGATGCTTAACCCACCACTTCACAACAACGAGGACAACCCCCTCACCAATGCAACAGTGAGCTGAGTATTTCAAGGTAGCAATGAAGATGAAACTCTGTGTCCCTGCCCATCACCCCACCACATCCGTGGGGATTAGGAGGGCAGAGAGGGGAGCCTTGAGTAGGAAGGTTGCAGGCAGCTGCATGTGCCAGAGCCCAAGTTCCCCAACCACACATTGCCCGTGTGTCACACGCAGTGCTACTTGGTTTTGCAATCCTTTTTCATGAGCACTTCTGATGTCTTACAAGAGCTGGAGAATGAAACAAAATGCTCTCAGGTTTTCTCTGCTCTGACCCCTCTGAGCGCACACTACAGTGAGGCTTTGGAAATGGTCTGTACAGCGTCTGGTACATATTGCTGATCTCCCCGTGCCTCGCTCATGGGCTTTGCAGACCTCACACCACCTCTCCCATATGCAAACCATCAGAGCTACATCTAAACCTGGAACTTGTCTTCTCATTTTCCAGGAACTCCAGCCCCAAATGCCAAAAGCACTGAGCTATGGGAGTACTGTAGAAGTTGCTTCTTGTTTCTATTAAGTGATACAAAAACCAGAGCCACTTTTATCATCTGCAGACCAAGAAATTCTCCATCAAATGAACAGATTTTTCATAACCAGCTCTCCATGCTTTGCACTCACCCATGGTCTGGGACCTCTGCAGAGACCAGGAGTAATTTGGGATCCTTTTGATATTACTATGAGAAGGATTACAAATCCCTCTGGAGATTTAACAGGCAACTTGAAAATTGCCCATGAAGATTAGTTGTTGGATTTCCCCCCTCCCCTTCCTACCACGCAGTTTTCAAGAACAGAACAGTTCTTTTCTGATGGCTCCCAAGGCTAAGCAGAAGTTTGCTCTGCAAGTCCCATCTAGCAGAAAGATGACCTGTGTCCCAAAATCAAACAAAAGCTTTTACTTCTCCCTGGAAGGGGTGTGTGGGGTGTACGGCTCACAGGTGAGAACTGTGTGTTCAAGACAAGTCACGGCTTCTCCAGGAAGTCATAGGGGAGCAGTAAAGGGAAGAGGAGTGACTGAACAGATTCTCACCTCTTCACTGTCAAGGTATTTCTTTTCAAGCTCTTTGCTCAGACTTGACGGCAAAAGGCTTCCAAGCTTAACTTTATCCAACTCCTTGGCTAAAGCATGATCTTTTCTCATATCTCTGGAATGAAAAGAGCCAAACAATCACATTTTCCAACGGCAGTGTAATTGAAGACAGCTGTTGATGCAAATCACTAACACTTTTCGAGGATCTCAGTGAAAAAACAGATGGAAATGTACATTTTCCTTAGTCCAGGCAGGACTTGGGGGAGATGAATATGTGCCAGGGGTCGGACCTGTGAGGGTGGGACCACCAGTAACCCTGGGAAGGGAGTCATGGTCTTCTGAATTCCTGAGCACCAGCCACTGTGCTTTGATGGGCATGGGGGACCTGAAGCAAGCAGGAGGGTCTAGCCCTTGGACATGACTTCTCTCCATCAATATAGAGATGTGAGGAGATGAAAAGCTGGTGTTTTGTGGCCAGTTGGGAACACAGTGGGTGGATTCATACCCTGTTGTCATGTTCCCACCACGTGCTGGCTGAGCCGGATGCTCCTGAGCAGCTGTGAGGAAGCAGACCTGTGAGCCTTGGGGAGCTCAGGACAACACTTGTGGGAGCTGATGTGGAAGCAGCCTGTCCTGGAGCTGAGGAGAATAACCCTGAACATCTCCCAAGCCCCGTGTTTGCACATCACCCAGCACCACAGGGGTGCACTGCCCTGCTTCCCACACATGGGTTGTTTCTGGTACGACACTGGAAGCTGGGGCCAGGCTGTTGTGCAGCCCTCCTCCTTCTCCTCATTGTTCCCTTTGCTGCTGACCATGGAGAGAGGTGGTCCCTCAGCGAACACCTGGATGTGACCTCTGGGAACACCCTACAAAGCAGCTGCTACCCTGGCCAGCACTGTCCCCAGCGCTGGGCTGCGCTGCTCTGGCTGAGCCCTCCTCCTCACAGCTACTATTTCCAAACACATACTGGTTCAGGCCTGAATATCCTGATCTAGGGCATAACACTGGCTCTGGAAAACTCCCAGGATCAACACTGACTCATTATATTCTATCAGTGAAAAAAATGGAGGTGAAGGTTGAATGACTTTAGAATAGAAAAAACATTACTGGTTTCTGCCTAAGAAATGAGAGGTCTCAATTCTCAATCCAGTACTATAAGCCACAACAAGGAATACTTTCAATTCTATAACATACAGGGTTCGTGAGGGTGAAGGGTGATCCTTGGCTGATGATGTCCTGCCTCAAGGGTGCACGCCTGGGTCTCCTAACTGGGAGGAGAGCGTAGACTGTGGGTAACACCTAAGCAACATCCTCCATGCCCAGGATAATTGCATCTCAGGTTGTTCTATTTATTGTCTCCTCTGTGGTCCAGAGAACTGAAATTTCCAGATTTTCTAAGAATGAGTTCAAATGTGCAACTGGAATAGATATCGAGGCAATCAACCCGACCAATTTACCCCAAAAATGAAGCTCTAAACATCTGTTTGTTGTCCAGAAGCCTGAATGGTGGGATCAGCCCTTCAGTTACAGACTAGCAGCCTTGAGTGTGTCCCTTCCAGCTGTCCTGGCCTGCTAGTGTAAATCAGCACATCACCAGTGATACCAGAACCTAGCCAGGTACTGGACTGCCTCGCAGTGATACTAATCCATAAATCAAGGAAATGCCTGTTTTGCAGCCAGTGAATCTGTGTTGGGATAAAAACTTGTAAAAGTCTCACTTACTTTGGATAAATGTTGTGCACCCATGAGAGAAGAAGGTAAATATCCTTGTCTTCCAGATGAGACTCAGCACTTTTCTTCGCCTGGGAGGCAAAATAATCATGGTAGAATTCTGCATATATGCTGAACACATTAAACTCCGGAGGATAAAGCTCTTTAATGTACTTTACAATCACTGTCAAATCTTCTTTCATTGTCTTTCCCATGTGCAGGAGGTTTTGGCCAACTGCAGAGAGGTTCTCATTTATAGGAGTACGGCTTGTGTCCTTCATTCGAGCCTCTACCGACTCCTTTACTGTAGCCATCCAAAGCTCTTTCCATTTTCTAGGTCTAAATTGCTTATTTTGGTCAGGTGGATTCTCTGACATGTAGTTCTGATCTTCTCTATCCTGCTCTTTCAGAGCCTCCACTGCCTGCTGCAGCAGGTCTGGGTTTGTTTTCGCTAGCAGCATGGAGTCTTTCAAGACGCTGAAGACTTTGTGCTTCAGAACTTCATAGACAGATTCAATGTCTTCCTGGCTGGTGTTCAGTCCCTCCTCACTTTTGCTAGACAGGTTCTTCTCCAGGGTAATCAGATGCTGAGTGGCATCACAAAGCTTTTGCTCTCCAATGAGAACCATGACTTGTTTGACTGGAGAAAAAAGAACAGACTTTCTTTACCCAAGATCGAAGACTTAAATTTCTGTTTTATAGAAAATGACAGTTCTGGAATATTTTTTTAAATGCTTATATTTCTAAAATGCTAGATCTTGGGCTCTTTCACCATATAGAAAATCTGTTTATTTAAAGATCAGATTATTCCTAGCTTGCTTTAAACTGGGGCAATGGCAATTTGAATACCCATCACCAGTGTGTCACATATGGAGAAGTATTCATGAACTACATATAATTTTTTCCAGAATTTAGCCTTGTGAAGATATTTATTGATTGACTGATTGATTGATTATCCCTTCCCCATTAATATGATCTCCAGTCAGAAGCATGGCTCTAGAAAAAATGCAGATGGAAAGATGTAGCTAAATAAGATGTGCTAGAGGAAATACCACATGGGTTTCCAGAAATAGGTTAGCACAACCTGACCTGTGAAATTGTTTTGAAGGACACATTTAGCAGGCAAGATAAATACTATTGAACTATCTTATCTGAACAGCAGCCAGTTGCTTGAGATAGTGCAGTCTGGGAAATTATTAGTTAAACTGAAGAAGTTATATCCCAAAATAAGTTTTGTTAGGTATGTAATGTTTGCATGGAGGACCCTGGCTGGAGAAAGTTTACATTATCCATGAAAATCATATTACTTCATATTCTCATTAGAGGCTGTGGCATTAAAGCTGGGAGTGCCTTACTGGCATCTGCTGATTACACAAAGTTCAGAGACATTATTGAAACTGAGGGCTTGGTGCATTTTACAGGAACAATGGGATAACTTGAATAGTAAATGGGCTGAAATTTAATAGCACAAAATACAAGATACAAATTCAATAGAACAAAAGTTACTTAGCAACAAATAGGATTTTCTGCTTCAAGCTGGATGTGAATCAGCTTGAGACAGAGGAGGAAGAGAGATGCCTGGAGAATTTTTAAATCGTTACTGGGAAGTGATGGTGAAAATGTCAGTTATCACCCCAGGATGAATTCAGTGAGGAATGCCCAGGTGAGACAGAAAAATGTTAACATATTGTACCAGGCATTGGTGGTATCTCATCTGAAATATTTTCTGCAGTTCTGGTTGCAGATATCGGGAATGGGGCAATGCACTGATAAGAAAAAAAGCACAAAAGGCCTGTTTTCAGCAGCAAATTCAAGGCCAAGAAGGAAAACCACCAGTTAGGGAAAACATGTGACACATGGAGAAGGAGACACCAGTCAGACAGGTAGAGGTTTGTCTGGAAATAAGATAATTTGTACTTAAACAATAAGACTTCGTAAGAGCCCCACAGTAAAGGAGGCAGTGCTACAAAATGAACCGATTTTAAGGCACAGCTTGCAAAGTTTATGAATCAGGTAAAAAGGGACACTTTCCTCTCTGGTGCTGGGTTTCTCTAAGCAAGTATTTCTCTACCTCTCCAAGCATCCTGCAGGACCAGTGCCTGCGACTGGAGAAGCTGTATGTTCATATATCAATCCCAGGAAAGACCTACAAGTGGTGCTTACTCCTGTTCCTGGAAGAAGAGGAGACTGGGAGAGCAGAGGGGTTGGAAATAGATGATCTTTAAGGCCCCTTCCCACTCAAACCATTCTGTGGTTCGGTGATTTCACAGGGTGGTGGTTTCATGGAGAAACAGAGTTGAGAGGTATGCCTTGGTTTCTCACCCACCCTCAGAATTCTGTGCCCCCATGAGAGGTAGAAATAAGTTTTGGACAGAAAACCTGCAAACTGACAGTTCCCAATGGACTGTGCCCTTAGTACTAAAGGTCTATGACTTGAGATCATGTCTCCCTCAGCCCATGTTTCCCCAGGCTTCTTGGAAAAGTCACTTCAATCTATTGGTGCCCTCGCTTCTCTAGGGGGCAATTATCCACCTTGTGCAGCCCCTCTGGAAGTAACTATGTCCCTTGAAGTGGTACAAGAAGGATGGAAGAGCACTTACCACTGGGTGGCTTGGTCTTTTTAATTTTCTTAAATGCATTTCTAAGGATTCCCGTTATTCCTCTGCCCTTTTCAGGGCTGTCTCCAGCAGAGATGCAGCTCTCATTGCTTGTGATGGAAGAGGCACGTGAAGCTCTGCAGGCTCCTGCTGGCCTTTCACTCATCTTCTCCTGCTTCCTGGACCAGATCTCATCTACAGAAGATTCAGAACAGGCAGGCACTTGCTCAGCTACTGATGCTGAAGGGTTTTCAAACTGCCTGTTTGGACCAATGCAACCCTCTGATCCACTGCGTATTCCAATAGGACCACTTTGGAGAAAGGGTAACATTTTCATCATTTTCCTTCTAGCCTGTAAATTTCAGGAAAAGAATTGATCAGATTATAACAGTTAGCCAGAAAAATACCATGGAAAAATGTGGCAAGGCATACATGCAGGTAATGTGGAGAATGCTGAACGTCTGGAATGAGCACAGCTCTGCAGGGGAGCTCCTGAGCAATGTCAGCCCAGGTAACTGAGAGAAAGGAAGCAGCTCTCTGGTCTAATAAAGAACCTAGAGAAAATCAAAGAGTCATTTTAAGGGTGATTCAGATGGTCTGAGACCTTGAGCTTGTACGGATACAGGAGAGCAGAGCTTTCCACAGCTATAGACGTGAGCATGGATACTGCACATGAATGTGGATGGGTGGGACAAGTGTCCTGTGCCTCTTCAGAGCAACCACAAAACTCTCATACTGTTATATGGCATTGGGATCAATTTCCACCTTCCTCAGGGCCTTTTTTTGCCCATCTCTGCTAAGGGAAAACAGGAACAAGGCATGAGGATCAGGGTGTTTTAGCCTTGTTTAAACAGATATTATCCTGCTTTGTCCTACTCTACCACCAACACTCCTGTACTACTAGTAAGTAATAACAGGAATTTGTTATTGTTACAACATATTTTCAGAATTCATAATGAGAGTTATTTATGTTCCTGTATAATTTAATGCATTGCTAAATACTTATTTGCACAACTATGACAATTTGTGTAATGATTATAATTATGTAATTATTGCAAATAAATAAAATGACTCATAGTTTCCAATCCTTATTCTAATAACACTTTAAATAAAGTGTCTTTCTAGGAGACCAGAACACTTCTGTATGAAGAACTCTCAGGCAAGAAAGTTTTGGCTTACTTGTACTGAGTAAGGGAGGAAGAATTAGGCTTTAAATAAAGGAAAAATTTGGCGTCAGTTGTAAGACCACAAAGTGATGATCTTCAAATACCCTTGTTAAGTTCATACTGTTGATATGTATCATGCTGATCCAAACCATGATACTTATTTCTGGGCAAACTGGTTGGAAGATTGTGGCTTTTTATTTTAATTTTCTTTCCTCCTGTTGGCTCCCAGCAGCTTGTAGAGCTTTGAAACAACAATTTAGTGGTAGCAGCCGGATGGTACAGAGAGCAGTTAGAGCCTGGCATCACTGAGAGCTTTCCTTCTCCCTGCTTTGGACACCAGGTCATGTTCAGGATTAGTAATGCTCTTGCCTTTAAAATGCAACGAAGATGAAAACTAATTTGGGAAGAAGATAAGGGGGAGTAGTGTGCAATATCTGGGTGGTTCTCAGCTAAACTGGTTGTCTGTGACCTGTGGCAGAGCGAAAAACTAAACCTCAGGTGCTACCATGGACAGGTGAGATGACAGGGGCTGCCAGAGGCATCAGGTTTCGGTGTCAGGTGGCTGCTCAGCAGAACCCTCATGCCCCAGGGCTGCAGGGCCAGTTGCATGAGCAAGGAGAGGGGGCCTGAGCACCAGAGCTCAGCAGAGACAAATTACAGAATATTCTGGGTTAGAAAGGACTCACAAAGGTCATCAATTCCAATTTTTAAGTGAATGGCCCATAGGGTGATTGAACCACATCCAAGGCATGATTAGCACCATACTCAAACCAATTGAGCTAATCTCAGTGTGCCAACAGCAGTGTGCCAGGGCTGAAGCTCTGCTCAACACATGTGCTGAGAAGGGGAGGAGGGAGGAAACCCCCCGCGTTTCACTCCAGGATGCCCCACTAGAATCCTGGAAACAGTGGAAAAGAGCTCCTTTTTTTCACTTTTCCACCGGGGAAAAAAAATCGTCGTGGTAAGAAGGATGCTCTGTAAGTGATTTGGGCTTTCTTAGTTTTTGTAGAGTTCTTTTCCCAACCTGCATTTCCCAATATATAATTGTGTTTAGATTACTTTTGCCAAATCCCTTCCTTCCTGTTTTTCAAGCACAGACTCAGCTGAGTTCTTTCTCTGTCTCCAGTTATTTCATACAAAGCATTTATTATTCTTTTTTGTTTGTTTGTTTTCTAACCAAAGAAAGTACCTCTCTCTTTCCAAAAGCCTAAGGTCTTTTGTTTTGATGAACGATGATCAGAAAGGAGGATTTCAAAACAGCTTTGGTTCTTCTTCAATGCCAAGGTGAACGCAATGTAACTTTGAAAACCATTTAAGTGACACTAAACATAAGAGAGTCCATAACAGAATGATTAAGCTGTATAAAAGTTTTTAAAATCTGTCAGAACTTTGTCCTGGTAATGATCTGAAAGAGACAACCTTAGGCATCTAAGTAAGGCTGTCGATGCAATAGCTACCATGCTCACTCACATTTGGCCAGCTTGAATGCTTGCCCAGTGATTATCAGTGTGCCACTGCTAGTTGGCCTATGTTTGTATCTGCAGTAGGAAACACCAGCAGCAAATCCCAGCTCCCACTTTTACCTTGAAATGCAGCCTCAGCCTTGATGGCAAGCGGTATTAAAAACTCCTCTCTCCATCTCTTCTCTTTATTGTTAGATAGCCATGCACTTACTGTAAGAAACTTCCTATAAGAAACTTCCTTATGGAAGAAAACCTCACACTTTCTGGAAGAAATACTCAGATAAAAGGAAGTGGTGCTTATTGCATCTGGGGGCCACAGGCAGGAAATGCTGTGCTAGCACTGCACCTTCTGCCTCCATCAGCATCTGTTCCTGCTCTCTGTGGCAGACAGGACACACCAGGAACTTGGCTCTGGCTTAGATGGCCATGGGCTGCTCCTCTGTGCCTGTATTCTGCTCTGAAACCAAAGACTGTTAAAACTCCAGCAGGCTCCTAACTCTTTTAGCAGTTAACACCAGGGAAATTCTGAATCACTTCCCAGGTACGGAGCTCTAATTCAAGTCTTGGGAAATTTAATGATTTAAGGTCGAGAGTTGACATTGTTCTCCACTCACTATTATTATTAATTTACTGTTATCAACATCATTCTCATTATTGTTATGTGGCAGTATGGTTTGTGCCAGGGGAGTCTTTAGCTCCAATTATTTTTGACATAGTATATTCAGCTTACAGTTTCCAAACAGAAGAGTAGCACAGCTCACACAGCATCCTTTGCCACCCTGTACAGAGGTCCTGCAGCATTAGGACAGTGGTACTGTGACTGCTGGTGTATCTGCAGTGGGATAGAGCAAGCTCTCCCCATGATGCTGATCACAGCATGTACCTCTGAGCTGGGGCTCTTCTGGGGTGGGCAGAACGGAAAATGGAAACTCTTGGAGCACAGCCATGACACAGAAAGGCCCAGGCCAGACTCTTGGCACAGTGGCTTCCCATTTTCTCCTTTTCCTCTTCAAATGAGGCAGCTTTCATGCAGCACACTCAGGAACGAGCTCATTCGTGAGGGGCAGCTCATGGCATGCTAGAGAGACTCAGAGAAGACTGACTAATTACCCCCACTCTGAAATTTTTTGCTGATCTTTTTTTTTTTTACTTCTTTTTCCTGAGCTGCTGCCAGTATTAACAAACATTTGTTTGGATTATTGGTCCTCTCAAGCGGACTGACATCCTAGGTCACATGGGTTTATCTCTCATTTTAGTGGAAATTCCCCACTCTCCGAGAGCCTCTCAGAAATCCAGACTTATTTAGCAAAGTTTATTCTCTTCATTTGCATCAGCTGTTCCTCCCCCACCTGTTCCCTGTGGAAGTGGGGTCATCCCTGCCCACACAAGAAACTTGCACTGGGTCAAACAGTCTTTTGAAGCAGTAGAGCAGCGCAGACACTCTGAGTTTAATGAACCTCAGACTATGTGGTGACTCCTCAAAAAGCAGATAATTAATCAAAGCAAAGAGTATATGTAGATGCCAGCCCCAATCTTTGCAAGTTGGGAAGCCCTCCTAGGAGGTGTGTTTTTTTCCCTACAATTTTGGGTAGCTGGAATGAGTAGATACACCACTGGCTTCCACTTGGCTCTGCCTGGGCAATCGCAGTCTGTAGACAAGCTGGGCCACCCAGAGCCCCACCTTGACACTTCACTGTTCTGCTCACATCCATGCTGCTGTCTGCAGACCCCTGTGAGACACCCACCACCCAATGTAGTCCAGCAGCATCCTGATGCTGGCCAAGCTCAGCTCTTGGTGGAGTCAAAAGCTGAGGGGGAATAAAACTTATGTCTCCAATAGAGAAGCTAAGGCAGCAGCAGAGCCTTCCCAGGGGACTTGGTCCATGTGCTTCAGCAGCTCTGGGCACCCCAATAGGGCTGGGGGTGATGAGGGACCCAAGGGACTCAGGGGAATGGCAGTGGCAGAGCTGCCAGAGGATCCCATGGCATCTCATCTGGCCTGAGATGCTTTAAATCAGCATTAAACCTGTTATCACCTGTCTGGGGAATAGTGTAGATATAGCTGTGCAGTGCCTCAGTAATTTTTAAATGAGAATTTTGTTTCCCTAAATTACTAAAGCACAACTGTAAACAGTCCTGTAAAACAGCATCTCCTGCTATTAGAGAGAATTTTTCAAACAGAGAGAGAGAAAATTAAACATATATGTTGCTATTGGAAAGAAACAGAGAGAATGCACTGTAATATGTTACTGTTTCCTCTTGCTTCAAATCTGGACAGCATCATTTTAAACTGTTGCTTCTGAAAGAGAAACCAGCTGCTGCTGTCTAGAATTTTGTTTTCATATTACTGTTCCCAAAGCCAAATCCTGCTTTCAGGCCTGGAATTTGCAAAGTTCACTGTTCGAGCTAACAGCAACTGAGAAGAAACACACATATTCCCTGAGAGCCTCTCTTGGCACTTCCAAAATCTTTGGCCTTTCAGGCGTCTTTTTATAGAGAACGTGACTGAAGCAAACCGAAATCCGAGTTTTCCAAAGCTCTCTGCTCCCATTTGATTGGTTCAATTGGATCTGGCAAGCCTCAAAGTCCTTTGATGGGGACAGGCAGCTGAATGCTTTGAAGAATGAGGGTTTCTTCAGGTTTTCTGCTCTGAACTTGGGTGTGATGGCGAGGGACCATGGCTTCTAGATCAGCCGTATGCTCAACCACAGAAAGTCTCTTCCTTACTTTGCGGTAGCCTCAAAAAGAAATCCTACTTTAAGCACACCAGGAATCCTAACCCTGGGGTTGAACCTTTCAATTTGTGCCCAAGGAGCTGACACAGTGGATATGAGGCTCCTGCCTAAGGATAGAAGGGAATTTTGACAGGATTTTCAGTGCTCAAGGAAAGGACAGGTCCTAGGGCCAGTAGTACTTCCCTGAATAAGGAAAACTACAGTCACAAAATGGAAAGCATGGTAATGCAGAAATGAGCCAGCTTAGCACACTGACCCTGGCAAGGTGCAGACCACATGGGCTGCCCTGGACCATCCAGGATCCAGGCACTGAAATGGTGTTTTTCCAGTGCAGCCAGGCCAAGTGACTCATAATCCAATTACTTTTCTGTCGTTTGGGGGAAAATCAGACAAACAGGAGAGGCTAGGAAATGCCACGCTGGATACGGATCCCAGTGCCTGATCTGGGTTTAGGATGCCTTGGTGTCCAAGACCTACATCTGGATTTTGGGGAAAGAGCTGGAGGGTGGGGGGGTTACAGTAGTCACCGCTTGCAGCCTGTACCCTGAAATTTTGGGAAGAAGCAACAGAAATCAGACCCAGCTGTCAAAACGGAATTGCCAGACACATATCCTTGTGGTGCCTAGCTCTGGGGTGTGCCTGGAGCTGCTGTATTTCTCGCAGCAGTCTGACTTATTCTCCATTCTGATAATTACCCGGTGAGACTCAAACCTGTTGCTGTGTCCGGGAACCCAACCTTTGGCACCTGTCACTTGTTTCCCCCTCTCAGGAACAGCAGAGAGGCCCCGAGCTCCCCAGACTCGCAGCAGGCGAGCCGGGAGTCGGGCGGCGGCTCGGGAAAAGCGGGAGAGACGGGGAAAGGGAAAGACCCGAGCTCCGGGCCGTTGGCACGAAGGACTTACTCTGCGGCGGCTCCCGGGCGGCGGCGGGGCTGGATGCGGGGCTGGATGCGGGGCTGGATGCGGGGCAGTCACCAGTACTGTCACCGGAGCTGCCAGAGGAGCCGGGGCAGCACGGCTATAAGGGCTCGGGGCGGGACCGAGCGGGAAATCCCGGCTACGCCCCCCCCGACCCGTGGGTAGAGCCAAAGAGAGCCGAGAAATCCCCTCCAGCGGGGAAGGTGACACGGTCGGGGGGTGGCTGGCCCCGGGGTCGGTCCCTGCAGAGGAACTGAACCCCAGCGCCCTGTCCTGACAGATCGGTGGATGGGGCACGGGCACCCTAGGCTCATTGCCCCAAGGGCTTTGTCTGTGCGATGTGTCCCATTGTAGGCTTGGAAACTCTCCATTCGGGACAGAGCAGCTGCCGCAGAAAATGCAATATTCTGTACCTGGGGTGGTCAACCCCGGATGTACAGACTGGGGAATGAGGAAAGGGACCTGGGAGTCCTGGTCGATGGCAAGTCGAATATGAGTCAGCAGTGCTCTGGCAGCCAGTTACTTGGCCAGGAGGGCCAACCGTGTCCTGGGGGCATCAAGCAAAGCATCGCCAGCTGTGTGAGGGAGGGGATTGTCCCACTCTGCTCTGCACTGATGCGACCCCACCTTGAATATTGTGTGCAGTTCTGGGTGACACAATATAAGAAAGACCTTAAGCTGTTAGAGATCATCCAAAGGAGGGCAACAAAGATGGTGAAGGGCATTGAGGGGAAGTTGTATGAAGAGCAGCTGAGATCACTTGGCTTGTTCAGCCTGGAGGAGACTGAGGGGAGACCTCATTATGGTCTGCAGTCTCCTCACAAGGAGAAGTGGAGGGGTAGGCACAGATCTCTTCTCTCTGGTGACCAGTGATAGAACCTGAGGGAATGACATGAAGTGTGTCAGGGGAGGTTTAGATTGGATAGAAGGAAAAGGTTCTTCACTCAGGCTGGGCACTGGAACAGGCTTCCTTGGGAAGTGGTCGTGGCATCAAGCCTGCCAAAGTTCAAGAAGCGTTTGGACAATGCTCTCAGACACGTGGTGTGACTTTTGAGGTTGTCCAGTGCAGAACCAGGTATTGGACTTGATGATCCCTGTAGATCCCTTCCAACTCAGGATATTCTTTGATTCTATGAAAGATTTGCTCCCTGAGCAGGGCATTGCCACCAGGAGGCTGGTAGGGGTGAGGTGTGTGCTTGAAAGTACAGCTGCCTGTATCTGTGTCCTGCATCACGCCCACAGTGAAGCACCTTCCCCTGAGCAGGGCTCACAGCACTCCCAGAAGACAGTATCATCATCCAGAACCTTCAGTGCTGTGTACTGAAGGTACTGGGAGCCAAAGGCTTCCTTCCTCACCCCAAAGTCTCCCAAACTCTCTCTTCCACTTGTGGGTGCATGACCTTACTGAGCCTTTCAAGGAGACAAACATTTTAGCAGGGCCTGCTGTGATAGGACAAGGCGTAATGGTTTTTTAACTGAAGAGGGGTCAATTTAGATCATAGATAAGGTAGGCACGTTTTATGATGAGGGTGCTAAAACACTGGTTGCCCGGAGCAGTGATAGTTGCTCCATCCCTGGATACATTCAAGGTCAGGTTGAACAGGACTCCGAGCAACATGATCTAGTTGAAGATGTTCCTGCTCAGTGCAGGGGGTTTAGACTAGGTTACCTTTAAAGGTGTCTTTCAACACAAACTATTCTATGATTCTGTGTTTTGTTTTCCTGATTTCTCTTCTTGATGTCTAGGGACCTCCATCCCTGGCCATGGAGCTGTGGTGAGCCTGTTACACTGTGGAAGTTGTGTGCTGCCACAGCAAGGATGGTTGGAGGGCAACCAGGGGATGTCTGTGTGACAGCAATGGTTGTGGGGGGCCATTGCAGAGGGTCTGTGGAGGCTGTGAGGGCTGTGCTGTCTGTTGCTTAGCCTCAATGTGAGGCATCTACAGCACATATCTGGATGAGAGCTGGGCTGAAGCAGTTGCCATGCAGGCACAAAATCAAAATATTGTGGTCCTGCAGAGCCTACCTCCTCCCTCCTTTTCTGGGAAGCTGCAGTGGGACAGGGAGTGGGACAAGTAGCAAGTCCAAGAGCCTGGTTACTGTGCCTGGAATGACTTCCGTTTTACATCTGACAGCTGTAGTCTAATGCAAAATGTAAAAAAATGGTCCTGAGATTTAAAACTGATTGTGAACCCTGAGCTTTCCTGGTGCTGCTGATACCCACACTCAGCACCTGTGTAGCTGCACAACTTTTGGAGGGGCTATAAATCTGTGCAGGTCCGGCGTGGGGACATCCCCCAGCAGCAGACATGGTCTGAGACCAATGTTTGTGCTGGAAGGAGGTGCCCAGTTGAGCTGGCACAGTGCTGGAGAGCAGATGCTTCCTGCCCACTGGGCCTGCGTCCTGCCCACTGGGGCTGCTGCTTTCCTCTCAGGGACTCTTTTCCCTAAAAGTCCATAGTAGCAGGGAAAAACCTCACCCCCAACAATGTCTGCCAAAACAGGAAGCAGAAGCAGAGGGGCCGCCCTGATGGGCAAACCCATGATCTCCGGTCTCTGGAAAACCCTGATTCATCTCAGGCCAGCCTTTGGCTGAGCCGAGCAGAGGGTTCCCCTCTGGGATTACTCCAGGGTTGGGTCCCCTTACTACTTGACAGTGAGTGACCTTAAACTAGCAGTGTCACGGGAAAGAAATGCTGGGTTGCCACGCCAGTCTGAGAATCATTGGAAACGTGAAACAGCACAAGATTTGGTCCTGGAGTGCAGTAACTTGCTCTGTGCTTCATCACCTCCTCCAACGCCAATGTGAAGGGGAGAGAAGGAGGCAAGGTTTGGCATCTGCAGTTAAGGCTGGTTTGGGGGCAGCACAGTGCAGCTGGAGGTGAGCTTGGTGCTGCATCCAAAGACCTTTTCGTGCAGGAGGCTAAGGGATGTGATCCCTGGGAGGGATGTAATCCTGTGGTCTAAGGGGCATGGCTGGAAAGGCAGTGTTTGTGACTGTCTGAAAGCAGAGGATGCTGTTCTGGACACAGGGAGGACCTGGGGCTGGTTCTCTGCTCACATCCTCAGTTATGTAATCCCTGCAGGATGCAGGGTTGTCTGTCCCAGGTGTGCTGTGAATCTGCATTGGGAAGTGGCTCTATGACAAGTGTCTCAGACACGCTGAAACCTCTCTTCAAATATTCAGGGCGTCTTTGCATTTGTCTCAGACCAACATCCCATCCCCAGCTTAGCACTGGAGGCCCTGACTGTAGGAGACTCCTGCAGCAAGCAGTATGGGAAAGCCCAAGGGAGTCTGATGCTCAGCTGGTGTTAGCAAATGTAGCTGCAAATCTGTGGGCATCCTGGGTTGTTTTCTTGGATAAATGTTTGTATGGAATGATTTATGTAAGACCTAAATTAGATTAATGTAGTGTGTTCTCTTGCTGGGCCTCATCTTTATCTGCTGTAAGTAAACTTCATTGGGGTCAGGGCAATTCTGCCAGCAGACAGGGGAACAAAGAGCATCTTGTAAGTGGGTCTTAAATTAAGAACCTAGAGCTTAGGTGTCATCGTCTGGGTGCCCCTATTTGTGCAAACCAAACCCATCACTGCACTTGGACCTCCTGCTGATACACCAGCACGACACTGCTTGCCTATGTATCCTGATTTCTGAGACAGGCATCTTGTATTTACTTAAATAATGTTGGGTAGTGAGTAACCATCTTCTAGTGCTGCACAGGAATTTTTCTGTGCTCTGTAACTACCCAAATGTATTGCATAGGGCTACACTGATACTCTGTATTTATAGTTTGTGCCATATAAGAAGCTATCTAAAGTCTGCAAATTTGAGGAATCAAGGCTTTTATGCTTGACTTCCCCAATATATGTGAAATATTTCTCAGCTGCAACTTACACTTATAAGCAATATGTACTTCAGAGATTTGTAGCTTAGGTTTGCAGATGCTTCCTTAAATTGGAACATCGAACTTGCATGGGATCGTTCCTGTCTTCTATATTCAGCATCAAAGTCAATCTCAATAGCAATCCTAATATCCAAATTTAGCTGAGCAGGAGCCTACAGATGGGATATGTCTCTGCTGAGAAAACAGTTGTGAATCCTTTGCATTAGACAACGAAAGATTCACTGACCTGTAAAAATGAAGATGAGATAAACAAGAAGTGTTGATAAGGAGATTATTTTTGAAGTGCAGTCCTAATTTCCTCTTTCATGATGCTGAAAAGCTGTTATCCTCATTGTCAGTAAAGGTGTGTCAAGAAGCAGATTGTTATGAGGGTAAAGGTTTTCTTCCTGGAATCTATTAATTCAATATGCTTATTCATTGAATGGTATTTGAGATTTTTGTTCAAACTTGTTTTCATTACCTTTATTACCAGACAGGGAAAATACCAGTTTTCCTGTGGGATTTTCCATGAGCTCAACTCATTTGTCCTAAGTAATTCCAGCTGTGCATGTTTCAAGGTAGAAAAGCAGCAGTTTGGGTTGCAGGTGGCTGGCAGCAGCTGTCTGGGTAAGTAGGCATTACCCTACTACCTTCTGCTGGGAATATGACTTCTGGTTCTATTTTCTTCCTTTCCAAGTAGTGAATACACATATTTTTCCCACGTCTGTTTGAGGGAGGTTGGTGTCAGAGGTCTGACCTGCTGCAAAGCTGTGATTTGGTAGTTTCAAAAGTGTGAACTCCTTTTGAGAACTTTGCTACCAGTGGTACCAACCTCATGTGATGATACTTTTGCCCTCTCTAGTCACATCTGAACCAAGCTAACTACAGAGAGCTTTCCTGATTTCGGTTGCTTTTGACATCGGAGATCCTACATATCTGAATAATAAGCCAGGAGTTCAAACCTGAGAGAAATGTCCTAAATCTTCATCAAAGGAAGGGCTTGTATGCAAGCATGGTCTGCATCCCCATCCTGGTATTTCTGCTTGAGGAGTGGTCCATAGCTGAGGCTGATGACACCTTTCCTGTGGTATTCTGGCGGAGGAGGTATCCGTCCCTGAGGCTGCCCTGGAACCCTCCCCTGGTATTTGAGCAAGGGAGGTGTGCATTTCTGTGGTTGCCATGCCACCCTCCATCTGACATGAAGACGGAGGAGGGATCCATATCAGAGATTTCTGTCTGGGCCCAGCTGTCCCTGACATGTTCACAGCGGGCAGGAGACACCACGTGCTGGAAGAGTCCTCTTGACCCGAGAGGCTTGGCAGCCAGCCATTCCCGGTTTGCTGTCCCTGGACCTTCAGCCAGGCTTCTTCAAAGCCTGGGGCAAGTCATCCTCCCACAGAGAATGGAGGGAGGGATATTGTCCCTGTGTTTGGAGCTACTTGCAGTCTGATGGGCACCCTCAATATGTGCCATGCGGTGACTCGGAGAGGAACAACAGGTGCTGAGGGAAGAGTGTGGCTTTCTCCTTTTCATCTGAAGGAAACCAGAAGTGTTTTTTCCTGGTGTGGAAGACCAGTCATCTCTGAGTCCAACTCACTCCAGTGGAGTGGGAACTCACACTTCCTGCTATCCCACTCCCACTGGGAAATGAACAGCATGTTGTCGGGTCACAGCACAAGGCTCAGGTCTGGAGTGGGGCTGAACAAGGCATTCAGATCAGACCTGGAAGAGCATTGGGCTGGGAAAATTGTGGGGGATTCACATCTGCATGTAACACAGATGTTCTGGAAAACACTGCTGCTTTGGAGAAGCTTCAGGGGTACTCTGACATAAAACTACCTTTTAGCACCCTATTTTTAATAGGTACTTTTAGCACCCTATTTTTAAGGTACTCCAGCGCTTACTACCCAGTAGCTCTTTCTTTTTCCCAGCTTGTTCTTGCTTCTTTATATAACACTGCTTCTCTGATTACAGCTTCCTAATGCCTCTGGAGTTCAGCATGAACAGACAAGGACAAAGTCTCTGTGCAGCTAGACAAGTGCGTGTGTGTGTTCCTACAGGATGCATGCTGCTTTTCTTTTACTGCTTTTGCATTAAATAGGGGTCACTAAGACGGGACCGCTTCTGACTTGAGTGCACTCAGAGGTCAGCATGGCCAGGGGCTGAGGGAAGGCAAAAGGGAACTGCCTCACCAGTGAAGCTACAAGAAATGGTACAAGGAGCCACATCTGGGGCAGCATCAGATATCCGTGTTCTCTGCAATGTGGCTCAGTGCTCCCAGATGTGAGAACACAGCTGTGCTGTGCAGCACAGGGCTGAGTGTCCTGACAGACCTACTCTGAACCCTGGAACCTGACCTGCTCAGCTGAACCCTGGGGGCTGCCAAAACCACCCTGAGGTAGGCAGAGCTGCGTAAGCTGTGTCAGCAGAGCTGCTCACACATTTGCTGCCCGTGGTGTGGGAGGATTATGCCTACCCATGTTTAAAAGCTGGAGCTGGGACCTGCCTCTCCTCACTAGTTGCTCTCCAGGCACATGGCTGTGCCCTGCTGGCACATGACTTGTTTACAGGGGATGAGAGGCCTAATTTTAGGTCAGGGAATGAAACACTGGAAAGGTCACTGGATGGGACCAAATCCCAACTGGCTCTCACGATGGTACTAGCATCGTGTTCAAACCTGGTGAAACTAATCAGAATGCCTTTTCACTGCAGTTGTGTTACCTCAACCCAGACACCTTCCCTGACCCAGGACTCCCTGCCTTGGGGCATCTTTTTTGCTCAGCAGGAAAGGCTGCCTATAAATTCCTCATCACTACATGGTGGAAAGTACTGGGGGAAAGCACCTCAAAAAAGCAGTAGTTCTGTTTGAGGTCTTGAAGTCTAGAAACCAAGAAGTTCTGTTTTGAACTTCCTTGTGGGTCCTCGGGATTTGCCCCAGCTGTTCTTGGCCTCTCTCCTGCTGCATTATCCTCTTGTGTCCAAGTAAACTTGGGGTTAGTGAGTGGCACAGAGGGAAGTTTCCAGGGAAAATCCAAGTACACATGAGGACTCAATAGCCTGTGTTTCAAACCCTCTGACTCAATAAGGAGTTCATTGCACTGTTGAAATCAATAGAGTTGTTGCTACCAAATGTACTGGCTGCAGAGAAAGGCACTGAAATTCCCAATGACCTGGCAATAAAATATTCCTCTTTCCTCAACAAATATCTGAGCAATCCTGCTGGCTCTTCAGAACAATAGCCTTTTTCTTTGCCTAGAAGGATTTAAAAGTCAAATTCAGATTTTCTCTTTTATCTAGAAAGCACGAAACAGCTTCTGAATAAGGTTCTTCTGCAGGGGAAACTGAGGCACAGTGAGCAAACTTCCTTTCCAGAGGCCAGAGCTGGAATCACATGTCACACTGCTCCCTGGTAGAGCCTGGGCTTGGGGCTGGGTAGGGTGCTTTTGTCTCCTGGGAGTTTTTCCAATAACACAGCAGCCAGACATGGATCCTTCCTAAACCACTTCCTAAATGGATGGAGTTGTCATAATTATTCCTAACACTCCCTTTGTAGACTAGAGGAAAAGCTCTAAAGTAAGTAAATATGAGTGGTGGATATGAAACCCTATATTGCAATACCGATGTAAAGGCATTAATTTGGATGTAAAGGTAAGCCCCGTGTTTGCACTTCTAACTAGTTTAGGCTTCTATCTACCTGCATCAGAAAGAAGCTGCTTCACTCATAAGAGGTTGAAAGGGCAGTTACATATAGTATTAAAGTTTTGGAGGGGTTTTTTTTATGTGGAAAATAATATTCACTTGAGGATTCTGTTTGATACACCCCATGCAAGCATTTTCCCAGAAATACAGCTGTAACAGCAACAATGCAATTAGTTTTTCTTCTTGTGACTAAAACAATGGCATTTAAATCCACACACCAAGGCTGAAGGTTAAATGATTGTGGAGACAGAGCAGTTGTTGTTTGTAACAGATTGTGAATAACTCTGGGAAACAACAATATTGCTGTGAGTTTTGCTGCCTGTCTGTAGGCAGTTTGGTTAACTCAAAATTTTCTCCTGCTTTGGATGTTTAATAAAACAAAAGTAGGCATCCATTCAAGTATTCTTGCCCTGTTGCAAGCCAAACAAATCCTTTTTTGTTGTTGTTTTTTATTAATTCACTCAGCAGACATAACCTTGAGCCGTTTCAGTATTTAATCACTGGCAAAAGGTATTTTGAGGGAAGCAAGAAATCCCAGACACTATCCCAGACCCAAGTGTCAGGGTCAAAACCAGAGGAAATGGTGTGTTCAGGTTCAGCCCCCTCCCCGCAGGCAGTGCTGAAATGCCACATGTGGGACTCCCCCATGGGGGTTCTGGCAGGGGCTCTCTTGTCATGTTGTACCACAGTGTTCACTGCAACACTAAGTGCTCCTGTGCCAAGGGCACACCCAGCCTGGGAGGGTTCCACAGCCCCTCTGAGGTTCTGGCCAGTGCTGCAAATTCAGGATCCTCTCAAGGGTGGCTTTTTTCCTTGCACAGAATAATTAGGCGGAATCCCATGGATTTTTTTTTTCCTTATGCCAGGGCTGAATTTGGCTTTGTGCTGTTTGGTAGTGAATAAATTTATATGGTTAACAAAAAAGGGGAAAAAAGAGCTGTTTTTTTTCAGATAAAACAGAGTTGAAGAGAGGCATTTCACATGGGATGTCACAAGGCTGCATATAAGCTCCTGAGACACTGGGGATGTAGGACCAGGGTTGTGTAGGTGCCTCTTTTTCTGGAGCTGTCATCTCCTGGTGGCAGAGGCAGATGTAGGGCTGAGGCAGGGGCAGGAGATGCATGGAATGAGCAGCACAAACTGTTTCTCAGTGCTTCCTCTCTCTGCACTCCACTGTCTCCCCTTTGCCTCTCTCCTTGTGCCACAAGGACACAGTTCACATCCAGAAGGTCTCCTGAGCCAACATGGTGTATCATCCATGTTTTGGCAGCCTCAGGCAATGGTGCTTCCAAATAACAGAAATAACAGCTCCTCCTGAGCTTGCTGAGAGAGCTTCTTACCACGTGCAAATCCAGCCTGGCCCTTTGAGCTGTTATTTCTTTCCACATGTCTTCTTGAAGACAGCACATGTGTGGTCATGGGGGATTGTCTTTGTTTCAGAGGGTGACTAACATCTGCTTAGCAAGAAGAGGCGCAGGGTGGATTCAGCCTTGAGATCATGAGGAAAGAGGTACCATGTGCTTTCTCTGGTGCCTTGAAGGCTCAAGACTCATTTGTTTAAAGGGCTCTCAAGACAAAAGCATGAGTAATGCATTCTTGAACTGTAGCACGGGCTGCGAGGGGAAGATGACGGTCCATGAGTGCATGACGTGGTTTGAGAGACAAAAGCCACCAGATTTTCGGCCTTGCTCCTTCTAATGAATCCCTGATGACTAATTCCATGATTGCTTCTTATCTACTCAATGAGCTTCTGTTCATAGCACAGTTCTTTCAGGAAACATTTTTTCCCTGAGTTTTGGAAAAAAGTATTGTAAAGTTGTGAGCTCCCTCGTTCAGGATATGATCCCCAGCATTTTGTACCTTGCTCAGGATAATGGACTTTTATGATTACTTTGCTTTTCCTTAATTTCAGTTCTGGGATTACCCATGACGAGCTTCACCAGGAAGTGCTGTTGGATCTGGGCAACCTGGTCTAGTGGAAGGTGTCCTTGTTCATGGGAGGCAAGCTGGACCTAGCTGATCTTTGGCATCCCTTCCAACCCCAAACATTCTGCAATTCTGTGATTCTGTAAAAGCCACCAATGGTAGGGACAACACACTGTGCTCAGCATTCCAGCCCCGTCAGCACTACTGGTGGTTTATCTAACTTACCTCTGCTTACAGAAGTAGAAGCTTGTTTCTCTATTCCTGACCCCCACAGAAAATGGTGAGGAGAATATTCCTTCCCTTTTGCAGTAATTTTTTAACCGACTGGAAGGCAATTATCACAACTGTGCTCTGTACCTTCCCTGGAAATAATACCTTAGTCCACAGGCAGCAAAAAGTTGAAGGCCACTGCTCTACACTGACCAATGTTAAGCAAAGCTCTCTTTCTCTGTGGATGCAGTTTGTGAAATAATTCCAGTTTTCTGGGCCGCCTTCTGATTCTCAGCATTTTTCTCCCAGCTGTCATTCACCATCCCCTTCCCAGGGACTGAATGCAGCCGGGGGATGGCTTGGCAAGCTATGTAACCATTTCTTTCTGTCTTCTGGCTTGGTTTGCTTTTTCTGCACTTGTGTAACACTTTTCACAAAAAAACAGTTCTGTCCTGCCTGATGCCAGTCTCCCCACAGCCCTGGGAACCAAGGCATAATCCTGCGTCTCCTAATGAAGCCATGGCATCTCCCCAGTCCCACACTCATTTTGGAGCTCAGGCTACTCGTGCTGCCAGGCACAATTTCATGCCTGGCCAAACATAAACTATGCCTGGTCAGACATCTTGGGACTTAGGTGCTCATCTTTAATCTGCCATTCACTTTTCCTGCTTCATTTAGCAAGAGGTACAACCTCTGTGCAGCTAGCAGAGAAAGCCCTACACTGACATTTCAAGACTCTCAAGTAGTATCAAGATGGCAAAAATACTACAACAGCCTTTTTTTCAGAGGTTTCTCTCCCTTACATGCTACTTCTTTTCTGGATAACATATTTGAATGACTTGGTATGAATTTACGGATATAAATGGAGAATGCTACATTGAAAGAGTGTTAGAGGCTATTTGCAGTGCTCTGTGTGACAGGGATGAAGACAGGAAGACAGAGTTTATGTGCTCAGTATCCTCAGACAGGAGACAGTTATGTGGCTGTGGGACTAGAGAAAATTCTTGTAGTTTTGTAAAGGTTATCTTAATCCACTTTTGCCACATAATAATGTACATCAGTCTTAACCTTTTCCCAATACTGGTCTTTTATTGTAACAGTGATAGTAAATAGTTTAAATCAGTGCTCTGTCAGCCTGACTGATCTCTTGCACAGGTTTTACGGGAGAGGTGGACCAGTCCCAGTGCTAATGTCGTGTCATCATTAGCGGTATTACATAAAATTGTCCTGAAGGGATGGAAACGGACAGTGATACTGAGCAGAGCACTCCTGTATCTACCCAGTACTAAGAGAATGAAAATGACTGGCTTTGGGGCAGTAAATCACACCACAACAAGATTTCATGGAGAAAGATGCAAAATACAGAAGATGAGTGTTCGCTAAACATCAGTACTTTGGAGAATTGTGATATATAATCACCAAAGTTGCTAAACCTAAAACTAATACAACTTTACTTTTCAGCCATCCCTGAGATAATAACGCTCTGGCACCTCTTTTCATCCCAGCTGTGTGTGCTGGGTAGTGTCAGGCCACATCGCCCAGCTCATGAAGTGGACAGAATATTGCAATCTGCTTCTCACTGATCGTCTTTAATATTTTCACCCAATTGAGGGCTCATTTCTGAAAGATACCATGACAGGGAGCTAAACATTATAGTGCAGCTGCACTAAAAGACTTTTTTCAGGAGTATTTTGACTGATTGATTAGGAGCCTCAGCTCAGGGACAGCCTCCTGGGCATTCACTGCAATGTTTTGGTACTCCTCCTTTCTTGCTTTGTGAGCGTGTTTTCCATATCTTCCTACCAGGAAAGGACAACTTCACGGAGCAAAATGGTACCCAAAGGCTGGTCTCAGATGGTAAATACCAGCCCATGTACTCTGACTGCAGGCACTGTTCCCTTGCTTTTCACCCCAAACCAGAAACATACAGTATTGTGAAACAGCAGAGACCTCTGAAACAAAAAAAATATCTTTCACCACCCACACAATACTGTCAGCTGTGCCAAATCTGCACATCCCTCCCCCCCCCAAAAAAATGCATTGTTCACCCCTGAGAAGCTAAATCTGGAGAGAGTTTGGTTCTTCCATTTAGTTGGATACTTTTGAGACAGCTTGATTCACCAGAGGATGCATCTGCATAATGTAGCTTGGGTCTTTGGGGATAAAAGTGAGCTCTGTGTCCTGGAGGGAATGTAACTGTGTGCTGGGGTAGGAATGGGTATGATGGTGTTTTTCTTCACTGAGAAACAACAAGCAGGAGGAGGTAATAGGGTGATAATAATTGAGATCCTTGGCACCTTCCTACGAGAGCAACATATTTCACATTTAAAAGCCCTGAGAGGCCTTTCTTCTCTTGTTTTTGGAATGTGAGATGTGGCGTAATGAACGCTGGATGTTTTACAGAAGACAGCTGGACAGCAGCAGCTCATTTTGGAAAGCACACAGTCCTTCTCTCCTTGTTTAACTGGCTCCAGGGTCTGTGCTGCAGCCCAGACCAAGCACCCCCCTGCCTAGGGAGACCCCTGCTTCTCACCCATCCTGGATCTCCCTCTCCACTTGGACAGCTGTTGGGGCAGAACAGGGACTGAACCATAGTCTTGTCATAATGGGGTTAAACTGGTTTGCTCAAGAGCAGGCAGCTGGAGAGCAGCAGCCTGGAGGAAGCCAGCTCTGTGCCTGTCACTGGCTTACAGAATGCCAGGCTGCAGGATCTGAGTGTCCCAGGAGAGGCTGTGACAAAAGGCAGGCCATTGTGCCCAGCTTTCCTCCATGACTCCAGGGTAGCAACTTGCTTTTATTAGAAAACGGAAACCGAGCTCCATATCTAATCCCAGGGCCAGGCATCTGGAGGCTGAGGAAAGGCTTTGTGAAGCATTTGCCAGTCAAATAATAAGATTGAAAACCCAGTATACATTTAAATAATGCACTTGGGAAAATGTCTGTGCCACAGATGCCTTGTGTTAGGTGCTTGGATGAGAGATGCATACAGGAGAGAGGGAAATTTCTGATGCACAAAAACTCCCACTGAGGCTTTAGTGCTTCAAATCCTGCACTCCACTGAAGTTGCAGTCTTGGAAGTCTCTGACTGAGTATATAAAAGTAGAAATCTTTTTGTTTCTGCCATTAAGTCAATGCTTTTAACAATAAATGTTAATCTCTCAGCACTAGTGTCCTTCCCTTCTGCTGGGATGGGGAATATAGCTCACAGATCCATGAGGGGTGTAATCCAATACTCCCTGATTCACCATGAGCCCAGGACAGGAAAGGGGACCTCCAAAGGGTTCCTGAGCTCTGCACATCCAATGGGAGATGCATATGATATTTTACTTCTCCTTCTCCATAGTAAATACAGAGAGTAACCAAGATGAGGATTTGCAGGAATTGTCATGAGCTGTATTGAAGAAAGATGCAGGGCAGAAAATTCCTTCCAGGATTTTCTGTCTCAAGCTGTCAATCTGTACCTGATATTTCAAAACCACCTTTACTGTGAAGGTAGCAGGTTTATCTCAGAAAAATTCTCATAGGATGATTGTGAATGAAAGGTGCACTCTTTATTTCTCATCCATCAAAACAGCTCCCTTGGCCTGTCACCAGTGCCTGCTGCTCACCCAGGCTGAAATTTATACTGGTGCAACCCGAAGCAAAGGAAATGAAAGTCTCACTGCTGGTACTGTAAGCTCTGCTGTAGACAAATTAGTGTTCAAGGCTATGCCATGTCCACATTTATCAGATTAATTGATAGATCATAAACACATCTCTGTAAAGTCTCAGATTTATTGGTGTGGAGGGCAACCTAAGGATAAATTGAATTAAATAAAATCAGATTTGTACATCTCTAGGCTGCTGGATGTCTCTTTTAGTCTCCCCTGCAGATGCTGGATGTGATGCTTTGGATCCCTCGTGGTGTTAAACCAATGGTGTTCCATGCCCATCAATGGGGTGATGCTGGGTTACACCAGATGAGGATCAGATCTGTAGCACTATGTCTGTCCACCTCACATTTGGTTTCATACTGCAGTCAGATTGTACCAGATTTATTAAAATACGTTTAAACATACAAGAAAATGGACTAGAGGCATGATGACCCTTTTCCTCAGGTCAAGGAGAACTTGGAGCTTCACTCCACATGGCACATCTGATCCAGACATGCCTGTCCACACAGAGAGGCTATGATGGCATGAACAGATCGTCGGTCCAACAGGAGTTTCCCAAGCCCATGAGTGAGAAAAATCTGCTGAAATGCCTGAATGAGAAAAATCTGCTGAAATGCCTGAAGGGCCTCCAGGGCCATTCAGGAGGGCAGAGTAGTTCATGTGCTACATGTCCCACCCGTGGGCTTTGGTTACCCAAAGTTTTCCTCCTCAGGCAGGTAGTGATTTTTGGCATCAGGTCACAACGTCACCACCTTGCATCATGCTAGCTTAGCCAGCTGGTTCACAGTGGAGGAAATAAGACTTGAGTGCAACCACATCCCTGCCCAAACTGTACCCCTCGATTGCTCATGGGTGCTAATTACAAAGGAGGCTCTTGCTCTGCTGATGTATAATTATGCAAAACACAGTCCGAGCCTTAATATAGCTCTGAGTGAACTGCTTTTGGTTGTCTATGAAGAGAAATTTAATTTTGGACCAAACAACAGAGCAGCCTCCCAGCAATAGGATCTGTATGGAACACGAGGCAGACACAGTGTCTGAACTGGAGCTGCTTCCCAGGGGCTCTTGCAGGAGGTTGGTGTCTCAGTGCCTCTGTTGCCTTTGGGTTCTGAACTCAGGGTAGCAAGTTCAGAAAACTGCTTCTTTCTCCATGGCAATAAAATATTTGGGTTTGCAGAGGAGCAAGGGAGGGTAGCAGATTTTGGATCATGTGTAGAGGCAGCGTAGGAGGCGGGAGGATGCTGACTGCTGTTCTGGTTCTGTTTTAGAAGCAGCATATGACCATCGGAACATCAATTTCAGCAAAGAGCGTGTTGCCCTCTCCTCCACTGGAGCTTTCCAGCACATGGCAGACTTGACGAAGAATTGCCGCTCTCCTGTTGCGCCCCAGCCCCCGGCGCGCGAGGATGGCCAGGATGTGGTCCTTCCTGAAAAACCAAACATGACCTCGCTCAGACCTGGCAGGCAAAAGCAGCCCAAAAGGTAACAACCAACAACCATGCAGGAGATGGAACAAGGACATAGCAAAGTGCCAGGGACCGTCCCCTCACCACGCTGGAGGAGCCACCAGGAGTTGGGTCTCCAGCCTCTGGAGGTATCAAGCCAGAGAACATCAGCTCCTGCCACACTGTGCTGATGGGACGCCCTCCTGCTGGCTGGTGCTTCAGGGAATTTCCTCCTCTGTCTCCACACACACGTGATGCCTATTTCAAGTTTTCCTGAGAGGCTGCAGACCTTTTGTTTAATGGTTATTTTGAATTGAGTAATGGAAGTGCTAATATTTAGGAAGTTGACAGGCACCAATTAGATTAGAGCTGGGAAGCCAACTTGGAAACATACCCTGTTCCAGTAATCTCAGTATATACAAACTCCTCAACGTCTCTGAGAGCTCAGGGGAAGAATTAAGAGACCTGAACAGGAAGCAATGCAGGTCCAGCAGGTTCCACCCCGTTTTCCAAACTTGATTGTTAAAAATAGTATTACTCAATAATGGAAAGTCAATAATTAGATAAATCAAGAGGACGAGCCTTAAAACCTGGCTTGGGTCTGAGCCTAATGATGAAAAAGTACCACAAATTACAGCCTTGTAAATGGCTTTTCTGAGTGGAAAATTGTTTTCAAATAACCATCATTGATGACTAGGCATAATTTACCTCCCCCATCCTTCCCAGAACAGGCACTGCCTCCTTCGTCAGCTTAATCTGGCCACTGAGATTAAACCTTTTTTTTTTTTTTTAAGTAGGTGTGTTCACCTAGGAAATTACTCAGGAACAATTTTTTCATGTCCATGTCTTGAATTTCCCCACACAGATAAGCCTGAAGCATATCTGACCCAGTAAAGTTAAATCTAGTTACGAAAAATTTTGAGCTGCAGCTATGGGGAAAGGAAAACAGATTTAATGTGATTTTTTTTTCTCAGTATTTGAGGGTCCACTTCAGTGTTCTGAGCAATTAGTTAAATTTATGGTTTGTTTTGACTGTATAAATGTCATCCATCAGAAACTGTGTAACCCTGTACAAAAACCTTTGGGTTTTTTTCCTGAAATTACTCTGATGAAATGGAGTTTTCTGCAGTCTGTACTACTGATATTCATTCTCAGTTGTTGGTAGAAGAGCTGTAAAAGAGGAGGTAACTTCTGATTGCAACTGTTTAGCCATGCACAGAGCCAGTCACTTTGTTTACTTTCGCAGTAGTTTTAAATTTTTCAGATGCAGCTTTGGAACAGCAAACGGAAAGTATAAAAGAAAGAATATGTAATGTATTCCAAAATTTAATGGTTGTGTTGAGGTCATTTCAGAAACCACAGCTGATCTCCATCAATGGCTGCCTCACTTTGAGGTCTGAGCCTTGGAAGAGGAGACAAAGTATTTGCTTCAAATCTGGAGCCTACAAATCGGCAAACTGGGCTGATACTGGTGATGCACTGAAATCAAACCAGAGCTTTACTGTGAAACAAGGTTCATTTGGAGCAAAAAAATAGAATTCAGTGATAGGATGCATGGGAATGGTTGAAAGCTGTGTCAGGGGAGTTCTAGACTTGACATTAGGAAGCATTTCTTTACTAAGAGGAATGTCCAACAATGGAACAGGCTTCCTAGAGAAGTGTTTGATGTCCCAAGCCTGTCAGTGTTTAAGAGGCATTTGGGCAATGCCCTTAATAGCTTGCATTAACTTTTGGTCAGTCTCAAAGTGGTCAGGCAGCTGGACTAGATGACTGTAGTAGGTCCCTTCCTAATAGACTGAAATAGTCTGTTCTATTCTATTCCATTCCATTCTAAAATGAAAAGGCCTTGAAGTTAATTTGTGTGCATCGTAAGATCTAGCAGACAGGGGGAAAAAAAGAGGAAGTATACAGACATAAAGAGAGAAAAAGAAGATGGGATTCCCACTGTTGCTGGCACCCTGACCTCTAAAATATGGCTACCAACAACAAGATGAAGAGCTCGGGATGGAGCCCAACAGTTCTGGCATCTGTTGTTTTGTGTACCTGATATCTGGATAATTCTGACACAGCTTCTTGACATACACCTTGATCTTGTCCTTTTTCTTCTCTTTAATGATCTTGGCAATGTAGTGTATGGCGGGAACAAGCCAGTGGGAGTCAGAGCCCTGTGGATGAAGAGGCGCATAGGGATGTCAAGGGGGAGAGCAGCACCTGCTAAATGCCTTTTCCCCTACAATGCAGAGCTGGGTGTGAGGCAGGACTGCTGCAGGCAGGACAGGCTGCCTCCAGCAGGCAACAAGGTGCCAACAAGGAGTTCCCCTGACACTGGACTCTGCCCTTCCTGGTGCTCATGAGCATCCCAGGAGTCAGACCCTGGTCAGGCACTGTGGCTGTGGTCTAGCACACAGGCATATGCCAGACTTTACCTCCTGCTGCCTAATAATTTCATGTGCCTTATTTTTGAGAGGGGATTTAGTGCCCTGGATGCCTGCCTTTCTGCAAAATCCAATTAATTCAACTTTGGCTTCCCTGAAAATCACAGACTGATGTTGCTGTGAGAGACTGAAATGTTAAAGTTAATGACTCAAATAATCAGCCATTTTCAAAAGTGGCAGGGTACTGCTTTGCCGAGGCCAGGTTTGCACCCAGTTTTTGGGTGTGTGGTGGGAAAACCTCTGATCTGTGTAAGAACAGCCCAGGTGCAGAGCGCGTGAGCACCCACCACTGGAGGGTGACGGTGACAAACTAACCTTCTTTTAAGCAACAAGGTGGTTTTTGAACCAGATAAGGAAAAAGCCAACAGGAAGCAGATCCTGCGAGGTGGAATAATGTTTTTTTTATCATGCCAATTTCCTTCTTTACACAGCTGGTTCATGTATAAAACTCCCCCTTCATGGGGAGGTATTGGGACGTTCACATGTATCTCTTCTGATAAGGCATAACTGGCTTGACTACACAGCTGTGAGAAAGAGCAGTCGTGTTTTAGAAGGGGTCATGAACCATCAAAGACCCCGAAGCTCCTCCAGACTCATTTCTGGGTTCTTCCAATAGAAGACTGCATATTATCCACAGCGTTATATCAGACAGTGAGAAACTCCTGCCCCCTGCAATCCCCTGCTGGGAGGTACCTGGGCATTCCCACCTGAATCCATTAAACCCATTGCAGCCTTCTCCCACCTCAAATGGATCAAGACTGTGACCATCACTTCGACCAACAGGCATCTAAACTGTGACAATCAAGCCTCGTCACTGGATCCATGGGTGGTGATATCTTTCCTCTCCACTATCTACTCTAATGCTTTCTTTCTCTTTCTTCCTTTCCTTTATATATTTTCTTAAGCGATATTTTTATACCTTTATCTTGTTATATTACTATAGACAATAACCAAAATGGCTACATCCCTCATTTCCATTGCAATCAAATTGTTCTAAAATAAACCTGCCATATATGTATATATATTTATAAACACTGGTGATTCAGTGTTGTTTCACTCTAATCTACCCCAAGGGATCTGTTAACAAGAACCTCAGTTACATCACCTTCATGGATGGGTTGTAACATTGGCCTAGCCACAAAACACGCAAAGCTGCCACTGCAGAGAGGCTGGTGGGCTGGAAGCCCACACCATTAACCTGCAGTAACAACCTCACTTGCTCTCTTTTAAGGACTTCTATACTTCTTGAGGCTTGGCCTCCTCAGAAGCCTGCTGCCTTTGTCTCTGGGAAGCCAAGTGGAAATATTGTACCTCTGGGAATGGGCCAGGAGAGAACTCACATACCTGATCAATGAGAGTATTATGAAAGATTCTGGCTTCCTGGTCCATCTTTTTGCTCACTTCTTGCCGTGTCTCCCTGTTCATTCTCCATCTGTGTTTGATGACCTGTGTGATATATTCCTTTACCACATATTTATGAACTTCACGTAGAAGCTCCTGGATAAAAAAAACAAACATCATGGTTTTTCTGTGGTTCCCATACAAGGCCAAGGCAGTGAAAGAGTGCAGGGAAAGTTCTTAGGTCTTTAGCAGCACCTGAGGACATAGAGGAGGGACGTGAAGGCAACACACCATCAGCACATGCTGCCCAGGTCGGCCCTTATGAAAGGAATCAGTGGCTGCTTACCGTCCCTTGCTCTGGCACAGAGCAGTGGCTGCACCCAAGGGAATGCCACGGAAATACTCCTCATCCTGAAACAGCCCACAATTTTGTGTTGGTAGTTTGGGTTCTCAGTAGCAAAGGGGGATATTTTGGATTGTTTTAAAAGCCAGTTTTAATGGTGCTTGCAGATTTTAAATATAGAGCAGCTGTCACCTATCTCTTTATTTCACAACTGCGTAGATGTGAAAGGAGCACGTAAGCCTGCAACTCATGGAATTGCAATGTTCAGAGGCAGTTATCATCAAAGCTTTCTGTTCCTCTTTAAACAAAATCAGTTTTTGTATTTGAACTACAGGAAGGAAAGTTGTTCTTTAATTCACATGTGGAAGTACGGTAATATCTGAACTCCTTTGCATCTGCAGTTCCCACAGTTATAAAGAGCAACCACCACTGCAGAGGAGTCTGCAGGTCTGACCACAGCCTGAAAATGACATTGTGACCCCCCTCCCCAGCATCGCTGTGCCCAGGTGTGGGATCAGTGGCCTACCTGACCCGTGGGCTTCCTCATGTGCTGCAGGTGCTCGGAGAACTGTGAGACTGCTGACGCCAGTGAGTCCGGCCTTCCTGTATCCAAAATCCAGTCCTTGGTCAGGATTTTCTTAAGGAATGGCTGAAAAAAGACCAGCTCACTGATGGGACTGGTAACATTCAGACTAGCTGATGCCCTAGCCGAAGGCACTCAGCTGTACACTTACTGGCTTGAGACAAAAATCACAGAGCACTGATGGCACACTCCCTTTGTGTGAAGGCACACCCAGAGCACAGAGCAGGGTGAGTTTCTCTCTCCACCCCAGCGAATTCAGAAGCCTGTCTCCCCTTTCTGGGTAGGCATGCCAGTGCAGAGAGGAGAAGCATCACTCCCTGAGCAAATGTTTTGGCATTAAAGGCTTACTTGAGATACCTCATTTCTTTTCTCTGTGCCACCTTCTGATCCACCAGCTCTATTTCTTTGGGTAGATGAATTTGTATCCCTACTGCATAGGTGAAGAAATAGATGTGAATGTTAATCACAGAAAACTCAGGTATGACTAGAACAAGCTGTGGTGTGCAGTTGTGTATGTTAGTGTTACTTGGTTTTGCACCAGCTGTGGAAATGACAGGTCACTTGGGAGTGAATCTGTTGGAAATTAGCCCAGTAATCCATCACCCCTACAGCCTTGTCCACAAGGAAATCAAGTTCCTTATGTTCACAGCCCTTCCAGGAGGCTATCTGTACTCCTGCAGACCTACATGAAGTCTCACTGGGTTTTCCTTCTGCTCATTGGTCTAATGTGATGGGAGGGGAATAGCAGCTGGGAGCATCTCCAGCTTGATACCTCGTGATCAGTGATGACATGGGAGTTATGGCACTGTCTCACATCAGTCCTGGGTTCAAGGTACTCTGACCAAGTGTTCTCAGTGGGTTATTGTCCTTGCTGGGTCCCTAGACTTAATGTGACTTCACACAGAAACACAGCAATATCTGCTAAAGACTTCAGGAAGAAACTCCCCTGAGGGCCAAATGCAAAATATCCCTTCTCTGGCACATCCCCTTTGTACTTTTCTCCTCTTAGCTCTCGGGATCTCTGGCTTTAGACTCCTGGCAATCTCCTTCCCAATTATTTCCCCCTCCTTGTGCTCTCCTGCTATGCTCCCAGCATGCTGAATCATAGAATCATAGAATCAGCCGGGTTGGAAAAGACCTACAAGAGCATCAAGTCCAACTCTTGATCCAACACTGCCGTGGCTACCAGACCATGGCACAAAGTGCCAAAAGAGCTGTTTAGAAATGCTTTGCCTCAGCCTCTCTCAGTTCTCACATTTCGGGTCTCTTGCTCAATGCCTTGGCTTGACTCCTTTCCTTGCCTGTCACTTAGGCTCCAAGACAAGATCTACAGTCACTGGAAAGTCCCCTTGGCCAGGCAGGCTTGGCTTAGGTTGCATCAGTTCCCATGACTGCCTTGGTTTTTGAAAGTTATGTTTGGGGATTTAGAAAGAGAATGAGGTTGAGTGAAAAAGGATGTGACCAAAGGCTTGATTTGCCTCATCTCTTGTATTATACCAGATAGAGCTAGTGGACCCCAGCTGGCTGAGACCAGAAAGTCCCACCTACAGCACCTGGGCAGCACAAACTTCATTGTAGCACATTGCATTGCATTGCATTGCATTTTAGGCCTCAACACAAGTTAAGCTGATATCAGAGCTTTATCAGCTGATACCAGAGCTTTAGCATCCTCATGCTGGAAAAATCAACCTTTCTTCACCATGGGAACAGCCTGGAAAAATCACCTCTACCAGAATTAATTCTGTCCTATCTGAAGAGGCTGCTTACAGACCATGGTGGCAGATCAATGAATCAGTAAGAATAAATCAAAGTCCTGAGAAATCCAAACTTTTTAGTAGAAGAAAAAATGTCTCATTGGTGGTGTTCAGCTGACTTCCTCTGTGCCTCATTATGGGTAAGGTTTTTCCCTACTGCTTTGCCTGAGATACTGGAAGCCACTAAATATCCTTTTCTTTTGATCATTGTAAACAGCTTGACAAAGGTATCCTTGCTCAAAGCAAAAAACTCCCAGGATGCCGGAAGTGTTGCTTTGAATTAAGGAGGATTTCTACAGGAGTGTTAGGCTTGATGCATTTTGGAGGGACCATAATGTCATGCGCTGCAAAATGAGATCTAGTTGGTGAGACAAGGGAAGGACAATGGCTCTCAGCTTCTGCAGTGGTCCTGCACATACCCCTTACACTGAGGAAATAACACGGCCGAGGTCCTCTTACCTGTGCTTTTGTTTTTAATTTCGTTAGAAAAATATTTGTGAAGTTACTTGTCAGAGCTGCCAAAATCTTCTGCAGTTCCACAGTGTTGACTTTAAACTGTGTTTCTAACCCTGACCTAGAGAGAGAGAGAGAGAGAGAGAGATTGAGAGAGAGAGAGGGAGAACACCAGTGAGTTGATGTTAAAATGTAAACTATTACAGTGTCCTAAGCATTTTATCTGGATTGGCATGTTGGATATTATATTTAAATAAACTTTTGTTTGTAGTACTTCCTCTTGGAAACACTTCATGGGTCAAAGTAATGGCTCCTTTTGCACAATCCTGTGCACTGAAAATGAGTCACAGCTGTGACTGTGCTTAAAAACCCCACAGATTTCCTCATCAGGTGGGATGGTGCAGCCATGTGGAGCAGTTGCATAGGCTGGTTGCTCTTTCACTTGAGCAACACCTCTGCTAGAAGGTCTGCAAGTACCTGGGAGAGCACTGAGGGGCCGTAGGTGAAGAAAGAAGTAAATAATGAAGACAGAGAAGGGAAAGTTGCTGATCCTGTGTCCCCCAGAGCCCATCTGAGTCACTCCACGCAATGTCTATCATCAGCAGCTAGGATGGGGACTATGGGTATGGAAACCTGTGGAATTTCCAAAGGACAGTGCATACTTCTGCAAGGTTTCACCCCATGAGGAAGAAAACCCAACTTCTGAGAGGTTAAGGGAATCCCCTGTGTGTGTGTGAGCTTTGGGGGCATTGTGAGCTCCTGTCTTTCTTCTCACTTTCCATTCCCATCCCACTGTAACACCCTTTGGGGGTGTGGGGGGTGGGGGAACTGAGGAAGCAAGGCAACACCAGTAGTGCCCGAGCTTCCATGGATGTGCCATATCCGCTGCTGTGACCACGGAGAGCGGTAGGTTCCTGCCTCTGCCCAGACTTTATACGTCTGAGGTTGCCCAGGCAGGACTATAGAGCAGTCAACAGCATCCCTGTCATGCCAGGCTGGAGCTCAGGGCTGCAACTCCCGTTGAATTCTGGGTCCAGCATGTAAAAAATCATGCCGTTAGGTCACCTAGCTCTGCCCAGCACTCATCACCCCAGGCTGATGAATAGACAGCTTGACTCAGGAATAAACCCAGCAGAGCCAATCCGCCACCCAAACGCTGCCGGCTCCCCGCCTGGAGCTGTCGTCTCCTTTCACCCCCTCGCCAGTCTCCAGCAGGGAAGGGAAGAGCAATTTTCCGCAGGGTCAGGAGGAGGCAGTGAAAGCCAGCTCCTCGGCGAGGTTAGCATTGCTGGAGAGACCGTGCCATCTAGAGACTTCCCTACGGTAGTGCTCATTGCGGCTGGAGCCGTCGGCTCCTGCGAGACACCGAACGCGAAATCCTCTCCATCCCCTCAGTAATATTTGGCATATAGCATCCTCACAGGAGGCAGTGCCAGGCAGCAGTGCAGCAACATGAGCTGGAGATCACAACCCAAGCTTTTTGGTGACCAGAGCCCACACATTATTCCTGTGCTGTTTTGCTGGGTTGGCCTCTGAAGCACCATATCTGCATGGCAGAGATGACTCCAGATGCTGAAGAGCCCCTGGGCCTTGGTGGGTAATGTCCCTGCATGGCTGCAGACCATCCCCCTGGGGCAAGTGTATGAACAGCACCAGTATTCCGTGGAACTGGCACTGGGAGGGGCTGTGGCAGCTGTGTGAGAGGCTGCAGAGTGGGATGTGCAAAGTCATCATGTGCCACAGCACTGGGCTGAGGGACCAGACCCTGGGACATGTGCTCACTGGCACCATCCTACTTATGGGGAGAGGGATAGTCAGATCTCTGACAGTCAGCACTGATGATACCTGTTCATCAGAGGCACTTTTTGACACATGGCTTGAAATAGCTAATTCATGCAAAGCCCTGGAATTTCCAGCTGCCAGATGCAATGGCAGGGGTTTATTTTCAGGTTCAGTGCTTTCATAGAGTTTCCTCCAGCCCAGTGCCAAAGGCAGGCTTGAGACTGTGTTTCTGGGTTTATACTGCTAACCTCCAGAAGAAAACGTGGAAAACCCCCTCCTCTGAGACTGAAAATGAGTTTAAAACTTCCATGCAAGCACTGCATCTGTTCATGTTTCTGTCTCTTCATGCTTGTGACTTTTATCTGCATCCCTTGGTGAAAATCCTCCTGTGAGGTTAGAAGGGCAGGAGACTGAGCACCCAGCGGGGCACCCCAAGGAGACCTTGATCTTTCCTTTACAGATGCTGTTACCCTCCCAGACCCCAAAAATATGGCATCTCAGCTCAGGGGGAGCGGGCTTACATTAGGTCGTGGAAGCTGTTGATGTAGGCAACAACACAGGGTGCAAAGATGGGGCTGTCCTGGGCAGTGCTCCAGGCCTTCTCAAACTCCTTCTCAAACCTGTAAGAAAAGACACTCAGGTAACACTTAATGGTGGGGGGACTGAGGATAGCTTATCTTCTGTGTATGTGGTGATGTCAGGAGACACCCATGGCTGGCCCAACCTGTCCCCTCTGTATGCAGACGTGTTTTTTCCAGCTGTCACAACATGTGTGTGCATTGGAGGAAAATAGATGGCAGATAATTACAGGTTTAGGATGCGCTCGCCTGAGCAGGCATGGAGCACTTTTGGAGAGATGCCAGGGATGTGGGCAGGCCAACTCTTACTTTTCCTCATGCTGAGGATTTAATTGCAGCTGTGGTACTCAGGCTTGTAAGTCTGGACCTTCATCTTACTGGCTTTTGGGACAATATATTGTGTGCCTTCTTAAGCACAACACAGGCGAAGGATTTACCTGAGGGCTGATTTTAAAACAGAAGGTGAATAGGAACAGGGCAGCACATCCGACTTTTCTTCCCCCTAACCTCAGTGTCAAGTAGGGTTTTTTTTGTGTAGCACAGGTTCTATGGGTTTCACAGGTGTTTTACAGACAAGTCTGTGCTGATGACAGGAAGCTGTGTGCTCAGGAAGGCTTTGTTTGATGGTCCCATTCTTTGTCAGGGTAAAGGGATCTGCTTAGGCTGGCCTCAGGCACTTATATCTCAGGTTTGTTTCCATAAAAGCTTAAATTTCAGTGGTCCTTTAATCTGAGAGCTGTTGTTGCCCTGGTTTGGATTGTACAGCATTTAAAAAAAAGAATAAAAAACCCAATAAAAAATAAAAGGAAAAAATAAAAGAAAAAATAATTAAAAAAGAGAACAAAGAAAGGGGAAAAGAAGAACAAAGAAAAAAGAAATAAAAGAGAAAAATAAGAAAAATGAGGGAAAGAAAAGGCCAGAACATCACTGCCTTGTTTCTCCTCAAAAACTTAGGCAGACTTCAAAGCCAAATAGCTGGTTTGAACTACCCTGCTCACTCAGGGCATGGGAGAGAAACATAGATCACTGGGCTACTAGAGATGAGGGTTTAGAAGGGAAAGTGCTGTTTTTAGTGCAGTTTGGACTCCTGCCATGCCCCAGGTTCATGATGGGAGAAAGCAGTGCTCAGGCTCCCCACCCATGCTCCTGCATTAGCAAACTCCACACTTGGTGCCTGCCGGAGGTGGGAAACTTCAAAGGTTAATGCAAAATTATTTTTAGCCTTGCTCATAGTTGATTCATGTCAAACAGCCTTTCTCCTCTGCAGATTGCAGCTCCAGCAAACATCCATGGACATCCCAAATACAGCCCTGACAGAGGGATCAGACAATGTGTCACTGTGCTGGGACCCTCTGCAAGCCTAAAACCTTCCCTGGAGCATTTCCAAAGCATGTTGCAGCGGGTAAGATCTGAGGCCATAACGTGGAGACTACCAAACAAAAAAACATTATTTCAGCAATCTCCCTTGGGAACTGGGTGAATTTCAAAGAGACTCAGAAGGCAACCCAGCTGTATGTTTTGCCCAGGTGTAGCAGAGAGGGTCTCACCATCCATTTTTATGCCCAAAGATATGGGAGGTCAGAGAAAACCCTCTCAGCAGGACTCACCCTAGGACACCCAGATGATGTTTTGGGCAAGCAGGCTTTGGGTCTGAGGGGTCCATAATTGCTGCTTGCTCATGGCTGAAGCTGTGAGTGACCAGCATCCAATGCACAAAGGTCCTGGATGGATGTGATCACAGTGGTACCATCCCTTCCCAGACAGCAGCTCCTTCCTGGAGCTCTGGCATTAGATTCTGGGACTTGCAAGAGTCCTCTCTGGGTGTGTTTATGACCCCCTCCAGGCAGTTCTGCAGCTTGCTTGTTATTCGGCTCACTGTAATCTTTAATTCTCCCAAGAGCAGACCTATACCTGCTTGATGCCAGCATGTGGTCCAGTGCACAGACCTTTTCCCTGTGTTTTTACCAGTGTGAGACTCATTTGAAAAGAAAGTATTGTCAGGAGTGGTAAGACCTTGGTATGAATTCAAGCAGCTCTGTCATGCACAGCTCAAGCATTTTTGTTTCCAGGCTTCTGCTAATAGTTCCAGATAACTTCATGTGCTCCCCGATGATCTAGAAAAGGGCACAAAAAAGCTCCAGTGAATGGGACAGATATGGGAGAAGCATCCTTCCCAAGGATCTCATGCAGCTTTGGTTAGTAAGGATGGTTCGCCTAGCAAAGGGGCAAACAGCCAACTTGTTGCCAGGAGATTTTCATTATTCTCTGGCAGTTTTAAAAATTATAATGCAGAATGGGCCAAGAAGCACTGATTGATTTGTGATATAGTCATTCATCCCTAATGGCTTCATGTCCTTTTGCTGTCTGAGTGTGAGTTAGAGGCGGTGTTGGCCAGAGCTCCGACCTCACCCAGTGTCATCCTCTTCTTTTGGAGGGTTTGTGGGAGGGATCAGTCAGCAACCCAAAGCCCAAGGGAAGCTGAGCGGTTCCCATGCATGACCCCACGAAAAGGATGACTATAAGCCCCATCCCTGGAGGCCCACACAAGTCCCATTCTCAGGAGTGACAACAGGGTAGCACAGAGGGTCAGGCACCACCCTGAAACCTTGTTTGCACTGGGACTCCTCCTGGATTCCCATTCCCACAGTCCTGGCTGCACCTCCAGAGTGAAGCATGCTGCAGTCCCATTCTGGTGCTTCCCAAGGCCTCCTATCCATCTGCTAATCCAATTCAGACCTCCCTTCCCCATGATCACATAATGTGTAATATTTCTCTAAGGAAAAATAGTCATGGTAGCAGGCAAAACTCTTTGATTTTCTTTTTTTCTCCCTCTCTTTTTTGTTAGTATTATTTAATTGAAGTGACTCAACCAATTGAGTGAGGAGAATGAATCCAAACCCCTCCTGGATTTATTACTCTGTAGCCCCTAAACCTAGTAGGAGCTTTTGTTTTTTGTACTGTTTAAATTGGAGTGGCTGTTACTGCCTACAGCCTTTCCACAGCTTCCACAGCCCCGGGACAAAGTTGTTCTTTAAGCCAAGAGGTTTTTTTCTAACAAACCTTTTCTTTCCATCTTTTTTTCTCTTTCTCTTTCTTCTTTCTAATCAAAGAGGCTTAGGGACTTTAAAATCAGTTGCCTATTATGTTGCTGACACAATTGACAGCAGGTTTAATTTGCAGCTAGAAGGCAAGCGGGAGAGCCAGAAGTTGTAATAAATGTCATTTTCTGCTCTAATGTATTCTGCCAGTGCATGACTTACATAAATTAAGGCAGGAGGCGGTACCTCCACCCCAGAAGGTAGCGATCCAGTTTCCCTGGAGCCACAGAGCCCCCCCCAACATCACCCCAGCTAATTAAATACCGTTTGAATATCAAAGGAGAGAGAGGCGTGGTAGAGGTTTTCCTTCGCTTCTGAATGAACTTCCTTCTCCCACTTCTCTGTGACCTCTAGTCTCAGGATGTTTCCAAAATAACTTTTGATATTCTCCTAAATGTTAAACGTAGGAAGGAAACATGCAGCTCAGGATAAGGAAGCAAACATGAATACAGAGGCTCACTGCATTTTGCTCCATTGTCATGTGTGTAAGGTTCACGTGCACAGCATGGAAAGGTAAGCAGAGTCACAGGTGTTGCTCCAGTCCTGTCAGTCTAAACAGGATCTCAGGAGAAATCAGGAGCTGTGCTGTGTGTGGGCAAGGTACTCTCATATCAAAGGAGAGTCATTCTCCTGGCAGGAAATAGTATGTCAGCTGTTTGCTTGATTACAAAGTCCTCCAGCACATGGAATGCACCAGGTCAGGATTAAAGATCAAATCAGTCCTCTCCAGAGGTACAGCCATTCAAGTAAGCAGCAGCACTGTTCAGTCCTGGCTGATAAATCAATCTTGTTGCCGGTGAAACAGTGATCTTTCACTAGCATGGTGGAGCAATACTGATTTCATTCAGCTGGACACCTTGAGCTCACCTTGATCAGTGCCCTGTTTCAGAAATGGTTTGCAAGAAAATGACTGAGCCCAGCAAAAAGCCAGGAAAGCTTGTAGTCTTACAAAGGGTGCCAGCAAGGACTGCAGAAAAACAACTGCAGAAGGAGCTTCCTCAGAGGACATGAACCATGGGGGTGTCTTCTGGTGGGGATGCCAAAAGTTGTCTGCCTGTAGCAAACCTCAGATGTGTTGGAGGAGATCCCACACAGTGACAGTAGCAGCTAAAATGCCTTTACACCTGGCTTTGGAGTGCATTCAATCTGATAAAGCCCAGCTACAACCTTTCATTAAGCTTCTGCCACACTGTGTGGGTCTGGTACAGTCCCTTTGGCTCAGCTTGGGTCCCTGAGTTGGTGTTCAAGACCTTCTTGTTTTTTATTAAAGGCCATTCTGTGTGGTGCTGGCAGGACTCAGCAGCTGGTGGGGCTAGAAACCACAACACGGTCATCCAAGACCTGTACCAGGGAGGCTGGGGCTCCTGTACCTTCCCTGAGGGGGCATGTGGGGAATAGGTCAAAGCTCTTACCTTTGCAGAAGCAATGTAGTTGTTTTTCAGTTTATCCCAGTCAGCTGGTGTTAACAGTGGGGACAGGTTTTCTGTCTTAACCTCTGGTTTCAGATCAGGGTGACCCAGAAAGAGTTCACTGGAAAGATTCAAATGAACAAATTATATTGCCTCAGAGTGTGAATAAACTGATGGAATATTCATGCCGCATGAACTACGTAATTATTAAGCCATGAGAAATATACTTAAAGCTTAAATTGTGATGCCTGTTTTCAAGATTTAACAAGAAAATCTTTCCTTGCTATTCACAATCCTAATTATTCAAACCCAAAATGATGTAAGGTTCCAGCCCACCTCAGAAATCATGAGACTTCTGAGTTGTTTGGACACGAAAAGTGCTGTGAGAATTTACTTTTTAAAATAAACAACCTGAAGCTGATTCATTCGACTATGAGCCTGCAAAATACCTTTCAGGGTAATTCCTGTAGTAGCTTGTTGCTTTGTCACTAGCCTATCCCCCTGGCTCCTCTCCCGTGTCACATCACGGCTCATTATCAGCCTGCTATTCCTCTCAGTGCATTATCCGGAGCAAGGGAAGGTGGAAGGCGGCAGAGCAGGACCTGTTCCATGCAGGGCAGCCCCTGGAAGGCACTCTCATGCCTGGGATACGAGCCATGTTCCCCTGCAGATGGAAGTGGTGGGTGGATGTGCAGCTACAGAGTCTGACTCCGAAGTGTGCTCAGCTGACACACGACTTTACCATTACCACTCACTTTCCTCTGGACTGACATGTACTCAGACCAGCTGATTAGCCTGGAAGCAGGGAAAGGGAGGGAGTGCCTGTGTTTCTCTCTCTAGGGCAAGAAACGTCATTAGCCTGTACAATTGAATGTGCTGCTCTTGCAATCTGCCACGGACCGTGGAGGCATTGCATCTTGCAGGGTGATGAAGGTGGAAAATGGAAAGAAGAAAATATTTATGCACTTGATGAAGGTAGGGCCTAAGTTTCAAGCAGTCACCTGATTACCAGGGAACACAGCTGTGATGTCCTACACACAGCCTGCTCATTTGCTCAGCCAAAAAGGGTTCCCATTGCCAAACCAGCACTGTGCCCACAGTCAGGTTCAGATCCAAGTGAGGATTGTACTGTACAAGGTCAGCCTGGTGCAGAGTGACTGCTCAGCAGAAAATAAGCTCAGCTCACTGATAGTTTCCTGGAGTCAATGGTTCCACAGTCACGGTTTAGATTTCCCAGAGAGGTACATCTGCACATGTGGAGCATTGCACAGCCCACTGCTACCAGAGTCTGTTGCTCATTCAAAAGGACATCACAGATCTAAATACAGACTCTCCACCACAACTGAAAGGACTGTCTCAAGTGTATACTTGAGGAGCTTAGTCCCCACTCTTTTTTTTTTTTTTTCATTAATTTGAATTGTAACACCAATAATGAGTTTCAGTCAGATAATTTCTTCTTTTTTGGAATGGGTTCCAAGGAGCAATGAAATTAAATGAAATTAAATTAAATTAAAACAGCCCAAACCATCAAGGTGATTGCAAACAGTGCCCCAAACAGCTGTAACCTCTTAATAATCTTTTTCACAGCTTAGTTAGAGAAATATGGGGGAGGCATTTTTCTTTCATGCAGAACCCGGATGCTGAAGTTTGTTTCTTTCCTCTCTCTCCTGCAATGCTGGGGTGCAGTACAGTTCCCAGGGGCTGAGGACATGCAGGAATTTCCCACCAGATGAGATCAGTAGGGCCTGATGATGCTGAGGGGGTTACACATCATCATGGTCACCATACTGTAAATAGAGTTTTAGGAGTAACTGGACAAGTTCACGGAAGAAATATGTTGAGGGTTGCTCAAAACAAAGACTACCGGCAGTGCAAGTGTTTCTTACCCAAAAGCTACTTCAGACTAGGGGTGCTCTGGGAAACCATGTACTGCTGCTTGCCCTGCTCCACCACTGCCTCCCTCCCTGATCATTTTTGCCCAGTGTTTGACTTAATGCTGATACTCCTGTCTTCACTCCCTCTTTGTTGTTTTTTGAGGTTTATTTTGATGGCTGTCAATTGTTTTGCATTTGTCCCTTCCTTGGGCATCTGGTTCAAGCCATTCTTGGAGTACAGCTACTGGGACAGACAGAATTTTGCTTTGACATGACTGTTCTCACATGCTTATTTCCAGACCTGTCTCCTGTGAATGTTGCTTCTCATCTTCCCACCTCGCTGTGTATCTCTGTTGAGTTTTAGTCTGGGAGCTCTTTGGGGCTGGGGTGATGGGCTGTGGTCTAGGGCAGGAAATAACTGAGGACACTGACACTTGATGCATGGACCTTCTGTGAGTGCCTATCTAAGATGTCTTCATTGGCTGTACAAGCAACACACTTTTTATGGCTTTTACAAAAAATTCCTGCCTGTACCCCCATATACCCAGGGTTCCCTGAGAATAGTGTTTACTATGTCCCTACTGCTCCTAGAATATTTTAGTCACTCCTGAATTGCAAGGAGCCTGAAGGGGTTCTAGAAACCTCTCATTCAACTAGCATACATCTGAGACAGAGCCTTTGTTTTTAAGTGGATAAAAATTCCACTTGATGATGTCTTGGCACCTCCTCAAGAGAACTCTGACCCCATGCATGGGGGTTAATGTGGCCCATTGCCAAATGCATCACAGCTTTAATTAAACAGGAAAAAGACCTCCCCCACAGGTCCCTCCCTGTGCCTGGAAAAGTCACTGAGCAGCTGCTGGATCTTGCAAAATATCTGCAGAAAGGAGCAGGTTTATCTGCGCTGCGAGGAGGAGCTTCCTGCCCTGTGGGAACAGCAAGTGGGACAGGGAGGGGAAAAAGGGGGTGAGGTAGATCTTTAAAAACCAGTAAGTGCTTTATCCACAAAACTTTGTCCCCACCTATTAACAGACTTGCTGTCTGGCTCTACCGCAGAAGTCACTGTGTCTCTCCTGATCACTTGGAAAACTAAGAACAGCTCAGTGCTTTTGGAGTACCCCACCGCCCTGCCGCTCTCCAGAGGAGACAGAGGAAATGTGACAAGCACAGCACCTTACCTGTGGTAGGTGTTGGCCACCCACTTGAGCAAGATGTAGAGCTCATTGAAATCCAGCAGTCTCTGGCAGAGGTGTTGCAAATGTGAGGCAATGGCCTTATGAAAAGCCTCCACATATGTGTCACACACCTGGTACTCCTCGGGATAGCACTTTTTTACTGATAACTTGATTTTCAGTAAATCTTCCCTCAGGAGTTTCTGGAGGAAATTTAAGTGGAGATCAAGCCAAGAACTATCTTCTTCCTTTGATACCATGGGTGCCTTCAGGACTCTTTTTTTAGCACTCTCGTTGATTGCTTCCCTCCACATGTCCCTCCACTTTCTGGGCCTGCCAAGCAAGTCTGACCCAGGATGAACAACTTTGTCTGTGTTGCAATGAGCTGCTTCTTCATGGGCAATTAAAGTCACCATGGAAGTCAGCATGGTTTCCTCTATAGTGGAAGCTTCTAGCGTTCCCTCCACTGTGGACTGGATAGCATTTGCGATGGAGTTATAAAGGAAATTCACATCCTTGGATTTCCGTAAAAGCTCCTGTGGGTTATCTTTGTATTTCCCAGCATTCCGTTCAGAGATAGTCTCATCTTCCAATAACTTGATACTTGCAAATGCTTCCAGGAGTTGTCTTTTCTGAATAAGTTCATTGATTTCCATTACTGCAGAAAGAGAGGGGAAGGGGTTGGGACAAAGCAGGTGTTAAGTTCTTGACAGGTAGGTAACAGGACAAAATGCCCCACAGGGAGGCTTGCAGGGAGCTGCTCTGAGTAACCAGGTCCCAGCAGTGCCCCTGAGACTGACCCCCTCGACCTCTCCAGCTCCTGTTTGACACAGGAGAGGAAAACAGTGAGAATGCAATCACTGCAAATCGAGTACATCTCTAAGGTGCCGGTTACAGAGGTAGGAAATATCCAAAAAGCTGATGATAGCCCTGCAGGAAAACCTCAAGCAATGGCTAATGAGGCTGCAGAGGGGGATACTGGGGGCTCAGGTAGCATAAAACCACCTCTGTCTGCCTCTCTCCTTGTGTGGAGATGAAGTGTGACTGGTATCAGGAAGAGTTCAGAATATACCATACCAGCAGGATTTCCTTTAGCATATCTATCCTTGTTTCCTGTATACCAGTGTGCTCAGCACTGCTCCTGACACATTTTTTGGAACATTTCTTGTTTAAATGTAACCTTGGGCAAACCCCAGGCTTCTCTCCTTTTTTGATTTTGTGCATTATCAAGGTTTCCTAAAATATATCCAACTAGTGTCACAGCTAAACTAGCTTCTGCATTTTTGAGGCTGAACAAAACGCAGAGATGGTTTCTGGTGATTCCATAATGAGATGTCTCTTCTTGAGATGTAGGGACTGAGACAGCAAGCCAGAGACTGGCCCATCTGGGACTGGCCACCCTTTGCAGCCTGTGTCAGTCACGGAAACTGGCTTCTTGACACAGGTAATATGCCTCTTACCCGGTCCAGACATTTAGGTGTTCTGTGAATGCCTGTGGTCTTCAGCCTCCTCTCAGTCAAAAAGAGGGACTTCTGGAGGACCAGAAGACACCCCTTCTTAGCTCTGCAGTTATTGCAACCTGTAATAATCTTTTGGCTGGGGAGTGAGGAGATTCTCTGGGATGGTGGTCCTGGTGTCCCGGAATAAAGACCGAAACACCAAGTATGCCATGTATGTGAAATTCACCCTCCTGGGGTGGTTCAGGGTTGGATGACTTGGCTGTTCACCTCCTGTATATAAACTTACAGTCAGATGCCAAGTACTGCCTTGCACCAGTCACATTTGTTTCCCAGGCGGCAAGCACTGAGTGGTTTGGGGAGGTGTGTGCACTGGAGGGGCATCCAAACCTGTAGGTTTGGGGTGCTCCTGGTGCTCAGGTCTCACATGGGTTTTCCCCACTTCCTTTGCTTTTGGCACCCACTGCCAGTACTGGCTGGTGTTGGTTGAGGCTGGGCAAAAGTCACCAAATACTGATATCCCCAAAGTGAGGGGTGGGGGTAGCAGTAGCTGAGGTCTACTGAGTTTCACATTTACTTTACAAAGCCTTGCTCATGCAAGAACCACTGCCTATTTGCCAGTAAGACAGGAAGTATTTGCCATGTGTTGAGGAGATCCAGATGCACTGTTAGCTTTTGAGAGACCTTGGGAAGCTCTCACCATCTCCAGCACTGTAACAGATGCTCTGAACAGGAGATCCCACTGTGATACTGGGCAAATATTAAAGAGAAGGGAAAGGGTCCTATTTAGGCATGTGTGGCCACTACTTCTGGGACATACACATATTAAATGATAAGGAAAAATTGGAGAGTACTCAAAGAAGATATGAAGGACTGGTTCATAGCCTGTAATTTGTGCCCTTAGGCTTGTCTGCACACGGGTTTTATACTGTATGTACTAAATTGTCTGTGTACCATAAGAGTATCTGTATAAATACAGAAATATGCCACATATCCCAACTATTGATACATCATAGAACACATAAATCTTTGAGTGCCTATATGGTGCTACAGTTGCTTCTACACCAGGAAGGGAGGGAGATTGTACCAATTAACTTAGTCTCTTCTAGATAAATTAATAAAAAACCTGTTTTTATACAAATGATTGCAGTGAGAGACTAGAGGAATACATTCTCTTCTGTTTATCAAAGTGAGAAAACAGTATTTAATCACCATCTAGGATAATTATTCAGGGAGGTGATGTTGGGTGCTAAATGGATCTTTAATTCAGCAATACAAGATCAGCCAGCTGGTGGTTGAAGGAAGACAATTGAAAGGCAATTAACTATTATGCAGATAATGGTGCACATGGTGGAGTCTCCATCACTTGCCATACTTATCTCAGGATGGGATGTGTTTCTGACAGACCTACTCTAGTCCAGGCCAAATACAAGTTATTGAGCAGAGAATGGGCATTATTTATGCAATTATTCAGCTTGTTTATTGCAGAAGATGAAAAATCTTATGATAACATTTCCTGTTGCTCCTCATCTATGACCCTTTGAGATCAGACTAACAAAGTTCATGAGACAGGCTCAGATCCAATTTACCGACCTCACAATGTATCAGTGCAAAGCAGTAAGTAACCACAGTGAGGCAGAGCACATTACAGCAGTGAGACAATGCCAGCCCATCTATCTGATCCCTGTGGCACCCTATGCAGAAGATCAAGAATTTCTTTCTAGAAATTTAGCCCAAGGAAAGGTCAAGTCATGTCAACCCACCTCAGTCTATCACCAGGTGGATGCATTTTAGTACCTCTGTCTTGAAAAGATGGAGTGAAGTGGTGCTCAAATCACGATCAAAGTCATTGCAGTCTGCCCACACTTGGGGAAAGGTGAGAGCTATGCTAAAGGTAGTTATTATAATTAGACCAAGACCTATCTACATAATGCTGACAAAACACATGAGAGTAACCAGCCAGAGGAAGACAAACAACAAATACTTGCAGCACTGCTGTTGTGAGAAGGACAGGTGGAAAGTCAGTGTAAGAGAGCAAAGTATCTGTGAAAGTGTCTTTGCAAGGCAGTCTCTAAGATTAGGAACCAAAGTGGAAATGCCAAGCCAGATCACAGCCAAACTATCTTTATTCCCCATCAAGGCCTTGCACCAACCTACAGAGCACAGTCAGGGGACCATCACTCTGAGAGCTGAAGAGCAGAAATTGTCCAGAAGGGCAATGCAGGCAATAGTGTCGAAATAGTCCACACTGCACTTCTAGGTATTGTCAGACCAGCAGTTCCCAAACTATGGTCAGCAGATTGGTGACTGATATGTATGAAGGGTGATATGTCCACTGACAGGTTGATGGATAGGTTGCTGATATGCACTGAAATAATGCAGTGGTGGCTACAGAGCAGCATGTTCAGTGACAGCAGGTGACCTGCCCAGCCTGGGCCAGGTAACACCCAACGAGACCGTGCAAGGGATGCAGTTGTCTCTCCCTTGTGATGGGACACCTTGTTCTTTAGCACCTCTGTTGGGCCCAACACTTGCACACTGTAAATTAATGTAACCTTCAAGGTTACATTAATCCTGCCAAGCAAATAACACTGGTGGTTTTGCTTCTTACCTGAAAGTAGTTTTCCTTGAACGGGCTCCGCTTCTTTACTTTCACCAATCTTCTCTACACCATCGCATATCGTGGTTTTGTTCTTCTCATAGCTCCTAAATGATCGCAAAAGTCTTTTTCCTTTCCAAGTGCCAGTATCTTCCTTTCCACTCTCTTTGTTTGGACTTTGTTTCGATTTCCGGGTGCTTAACCTTCTAATACTTCTTTCAAAGAACCCACTGTCCCTGCTGAGTGAAGTTGGGCTGCTCAGTTCAGAAGTAATCTCCATCTTTTCCTCCCCGGCACTGCTCGTTGGAGAGGCTGGTTCTGAGGTCACGGTCCTTGGGTTTAACTCCATATTTCTATTTTTCTTGTCTTTCAAAAACAGGTTTACCAAACAGGTTGATGGTAATCACTGAAATGCATAAGACAGTAGAATTAGAGGTGTTCTTAACAGGATATTACTCTGTCTCCAAAGTCAGTCCTGGAGTGAAAATCTGACCCATTCTTTTCCTGTGCATAATACAAAGATAGGGAAAGATGTTGTAGCCTGCAGCTGCTGAAACAATTTCTCTACCCACAGACACCAGATGCTGGCCTGCACCTGGTGCTCTGGGAAGCTCCACTTAACTACCTAAATCAGGAAAGTGGCAGCTATTTCTCCTGCACCAAGGAATCATTAACCATCAGAGATGCTGAAGTCTGTGCAAAAATACCATTTCACTTGGTAGCAAGGTATGGTTTTACTTTCCATTCTTCTAGGTAGATTTCCAGCCATGCAGGAGTGATGATCCCCCTTAGTTTCACTGGGGTGTTACCACTTTCTGATCTGAATATGGCAACTTTGGGTTATGTTGTTACTTCTGCCCTGCATCTGCTGGGGGTGGCCCAGGGGTGAGTGGTCTCCAGTGGGTATCCGAGCTCTGCTCTAGCCCCTTCCATTAAAACCACAATTATCTCTGCACTCTGAGTCATCGTGGTTACAGTGCAGGAGGCTGTACAATGCAGAAGGGGTTCACATTCTGCCTCAGAGCACTGCATCCCAGCATGCCAAGAATGGGCATCTCCAAGGTCAAACAAAGCTCTGTGTGAGCTGCAGGGGATGCTGCAGGGGATGCTGCAGGAGATTTCAGATTTCAGCAGGAGTGCTTCTGTCAGTGCTACTGGGCTGCAATTACATCCTCTGCACTTAGCTCCTGTCCTGCTGCAGACAGACTAACTCCCCTCTACCCACCCTGAGGGCTGGCCCAGATGCTTGTGAAGGGGGAAGAGAGAGAGATTTTGCCTTCCTTCCCTTGCAAAGAGCTCTCATCAGGTCACCAGTTAACACAGCCCACTCATGGAGACGTTGTTCTTTGCAGTGCTGAGGGTGGAAAACGCCATGTTTCCCTGGCACAGGCTCAGGGCAGCTCAGTGAACAGTTCAAATCATTAGAAACAGCTATTACTTGAGGTGACCCAGGAACTGCCTGTCTCAGATCTGTCCAGCCCAGAGACTGAAATACGACTGCAGTGAATGGACATGTTGGGACTCTGGAAATGGATTTCACCTTTCCTCAATCAGAGTTTCGCTCCCTTGTGCACGGTTATTTCACAAGTTCTGAACTGCAGGGACTGCACCTTCCCATGGGTTTGCTGAGCTGCTCTCACAGAGGGATCAAACCCCGCATCACATGCTCTCACAGAAATATCTAACCATTCATTGCCTCGCTCAGGATCTCACCCCATCACAGCCCATACAGAGGGTGGGAGGGAGAGGAGGGCACCCCACTGTCCAGGGATTTCAGTAGGAAGGAGGCTGACACCTAGCTTAAATTCTGCATGGGGACTCTATGGACAGAGCAGAGCAGCAAGGATCAGAGGGGCGAGCTGAGCAGTAAAGGGAGCCAGGGAAGAAGGAACAAGAAACAGGCAAGAAAAGGGATGGAATATATACCCAAGTACTGACCAAATTGATCCCATCCACGGTGAGCTGGGATGGTGCAGGAATGATCCACAGGAATGGCACAGGAATGAAACTGAGAGCAGCTCCCTGCTACAGGAAATCCAGGGGAGATGCAGGGGCAGGTGGGCAGCTCTGCAGGGCAGAGGACCAGGGCAGCTCACCCACATCATCTGACTGGGACACCATTCCTCACGCACATGCTGGTTGAGGGGCTCCCTCTGAGAATGGTGCTGCTCTTCGTCCTCCTTTTCCGTCTGAAAAGGGCTGTAAAAGGTGGACAAAAAGGCCTGTCTGCACCTGCCCAACACCTCCAGCACCTTCCCCTGTTTGTTAGCCGGGAGAGACTATGGCACTGTTTCACTTTCACTATGTCTGAGAGTTTAAAAGAAGGAAGGAGTTGGGGAAAAAATGCTGCACAACCTCCATTCAAGGTTAATTATTACCCTGTGGATGGAGGTTTGAACCAGACGTTCAAATGGGGTGAGCTGCTGCACTGAGCTGGCCTGGGACAATGGTGGGCAGTAGGATTTTGGCATGTGGTCCTGCCCTGGTGGAGTGTCTGGTTGTGGGGGGTTCAAAAGCAACCCCAGAGCTGCTGTGGGAGTGGCTTCATTTCACCACCTTCTGTCCTGTTTCTGCGGATCATGAGTGGCTTGGTCCCAGTAATGATTGCCAGGCATGGGTGAGGGACAGGGGTCACTGTGTCCCCTGGTTAAATATTTATATATTCACATCCTCACTTTGCTCAAAGGGCACTTATTTCCATGGGGTTGCTGGTCCTGTATCCCTCCATTCCTGGAGCATTTGGGAACCTTGAAAGGAACTCAAAGCAAAGGAGCACAAAAAAAGTGAGGCCTTGAAGGTTTAAACAACATTAAACACATTCACTTGTTTTTTCACTAAGTGGTGTAAAGTGATTTAACTCCAGGGAAGTTGCAGTTCCCAGACAGAGGTGAGTTAGGCTGCCAGGCTGGACACACCAGGCAGTTCCAAGTGGCCAAGGTCCTGATGTAAAGCAAGAGGGATAGACCAAGAGTTGTTACCATGCCACGGGCAGTGTGCACTTCTTTGCTTTAGGAGCCTGCCAGCATGTCACCTGTCAGTGTGACAAGGGAAATAAAGGGGTTAGCAAGGGATTGATGCAATAAAGTCCAGTGACATTTGGACTTCATACTGTGCAAAGGAAAACAGAGGAAGAAAAGAGAGTTGAACAGTCTCCTCTACCTCTGGGAGAGACTGCGTGTCCAGGAGATGGAAAGTGTGTGGGATGGGAATAACTGTGATCAATTAAACAGGGAAGAGTGGCAGCACGTACTGGTGTGAAATTGCCCAGATGGCAAGATGGGACTGGGCAGAATACTGTTTGTGGCAGGAGGAGTCTTGACTGAAGCTTCCCTCAGCTTGGCAGCCCAGTGCTGAGCTTTCTGTCCTTGGGCTCTTCAAAGTCATGTTTAAGACAGAGACTACCCTGCTGTACTGGGGAAAACCCTAATCAATAACTGTTCTGCCATCTGCCAGGTTGACAACAAGGACAAAGGAAGGAGTTATTTACTCAGGCACATGCTGAGGTGTGGAAAACCCCTTTGGACCCAAAGTCTGACTAAACCTCTTTCCATCTCAGCTGGTAATTTTCTCCTCCATCAAACATTTACAGAGGGTTGGTTTGTACAGACAAGCTCACTATGACTGGGGTGCAGCCAGAGCAGACAGCAGGTCCAACATGGATGAAGTCTGATCTGGATCTCCCTGGAAGTTGTAAGCTACCTCAGAACACAGCTAGCACCAGGGCTTACTGGAATGTTAATCAAGACAACCCTGGGGGAGCTCTGAATCCCACAATTGAAGTCACCTCTCTCCTTGCAACCCTTTCTAGTGCTCTCTCCCAGCATTGGCTCCCAAGGAGAACCCCTGCTCCTCCTAATGCCATCAGGGCAATGCTGTTTCCAGGAGTCTGTCCCTGGGAGGTCATGGGAATTTAAAAATTTATTATGTTGTGCAGTTGTTTACCATTTTTCTTCACTTTTTCTAGAAGGTCATAACACTCAAGCTAGTTTTGAAGGTTAATTTTCTTTAAAAAGGAAAACTAAGGGTCTCCGTGCTCCAGCAGGAGGTTTCAAAGAGAAACAAACACACTGATTGTGGTGAAGTTCAATAAAATGGTGAAGCTGAGGTATGTTGTAACACATCTATCTCTTCCTATTCTCCATAGCCTCTGGATAAAACATCTTCAAGAAGTCCTGGTCCCTCACTCATCATTATTAACAGCCCCACAGCATCAGATGTGTGTTTTCTCACCAGAGTTGGTGAGTGTTCAGGGAACTTTGCACTAAAAAGCACATGTTCCTTAGTGTCATGGGCACCACATAGACACCACTCTGTCCCCAGCCAGCCGTGGGGCACACAAGCCAGCCTCACCAGGCTTCACAGGCCCACGATGCTCCTCCATCCCTTCCAACCACCAGGAAGGCCCATCCCTCTGGTGCTAAATTCACAGCTATGCTCTTAATTGGAAGTGGATGAGTGACCTGGAGAGAAAAGCCTACACTTTCAGGAGGTGACCTCCCAAGTTTTTCCCCAGGCATGCTTTGGATTATCACCTGCTCAGCCTATGCTAATCAACCTGCTGACGCAGTGACAGCCACGCAGTGGCACCACACGGTTGTTCACGCGGTGTTCCACAGAGTTCTTCAGCCCTACCACCAACGGGAGCACATGTTCCTGAAAAGATCTGGCCATGTGGGAGAAACGTTATGAAACTACCTTCCACCCAGCAGCACCAGCCTAATTCCCTTTTGGGTCTCTGGGCACGGTGGTGAGAACAGGTTAATCACCATCTGGGGGGTTGAATATTGACGCACTTACTCTGAGCTAGCAGCAGGCTGCTGGACCTGGCTAAGCTTGGACCGTCCTACCAGAACAACTCAACAAGGAAGAAGGAAACAGAGAAGAAGGCAAAACCAGGTTGAGAAATCACAAGTAAGAGATAACCTGGCAAATCCAGGTGAAAGCACCAGTGCCTCAGAACTGAGTTCAAGGATCTTGTGGCAAGTGGCTGCTCCAGTCACTCTGAGATGCAAAACCAACTGCTCCTCACCTGGTTCCCCTCACCTCTCCCTTCTAGGGGGCCTACAGGAAAGCCACGGAGGATCTTTTTACACAGGAACAAAGTGATAGGACATTGGGGGGATGGCTTTAAACAGAGAGGGTAGGTTTAGATTAGATATCAGGGAGAAATTCTTTACCTTCGGGCACTGAAACAGGTTGTCCAGGGAAGCTGTGGATGCCCTGTCCTTGGAAGTGTTCAAGGCCAGATTGGATAGGACTTTGAGCAACCTGGTCTAGTGGAAGGTGTCCCTGTCCCTGACTGGGAGGTTGGAATTAGGTGATCTTTAAAGTCCCTTCCAACCCAAACCATTGCATGACTGTATGATTGTTCCAGCACAGCTTGTATCATAACTCAGGAGTGTAGATGGGGTGAAATGTTAACAACAATGCAACTGATGCTTCCCAAATCAGTTTTCCCATTGGTATTTACTATAAGAGAGAGGTCTGTTTGGCCAGTGCCAGAAGTCTGGTCATCTCACTGCAACCTGCTCAGCTGAAAGCAAGGATTGACTGAAGCTGCAGGAGTCTCCCACATGTTGGTGTTTCCCATGAAAGCAGGATTAACATAATTCTTTTCACCCTTGATGAGCTTTGAATCTTGCCCCATGCACAAGCATACTTCTCCACACGGCTTTTGCAAAGAGTTTTGTCAAGTTGTAGGCACATTAAAAGTGACTATAAATAGGGTTGGAGAGAAGTGTGGTGAAGGGGGTACAGAAAATGTCACAGTCGTGTGGAGGGTCAGATCAACTTTTCAGAGATCTAGAAAATAAGAACTGTGAAGAGGAAATGAACGTGTTTTGGCTGTTTAAGTTAAGAGAGGCCAAACAACAGGTGTCGGCTATGGAAAGGACTGATGAAAAAAGGATGGGAATAACTTACCCTCCTTCTGCGATGGGGAGAGGACAGTGATCCTCTGCCTGTTGAAGCTGCATTATCGGAGATCTTCAGGATGGATTTCGACAAGTGTCTGTGAGCAGTGGTTTAGGTGCAGTTCCTGTCCTGTTTGCCTTATGCATGGGGAGTTACTCCTCCAGCTTCAAAGAGAATGCATGAGTTGCCCTACTCCCTTCTTCTCTCCTTCCCTCCCTCTGGGGCTCAGGAGTCTCTACCCATCAGGTATTTGTACTCACAGATGTCCTCGAGCCCTGCGTTTACATGTCTTGTCCTTGGTTTGGCTTAATTTGTGCATAATGGACACAAATTAGGCAGGACAACCTTGGGAACACATTGCTGTGCCCTCTGCCTCAGTTTCCCCACCTGTGAAATACATGTATTCAGTTTACGCTCCTTGGGTGAGGAGGAGGTGTGTTGCTTGATCTCTTGCTATGAAAATATTTTAAAGGGTTTTGGATTTCCTCAGAAAAGGTGTGAAGGATGTGCAGAGCCCAAATCTGCAAGGATGTTGCTGACTATCAGCTCCCTAATGCCATGCACCCACTAACATTTGTGGGGCTTTCAGACAGCTGCTTTGCCTCCTGACCCTGACCCTTCTGAATATTTGGTTTGAGGTTTGTTTGCTCCCTCTTCCCTTCTCTGTGTTTATTACTCATATTTATTATCTTCTTATTTCTTTTCCTGTGATACCACCCATGGAACACAGTGAAAGGCTCCAGAGGTGCAGTGCTACTTGGTGGGGTGAGGTGTCAGGGAAAGTGGTATTGGGGGTCCCACAATTCACTCCACAGCCTCAAGGTTTTCATCAGCTCCAAGAGCCAGGAGAAAAACACATTGCTGAGCCTTCAGGGGAATACTGCTCTGATGCACATCCAGAAAACCACACTGGATGCACTCTCACAGCCTTGGCAACCCAACTGGCACAGCTTTGATGGGGCATGCTGTGACCTACTCCCTTTCTGCAGGTTTCCTTTGCTCAGTGGTGGGGCTGAAATCTCAACCCGTGTAGGTGGAGGAGACCCCAGAGCTGCAGTGATTTATTGCAACAGAGAGACTGGCTTGCTATTTTTAAGCGGTGATGGATGAGGCAAAGGATGTTGGGGGCTGCACGTGCCTGTGCAGCCATTGCCTCCTGGGGGGGTGGTTTGCAGAGAAATGAGATATATTGCTTCACCTGCAATATTTTTCTTTCTCCTTTTAGGTTGTGGGAGGGTTGAGCCTTAAGCTGAAAATTACATTTGCAGACAAGAAGCAGGTTGTGGTTTGGAAATTGGCCTTTGCAGAAGGGATGCTGGCCTCAAGGTTGAGTGGGAGAATTTGGAAGATGCATTTCTGCAAGACACAGGAGTATTACCTGGAAGAAGAAGGTGCTCCAGACCCAGGATGGTATCCTACACTGTTTCTGTGTAGCCATGGAAGGAGAGCACTGGAACTGGTATATATATTACGCCAGGGAAGAAAATCACGAGTGCTCATTCCGTTGCAGAAAGGTGGGCCAGGATGATTTTCCATGAGAGCTGCCACTGCTGCAGAAGCCCACCCTGGGTGCTTCAGAAGGATAAGCATCAAAGTTTTCCTTCCTCTCCTCCCAGAAAAGGTCTGAAACAGGCCTGTTCAAGCAGGATCTCTCACACTGGTTTTCTTCTTTTGAAGTGAAAACGTTTAACACTTTCAGCAAGCCATCAGCCCTGTGTGCTGTGCCAGAAACTGAGCCAAAGCATGCTGGAACTCATGTGAGGCCAACAGGGATGGTGTGACTTTGAGACAGGCTTCCCCATTCTCCTGGTTCTCAGTTCAACAGCCCCACAAGCATGTTTTCCAACATGCACAGACCGGCCCCCCCAGCCCCAGAGCTGTGTGGTGCATCCAGGGTCAGGGAGCAGCGCCTGTGTGCTCCCGCATCCTGACAGGAGTTCTGCTCCTGGGGACACTCAGCTGGTGCATCAGGGACACGCTGTGGTGCCGCCTGCTGAGCGTTTCCTTCTGCTTGTTTGTCATCAGTGGTGAGCTGATGAGTAGACGGGTGGCAATTGCTAAGAACTAGCTGTGCAGGTTCTGTGCTCTGTAGCCCATCAGTTTGCAGCAAATATCAGCGAGGCCAGGGTGGAGTCCATCACCCCAGTCCTCTGAGCAGCCTCGAGATTGAAGTGTCAGAGCTCATTGACTTCAAGAGGAAGCCGCTGTCCTACTGAGCAGGGTGCCCTCATCTCTCATCACAGGAGCTGCCAAACTAGAACTCAAAGAGCAGAAGCACTTTGTGCATGACAGTGACAACAGTTTATCTACGTGATTTTGCTTCTACTCTTACTTCACCCTACGCTCTGCCAAAACACCAGCCTGATGCCATGGCTTTTCACTGTGGTGCAACTCCACTGGCTTCAGTGGGATAGAGCCTGAGGTCTATCAGTGCAGGGGGATAACCAGCCCCATCACCTGCAGATGGGGAATAACAGTGAGAGCTTCCCCTTGGAGGTGGCTGAGAGCTGAATGTTCCCTCATGACCAGCAGACTTTGAGTGGGGATTAAGCACTGCTGAGCAATTCAAGCAAAGTTAGACTACTCTGTCATTTAAATTAGGTGACTAAGAGCAACCACTTCTGGAGCCATGGAACCTGCCTGCTGTGCCTGTCTCCACAGCTAGATGTCTGTGTTGAAAATGTGTCACTGGGGCCAAGGACTGAGCTGAGAGCTCAGCACTGCCTCTGCTGCAGATGATGGGGAGGCTGCAAACAGCGGGAACTTGAGCTTTTCCTTTGTAAGGCTTTGCTTTACTGCATCAAAATTTCCACTCTACAGTGCTCAAAAATTTTACCGTGTTAATATTTGTTTGCCACATTGCTGCTGAACATTCTAAAGCACAAGGACCTTGAGAAAAATTAGTGGGGCCTTGTAAGAAACCCCTTTGGCTTCTTCCTGGCTCAACTTTCTCTGGCTTAATCTCAGGCTTGGTTTGATGGAGGGGGGAAAGGTGCAAGCTGGTTCTTATCTGTATAACACTGTGGGTCCATGGCTTTCTTCCAATGTTGAAGCATGCATGTATCACACCTTTGCATTTCTCACACCCAGCATGAGCTGTGGTGCCCATAGCAATGCCCCAGGGAAGGGGAAAGTGACTTTTATTGAACATCTTCCTGGAGGAAGCCTGAATGTCTGACCTCTGGAAAGCTGGATTTTCCTTACCTTTGGTGGATGGGAAAAACTGAGAACTAGTGCTTTATTTAAATATATATTTCCGTACCATTTTCTTTAAATGAGTGTTTCTGAAGTTTCATTGAAGTTGTTGTCACTGGAATCATTATATTTCTATAGAGATTATAATGACTCCTTTTGAAGAGCTAGTCTCAGTCAGTCAGTGCTTAATTCACATATCAATGACTCCATAAACCTTAAACCCATAAATCTGTTGAAATTGCTCAAATCCTTTGTGCCAGCCAATGCCTGCAGGGGCTCATCATCGTGGAGATGATTCCCTTGAGGAGCCACTGCTGTGAGGGTCAGTGATGGCAGAGGGACCTCGTCCGTGTGAGGCAGCTGAAGGTTTTACAACCGAGACACTCTCAGGGTGAACATTAGAGCCCAGTCACCCTCTTTGGTTGATTTGCTCCAGGCTATTTCATGTGCAGTCCATCGGTCTGACCCTCAGAGTCTTTCCCATCATGTGCAGCAAGTCGTGCATCATTTCCGCGTGGTGATGGTGGGGTGGTTGGACCCAGCCGGTATAGAAATCATGGTGTCATTTTGTTCAGAGGGAACTGGTTAAACCATAGCTGGTTATTAGGCTGACGAAGGCAGTAGTTCCTAACCAGTTATTAGAATGTTTGCAAACCCTTACTCCTGCTGCTGCAAAACACTGGGCACTTCTGGCTGACTGGAGTCTGTCTAATGTCATGATTGCAAACCAGTATTAGGAGTTTGTCCTTTATTTTAATAAATGCATAATCCCTACGGAAAACTGGTGACCAGTAGAAAATGGTGCCGGAATCGCCTGGAGCAATGGGAGCATGGGCAGCTGCCAAGGAGGTTGGTGGGAAAGGCTCTTGCTCATACCCCGGTTGAACGTCACTCTGGCAGTCAAGTGGCACAGGTGTATAATTTGAGTATCCCCAAAGCACTCTAGCCCTGAGAGGTGTCTATCAATTCTATTTGTCCTTTCAAATGGACCAGTTCACTGGTAATGTTTTTCTTTCTCAGTCCGAGGGGGTTTATATAGCCATGTTTTGAAACCTTTTAGTGCGAGGGGCTATAATGGAGCCCTAATTGCAGTGGCATTATAGGTGCTGCTGTAAAAACACCACCTTCTTTCTTATAGAGTCTAATTTGATTTAAAGCTGTGACAGGAACACAATGGATTGCTTGTAAGCTCTGGCAGGCTGTGCCCCTCCTCCCTGTGGCTCCTGCAGAAACGGGTGCAAGAGCAGCGTATGGCAGCACATGTGTCCATGTGTCCAAGATCAGTGCCAGCCAGCTGCCATGTCTCCATCAAGTTCTAATTACAGGGGCACAGGTGAAGCCCACTTCTGTAGGGGCCACCCCTGTGGGGATTGGCTTGTTTGGGGCCATGGGCCACCCTACTGCAAAGGCTGGCTGCTTGTGGGGAGCACGGCCGCTTGCATTGCCCTTCCTGGTTACGCTCCATAGCCACCTTTCGCCCACAGGCTCCCACGCATCTCTTCCCACTGGGAGGCAGCAGCCCTGTTCCTCTGGCATCACTGCATCGGGAAACACTCTGCAAACCACTCAGCCGTCCCTTGCCTCTGCATTCCCGGCCATACCTTCCCTTCCTCCAGAAGCCAGGACTGCCACTGGCACAGGGAGCGGGTGCGGTGCAGCAGCAGCGCTTCTCCCACCGATGGGCACTGCAGGTGTTTCAGGCTGCCACACAAAACCAGGCTGGGGCGCACACCCCAGTGGGTGATGTTTGCATGTGCCATGTGGCCCTTTAAGAAAGCCTATATATCACATTTCCCCAGGGGAAAAAACAAGGAGGCAAGTGGAGCAGATGTAATTCTGCAGTGCTGATCTGACTCTGTGAGTCTGTTAGCGGGAAGCTGGGATTTATCAGGGTGAAACAAGGAGAAGCTGCCTGGGGATGTGCTCTCCTCTGCCATGGAGTTTGTGATGCTGGGGGGGGCAGAGCTTCTGCTGGGGTGTGTGGGTGTCCCAGCTCCCAGGGTGCTCTTGCAAAAGCCTCGCTGTGCCAGAGCCAGAACCACAAAGTAAACGATCTACTTAATTGCCTCTATCTGCTCCAGCATCAAAATTCAGTAAGGCAGCATTAGACCAGGGGAGATAAAACTGACTTTATTCCAACTTGGGAAACAAAGGCTTCAGATTTACCCAGTGTTTACCTACTTCCACGTGCCATTATTTCACCAAGTTGCATTCTGTGGTTGTAACCTCTCTGCATGTGCTTGCATAGAAAGATGGTTTTGTTCACATATGTGAGTGTATGTAGGGGACAGCAAAGGACTCCAGGACATTGCATCTCCCTTCATTCCAACTCTTGCAGTGAACATTTCACCATCCTATAGAGTTTTTCTCTTCTTCCTTCCTTCTGCAATGCTCTAGTACTGGCAGGGTGAGGATTAAAGCCCCAAATAATTTTTTATTCTACTCTCTGAATCATATTGGTGAGAAATTTTCTACTCCTGGGTCTGAAAGTCAGTCTGGCTCTGCCCAGCAATTCTTGCAGGAATGGAATTAAATCATGGTACAGACTTAAGACTCAGCTTTTCTCTCTACCCCATACACTTTCAGGGGTACAAGAGGAAAGGGTGGAGATAGCAGAGAACCACTTTTTCAGGGACCTGACAGCCAGACCCTACTGCTGTCCTGGTCCTCACATGACTGCTAAGAGCAGAGCCCAGCAGCCTGTCTTGGACCACTTTGTCCCTCTCTCTGCCAACGTAGGGACAAAGCTCAGGGCAGCACAGCTATGACTCCTTCACTGAACCCACAGAAAATTCCTCTGGGTGATGTCTGTGGGGCTCATGCAACATCAAATGCGCCGTGGCGCAGCTGAGATTGAGCAACTGGCGTCGTCTGCACCACCTCCTAGTTGGGCAAACCCTACCAACCTCACTTCTCTTTCACCAACAGATGTGGTTTAATTTGACCTAATGCTACTGACACCGTTGTGAGGACACGACATGCCCTACAAGCCACAGCATAGCCTTGGTATGCAGAAAACTCCAGTTCACATCCCTCCTAGAACTGAGCCAAACTCGTCTCTGTAGAGCTGAGGATGTGCTGGAAAGTCTGGGGTTAGCTGGAAAGCTGGAAGATGGATGGAGCTCTCAGAGTTGTGTCAATGCAGCTCTTTTCAGCTGTGCCACCACAGACCTGGGCTCTCCAGGGAACACTGTTCCCAGTGCTGGGGCACTGTGTCCTGGAGCCAGCCCCACAGTTTTCAGCAGTGCCTGTGTCCCTGCCAAGTGTGTCGCTGTGGCCACAGCACCCGCACCACCCCAGGGATGGGCTCCCCACCGTGGAGTCTGAGAACTCTGTAGCCTCTCAATGCCATCAATGCTGGATGGGCTTCCCACTGCTGCTACAGGAAAGAACTAATAATAAAAAAAAAAAAACAATTTTGAAGTCATCAGATGGGAGCAGCTGAGATTTCTGCCTGTTTCTATGGAGCCCCACGTGAGGCCTCGGCTCCCAGTGCTGTCAGCACTATCCCTTCCCAAAGGGAGACTTTTTCCCTTCTCCCTGCAGGGAAGCAGCAGCTCCTTCCTCAGCACCCAGCTGCTTCAAACCCCCATCCAATGTGCCAAGAAGAGCTGCAGAACTCTGCCTTGGCCATGCAGATGGATATCTTGGAGCTGGGCAGTCCCAGAAGGAGCTGCAGCACTGATGGCAGGCTGGTGCCATGCTGTGGGGCATCCCTCTTTCCTGATTATCCAGGCCAGCAACCACACTGAGCAATTTGATGGGGGAAAGGGAGAAATCAATTTGTTATTCAACTAAATTTTAAATTTTTCAAATTTTTTTTAAAGCGTTTTACATGAAACCTGGCCTGATCTCTCCTGCCTCTCTCCCCTTTTTGCTTTCAGCTCTCTATGTTTAGAACTGGATGGCAGGAAATAGCAGGAGGCACCTGGTATCCTCTTTGATGTCCCCTGTCATGCAAGCACACCTTGGCAGCCACACCCTCACCTAGATATCACAAGACCACATAGACAGAGGTGGCTGCCTGGCCTTGCACCACAGAGTGCTTTGTTGGCTCTGAAAGGGATACTGGCACCTTCCTTCTGAGGCAGTGCCTGGCAGGCATGCTGAAACCACAAAGGTCTGCTCTGAACCCAGCTTCAGCCCTCTTTTATGCAACAATTTGGATTTTAGGCCATTTCTAGCAATTTCCCAGAAGAGCAAACATAGATGTGCTTAGGTTAACTGAACTCCAAGGCTATTCCTCCAATTTTCCACATTCTTTGTTTCCTAATCAGCCATTTGAGACACCTTTTCTTGAAAAGGGAGAATGAGGATTAGAGAAGATGACACTAAGGTGTATAAATCCTTCCTCTCTATGATTGCAAAATAACAATGGGATCGATAAATCACATTTTAAATCCTAACACAAATATCTTCCCCAGCCTGCTAAAAAATCAAAGGATAAACAATGAAGCCAAATTTGTACTGTTTCTGTGGCTATTGCACATTTTGTGTCATGCATTTTAATTGCCTCTCTGGCTTCATCTGCTAGAATGACGTTTAAAAATATTTGTCCTCATGGTGATTATCTTTGTACCACATTGCAGAGGAATGTAAGTCATCTCCTCTTCTTTGACCTATTAAACACTTCACTCTAACATATTGTTGACTTTTATCAGATTGAAAGAATATAGCCTTTTTGATTTTCCCTATTAAGCTCCTCTGTTTCTTCCCTATTAAGCTTTTGTTGTTTTTTTTCAACATTGTATTCTGAAAAGTAATTCACACTCCACTCAAGCTGCGATTGTGGGCTCTGAGTTACTCAGTGCAAGTGCAGTTGGGTTTGAGATTTACTACACACTGCATCACATTGTACAACCCACGGTGCTATGGCACTGCACCAAGATGAAAATACACCCCCCCACAAGCCATGACTCAGGTCATTATGTGCAAACCAGTAATTGCACTGGTGAAATTTATTGAATCCCAGCCTCCAATCTCTCCATCCCTTCAGCAGCACTGATACATGGGTATAGTCATCATTCCTGTGGTCAGCCTGTCCAAAGTCTAGGGATTGCTTCTGCTTCAGCTTGATACTTCCATAGTATTTCTTATATCTGGGAGGAGTAGGTGGTGTGAAGTCAGTGTGGATTTACCTCATGTCCAGCAGCTTTGGTGGGAGCACAGCTGGCAACCACTGGGCACTTTTGGGAAGTCCTGTTATGCATCACTGAGTCAGGCTTTCATGTTTTGTGGAGTCCAGTGCCAACAGAAGTCAAATAGATGTGTGAAAACTGACCACAAAAAGCCAGGTATCGGAATACATCATGTAAAGTTAGAACTGCAGTAATTATTCATATTTACCTTGTCTGTGAACAACCAAGGAGCACCTCTGGATGGCCCATGCGCCTGATAGCGTTTGAATACAATGGTCAATAGCCAAGAGTGTTCAATAAGATAAAAATCAGAACTTGGCCTTGGATGTTGACCAAGACAAATTAATGCATCCTGTTTGGTGCTGGTCACAAGCCAGCTGCTGAGTCATAACCCATATCACATCCTTGAACTTAACTGACCAGGACTGTGAACAGATAAGCAGCATAAAGCCATGTAAGGCAAGTTGTGAAAAAACCGTTACTTGGGATAAAGGTCTGTGCCCCATTTCTTTGGTTCACATATAGGTCTAAAAGAAAATAGGGTGTGAAACTAGTGAAGGTCTCTGTGCTTTTACTTCTTAGGAGGTAGAGCTGACTCTCAAGATGGTGAAGGTAAACCCTGGGTTCAAGTGTCTTCATACAACAGAGGATATAATGTCTGGACTAAGATCTGAATGTGGTGATTGATGTCCCCCTCCCCACATCTGCTGCAGGATTAGCAAGCACCCAGACCCCTCAGCCTGCCGTGGGATCTCTGCCCTCCCCACCTCTGCCCAGCAGCTGCACAGCCTCTGCCAGGAATCCTCTCCCCATCAGTGCTGCGTGTCTTCCAAACACACGGAAATGTTGACACAACCAGCCGCCAGTGTATGGGCACAAGTGGCTCCCACATGGATCCAGCTGAGCACAGCGCCAAGGACTCATGGCTGTGCCAGCAGGCAGTGCCAGCAGAGACTGTATTTAACTTTTTTTTTTGTAGACACTCAAGAGCCTTGTTGTTCCTCAACACCACATCCTACGCAGGTTCCCAAAGAGGTGTAGGAAGTTGGCAGTCACATCCTGCCCCCAGCCTCTTCCCTCCAAACCCTTTCTTTTCATACATCCTCCATCACTGGATTTTCCTTGGGAGGGGCTACAGCACCTGTGCTTCTTGAAGCTGGGTGGGTTTTAGTCTCAAGGCAGAAAGCAAAGTGCACTAAATTTAGGAAGACTCGGCTCTGCCTCCAGCATGATTTAGCACACCAGCTCTAGCTGGCAAAGGCTTTCTTGCATTCGTGCTGAACTAGTGCATATCTGAAATTGTTTCTGGTATGGGCAGCTAATTCCCTGCCTCCCAGCATCACACTGGTGGCACCCACATCTGCTCCCCTGGAGGGTCCATGCTCTGCAAGAGGGCCCTAGAAGTGATGGAGAACAGAAGAGGCAGCACTGAGTAGGGGAACAGGAAGGAATATAGTATGTTTTGTGAAGTAAAACAAGTAAAGACAACAGGGAAAAAAAATGGAAGTATCTGTCAGAAATAAAACTCCTTCCATCAGAGGAAAGAAGACAGATGGGAAGGCAGGGGAGAAACAGTGAACAAAGAAAGAAACGCAGAGAAGTCAAGGAGAGGTTGGGGGAAGGCTGTGCAATCATTTGGCACCAGCTCCTTGCATTAGTTCCCTGAAAATTGTGTGAAGCGGGGGCAGAGAACTGTGGATTACTGGAGTGTAGCACCACAATATCGTGGGCTGGCCACTAAATTACCATTCAGAGAGTCTCTTGGCTTAGCCTCGCTGCTGCCATGAGAAGGAGCAGGATGTAAGCTGAAAAACAGATCTATGGAGAAGAGGGTTGAGACTAGAAATTCCATTATATTCTTGGCACTTTGACATTTTTCCTCCCCTTTTGTGAAATCTCAAGGGAGCACTGCCTACTCTTGCAATAATAATAATTAAAAAAAAAGGTAGCATATGAGTTGGCATGGTAACTTCATCTGCTAAGTAACTAACATGTAGGATTTTCTTCTTGATCTAGAATAATAATGTCAACAACCCCCAGGAAGATGCTTTCTTGTGACTGACTGTCTATTGTCAAATGGATTTTGTGCTTCACTCATGCTCAGTGGCCTTGGTGAGACTCACTGTGGTGCAGGGACAGACCTGTGCTACTCTGAGACCAGGACACATATTGCTGCCTTCCTTTATTACACGCCAGCATTACTCGGCTATGTCCAGGAGCTGGTTTGCGTCTAATCACTGTTATTCTTTGACTTTTCTGAAAGGTCTTTATAGCTGAGAAGGTCTGAGAACTGAGCAAATGTTTCAAATGTGCCCATGATGGCAGTATCAGGCTGCTGCCCAGCACAGCCAGTAGCCCCAGTAATTCCTGTTCCTGAACCCTTCTCTGCCCATGGGAACTGTCCAGGAGTCTCCACTGCTCCTGCTGAGCCTCCCTGGACAGAACAGACCTCCTCAGACCAATGCTGGCCAAGTGATGCTCCCGGTCATGCCTTCAAATGGGGTATGTGCACTGCTACCTTGGAGTGCCCAGGTGGGCAGAGCTCAGTGGTGAGGAAACAGGGGCAACACAGGGGACAGAAGAAGTGGAAACTACTTCTTGTTACCATTTTCAAAATATGGAGAAAAAATACGAAGAAAAAAAAAAGCAGCCTGATACTTTATTTTGCCCATGTTTGTGGATGAGGATTAGCTGTACACTTGGACTCCACACACCTGTACTCCTTTGCTTCTTCACCCAGAACTGCTTCTTCAAGAGAAAGAAGTACAGAATGCACAGTGCAAACAAACAGGGGTGCCTGTGAGGAGGGAAATCAGTAAGCTCCCAGCCCAAAATGGAATTGCTCCCTTCCTATCTGTATTTTTGTCCCTGCAGATGGGTTTCCTTCTAGGACTGGTGAGCAGACTGTAACCATCCTGGCCCAGGAGCTGGTGAGCTGCAGCTGTCCTCATCAGGGCCCTGGGGAGAAAGAGAAGGGCCAGGACATCATCCACAGAAATCTTTGCTTCCTGTGGCATGGCTGCTCCCGAGAGCTGGCTTCTTTTCTCACTTCTTGTTTTATATTCCTGCATCCCTCAGCTCTTCCTTTTCATGGGTCCCACGTAGTTTATTTTTGTCCCAATGTACAGACACTGTCATACTGGTGTAAAGATGACTTGGATCGGTGTAGCTTATTTTAAAAGACCGCAAATTTGGCAATACCAGTTCTGGCCATAGGTTCATCTAGCCCAGCACCCTGTCTCTGAAGGCCATCATAAATGGATATGCAGAGAAAAATAAGAAGAAAACAGATACATCAGATACTCCTCCAGCCTCCAACCATTTTCGGCTCAGGGGCTTCCTGGTGGTTTGCAGCGTGCTTGCAACAACACTCCGTAGGTTCCTTTTCCAGGAACTTCTCCAGCTTCCTCTTGAGTGCCTGCAGACTTTTAGCATCCAAAGCACCATCAGCAAGGGGTCCCATATGGCCACCTGCTCTCTGAAGAACCAATCGCTTTTGCTTGTTTGGAAGCTGGGCTTCACTTTGAAGCAGGCTTCACTATCTGCCCCTAATTCCTCTACTGGAAGAGAAAGACAATATTTCCTTCAATGTACAGGAGAAAACTGTTTCAAAAAACACCTTTTAATTACTGTGTGGCCTGAACAGTGAGCTATACTGCCTTAGAGACACTGATTTTAATTCAGCGCAGCTAAGCACACAGCAGCCCTGTGTGCTTTCCAGAGCCTCTGCAGCCTCCATCCTTGCTCAGTAAATTAACACAGCTGCAAAAAAACCAAGCTGCAGGGTATCCAAATCCTTTCTGGGCCAGAGTTTGTCCAGTTCTTCCAACATATCAGGTGCTATAATAAAAGACACATCTTCCTGCACTCCTTACCTCACTTGCAGCCTTGGCCTGCCACTGTCTTAGCACAGCTGCATCTGTGCTGGCTTTGCAATCCCAAAGAGAGCACAGTGAATGCAGAGATACCTGATTGAGTTTTAAATGAGTGAACTCTGTTTCTGTTAGTGTTAGCCAGCAGCTAATCCCACAGGGCTGCAATAGCCTTGGCCCACCGTGTTTCTGCCTGATGCAGCATCCAGTGGACCTGCGTCAGGGAGATGCTTCCTCTATCCTGTCCTGGGGGATCCCACTGATGCCCAGATCTGCTCTGCCCTTTGGGGGCTGGGCCAGCTCCAGTGGGTCCTGGTCCACATGCCAGCACTGAGGGTATGCTGGGAGGTAATTCAGCCTCAACCTCCTGTTATGGAGGGTGGCTTCGTCCATGAGGATGTGTGGTGTTTTCCAAACATGGACCCTTGCCTCCCTGCAGGCATTTTTTAAAGGCAAGACATGTCTGGTTTTAAAGATTTTTGTATCACACAAAGCTATTTAAAACAGCTGGGTGATAACCTACTCAAAGGAAGATTTACAAATGTTTGCATTCACTTCCCAGTGGTACAATAAAAATGTATTGTACTTTAGGTAACTGCTTTGCCTAGTGGAGCCCCAATAAAATCAATGATCCTTTTGTTGTTGTTGGTTTTTGTTGTTGTTGTTGGTTTGTGGTTGTTTTTTTTTTTTTGCTTTAAGTGAGCAACAAGCTCTAAGGACCTTTATTTCCTTCACTGATCAGTGACTTAGAAATATTCTTAGTGCAATTTCTTCCCTATAGAGCTCCCTTTACCTTTTTTGTCTGTGCTGGAGAAACAGGCTACCTGAAGCCAAAAGTAGCTACTGCACAAACATTTTTTTTGCTTTTTATAATCTCTGAGGAAAGTCTGAGGCATGCAGGGTTTTCTGAGAGTTGTTTCAGAGTTTCCAGAAGAGCTTTGTAAATGCTGGGTGATGAGGCTCCATTTGCATCTTGCATGGTTTGCAGATCCTCTGGTATCTGACTCCTCACCAGAGGTGTCTGTGGTGGCCCTGTGTTGTGGTCCCCCACCACCACCCTGCCGGGGAGCAGTCACACATGCCGAGCAGGAGCAAGGGTCCAGCAGCATCTGTGTGGGAAGTGGTGAGCAGAAGTGGGGAACAGCCTTGGAGCGCTGCTGGCAGACTGGGGGATGGCATGGATTTGGTAACACGGAGAAAAATGTGGGCTTGAAATGGAGAGGTGGAGAGCGTGCTTTGTGTTTCTTTTGAGAGGATCACACAGTATGCAAGGAAAACAATCATGACTTGTGTATGTCACGGTGCCTCCTCACGCCACTCATCCCACTCATCAGTGCTCCCGGCTTTGGTGCTGGGGCTCGGTGTGTCACTGCAGCACTCAGAGGCACCATGTACCCTCCACGTGGTGACTCAGAGGGATGGTGGGGGAGGCAAACAAAAGGAAGCTTGACTTTCTCTATTCAGTGATTATTTTTTTTTCCCTCCACAGGGCAGGAAAGAGGCCACGGGCAAACAGGCTGTGCCCAAAGCCCCACCACTGCTGAGGGGAGGGTGAGGGAGGTGTCAGACCTTGTGGAAGGAGATGGGCTGCTGATGGGGTGCACTGGCAGGGACTTCTGCTGCACAGGTAACTTGTGAAACAGCCCTGCCGAGGAACTTCACAGCTCATTCTGTCTGAGCAAGAAAACATTCCTTTCTTTACATGGGGCATCTATAAAAAACTGCAGTGTAAACGGCAGTGGGCAGTAAAGGCCCCTGCTGAAGAGGAGTCATTATAGCCACATTATTTTTGGAAGGTGAGAAGTGATACAGAGCAGGTGAAATCCCTTCACAACCTTTTGTGTGCGTGTCTGTGTGTGTGTGTATGTGACTAAGAGCTCCTTACGGTTATTTTTTTATTTTATGTTAATGATAAATAAATGCTGCTGATCAGCTGATAATTTCCAGCTGAAGTATGTGAGCCTGCAAAACTCCTTAACTACAGTTGATGGTGGTGGCACCGCTGTTTTTTTCCGCAGCTGTGTGTAGTGTTACTGAAACAAAGTAACCAAGAGGCATCTCTGATGCCTCAATTTTGTGCTTTGTGATAGAGTGAGATGAGCTGTAATGCTGCTTGTTCCCTTGTGGATGGTGTTCCTCTGACCTTACAAAGACCTGGGTGATTTTCCTCTGACCCTTTGGAAGGGCAGGAGGAGCTGGAGGGAAGGAGAATTGAAGCTAAATGCTGATGTGTGAGTGCACAAAGATGCTAGAAGCTCTGGTGTGAAAAGACAGAGGGAGCAGAGGGTCTTGGGGTGAGAACATTCTTCTAACCTGAGCTGGGATTAGGGTCTGCAGGTTGTTGTGCTGGTGCAGTGCCAGCAGAACCCTCACTGGCATGGGAAAATTCTTCCCTGTGGTAACCTGAAGTTGTTAGGCAAGACCACTGGAAGGCTGTTTGATTTTTTAATCTGCTGTTTTTCCGAGAACCAATGCCATTTGCACCCCTTGGGATCGGCGCTACAGGAACTGCAGAGCCTTCAGCACTGGAGTACCTCCCCTAATTGTGGGGTTGCTGTAGATGTGCTTGTATGGAGAGATGGGTGCTGTGCAGAGCCCCTTTGCTGCCTCTCTTGTGGGTCTACAGGGTCCTTCATGTCAGACGAGGTAAGGGGGCACCAAGCTTCCACAACTGGGCTTTGAGATCTGCCTTCAGGCAACTATTTTCCTCTCTGCCAGCTACCTGTAGAAGCAACAGGAAGGCCATGACCACAGCTGCTCTGCACAGTGACTCTGCACTGCTTCTAGGAAGAAGCTGCACATCAAGTGCTCTAGGTACTTATTTTAAAAATGGAAGATCTAATCCTTCAGTGAAAAAAAAAATCAAAACCAAAACAAACCAACAAAATAATAAGACAAAAACTTACCTTTTGTGCTGGAGCCATTTTGATTTATGTGCTGTTCAGGCCCAGTGGCCCTGGCTGTTTCTGCATCAGTTCTGGGACCATTTGCTTTGTGCCAGGGCTGTGAGGATGCTGAAATGTCACTTTGTGGACATTTTAGTGCCTGTGTATCCCCATGAAAATTAATTTACTCTAGAATTTTGCTTACTGCTGTCTACATACTTACTTTGGAGTTTATTTCAGGGTAACTTCTTCTCTTTCTCAAGCCAAATGTTTTGCCGGAGATGCTCAGAATGTTCTGTGAATGAGCCCAAGGAACAGATTTCCTGGCTGATGGAAAACTGGCAAGGCTCCTCCAAAGTCAGGCAACATTGGGAGACAATAATTTTGGATTGCTATTAAAAAGCTTATGAATCTGTAAACTATTGTGTGAAGTTGTCTAGCAATATTATTTTGTGAAGTTACATAAGCTTGCAATAGAAACTCATCTCCCTTCGCTTTCCTAAGGGTAATGCTATACCATGAGACTCAAGGTAAAATAACTCAATACTCCTATTCAAAGGAAAAAGGTGGGTTTTTTAAGATTATATTTAACACTTTATATATATATGGATAAAATTACGCCCCCTAGTCAGCCATATAAACAGCTGAGACCCTTTTTATTATGCTATCATTTGACACTGAGTGTCATGAGATGGGACAGAGGACTGGGGCATCTCAAAGCACAAAAGCTATAATAAGAAGGCCTTAGCAAGCCAGGAAGATCAGGCAGCATATAAGGGCTTTGCTCATACTAGAGGGATTGTGGTACTTGAGATCAGTTTGGTTCTGATGCTCCTGATGAGCTCCAATCCAACCTCTGCTCATCCTGACACATATATCACTGCCAGGTGCAGGATGCAGAGTTTGTCCCTGCCAGACAGCCCTACAGTGGACAAATGCTTTTTGTTTTCTCAAATTGTTCCCATGTGAAATCACCAATGTAGGGTTTTTCTTTATTGCAGGGATGACACTGGACTGGTTTTCGTTTGGGGTTTTGCCTATAACAGGGTTTGTTCAGACACCCTGTTGCCCAAGTTTTGTAGGACATACCCAAGAAAATCCTTCTCTCCTGTGCTACTCGTACAGCTGTGTGTGGACTTCTGTATTATAAGATCTCAGCAGTTTTCATTGTGCCTGATCATTTTATTCTGAACACCTGCTGCAGGCATTCATGATAAAAGCTATTTCACTGCTATTGGCTGGATTTACCTTTCCTCTAACATTCTGACCTGTGTTCAGGGCAGTACTGATAAAGAGCTGTAGCTTGGTGCTGAAAAAAAAAAGTGCTATCCATTGTGGATGAAGTCACCAGATTCAGGAAAACTGCTGCCTAGCTAAATAAACGCAACAGAAATTCTAAAGAATCCTGTTTCTAGGAGATGCTATGAGGACAAACTCACTTTTTCCCCTCTGATTTTAAGATTTTTTCATTGTGAGATGGTTCAAACCAGGCTGTTGGTATACTGTTACATCCTGTTTATCACTCAGGGCATAAATGCTGTTAGATAAGCCCAGATCACCAACCATGCTGTCCAAACCTGGAACTGTAGTTTCTGTGAGAAAGGTCAATTCCTTGCAAGAAGGGAGTATTTGTTCCAGCTCAGGGAAGGAGACACATTTGATCTTGTTGCTCAGTGGTAGCACTGAGCATTTCTTGGTGTCTGGATGGTTCCTCTAGATTTAGGTAACTAAATATTTCTAGCATATCAAAATCTTCAGGGGAAATGTAAGAGAGGTCTATGAAATCACAGGAGGCGAGGGAAGAGTTGAATGTGTGATGATCATATCCTTTCTTTTGTCAGAATGAGAACTGAAGATCATCAAGTATAATTAGCAGGAGGTTGGCTCAAAATGTAGAAGAGGTTAATCATTTACACACCACACAGTTGATCTGTGAATTGCGTTGCCAGGGGATGTAGATGACAGAATTTTACAAGGATTCACAAAGTGAGTAGGTAGTCAAGGAAAATTAAAATCCACTGAAGGCAATTAAATACATTGATTTCTGGCTCAATAAAACCCTAAGTCATAGGTGCTTGGGATGGGAAATGAGAGTAGTACACCTAGGGAGGAAAAAAATAAATCGCTGTGTGCACGCTCCATACCTGTGTTCCTTCCCTAAACATCTCTTGTTGGCTGCTGTTGGAGCCAAGTTGTTGGGCTAGATGGACATTCCATGTGACACAGTGTGACTGTTCTGGTATTGGAGAATATCTGTCATGTAAAGTCTCTGTCTGCCCTGTCACAGACTTTCTAAAAGCCAATATAAAATGGACACATGATAGCTGCTATTCTTCCATTTGTTTAAAAGACGTGGAAAATATGGTCAATGCAAGAATAGAACAAAAGTTGCATTCAAAGCCTGCTCCTGACAGTGTCAGTTTTGCTTCACGCTGGTATGCCAAAAGAACAAGCTGGTCTTTTTGTCTCAGTGTCACTCAGGGGCAGGGCAGTGTCCCATCTTCCTCCAGCCAATGTGTCTCAGAGGTTCACCAATTTCTCATTCTTCAGTTTGATGCAACCTGCTCCTGGTTGTTTGTGCTCACTCAAGCAGAGCAGGTCACTGTTCTCTCCATCTTGCCTATGACTCAAGCTGAATTTCCAGCTGGTGTCTCTGTAGGTATACAGTGGAAACTCATCTGTAATCAGTCTGTTTCTCTGGGTTTGCTCTCCATGATACTGACTTCTGGTCAGACAGTTTGTTTAGGACCAGTCAGTAGAGGACCACTAACTGGTTCAAGGATCATAAACAGCCATCAGCAGGCTCTTCCCTCCACCTAAGAAATACCTTGTGACAGGCTGAGTTGTCAGCTTTGTCCTCCATCCAGAATCTCCAATCCTCATCTCCATTTCTAGACCTGAGAAATCAGTTTTGCCTGGCCTATACTTGTATCTCCTAGACCCCTGTCACTGTCAAAAATCCCCCTGGTCCTGTGCACTGGGAGTACGAAGAGGGTGAGGCATCTTGCACTGCAGCGAATTAAACTGTAAGTCCCATGTGCTCCCTTCTCATGCTTACAGTAAGAGGAAGAAGTAGCAAAGAATGTGCAAAGTTAAGGAGAAACGGGCACTCAGTCAACTTCTTTGTTGTGTGAGGATGGTACAAAAATTGTTTTGTTTCTAGTTTTCACACGAGCAATACAGGTCTTGTCTCTCCTGTTTGTTTTTTTTCTTCACTGGAGAACTAATAGTATTATGACAGTGCAAGTAAAAGCTGATGAATTTTGAGTAGAATTGCTTTTCCTACAAAATGTTTTAGGCCGTCTGTATTTAGCTAACATTTATCTAACTTCACTCCTAACCAACAGTTGGAAGAAAAAAATCTTTGCAGTTTGACACCTCCTCCTCTCCCCATTTCACTAGAAACTGCAAAACCTCCCACTCCACTTCTATAGATCTTCCAAGGAGACCTCTGCCAAAACACAACTTGATGTTTGATTTTTTTTTTAAGTAAGAAAAAGCAGAAACAAAACATTCCATCTTCTCATACACAAAGAATCAGAACAGGGCACGAGTCCAATATGTTTCCCTTCCTATATTTCCTGAATGTATACTCTCACAGAGGCAACCAAGGTGCTCTGCTTCATGCTCTACCCATCAGCCTTGCTATGGCTCTCTGGCAGCAGTTGTATCAAGGATATCTACAGTGTGACCTGTTCTTCAGGATGGGCATCAAAGCAGGGACTTTCCCAGGCTCCTGAGTGTTTGGCACAAAGGCGATCTTGTCTTTGTCAGCTTGGGACAAACCCATCAGTGATGACACCAGCCTACAATGAAGACTTTAGTTCTTCCCTGTAGTCATTGTTTCTGCAGCCATTAACCATTTCTCATGCAATTTGTGGGAGTAGAGGGATTTTCTTTTTTTTTTTTCTTAAGTAGAGCAGGGACAGGCTTCCCAAGATCTTTTCCAGGAGGTGTCACACAGAAAGCATCTGCCTCAGTCTCCTGGTAGCATCAAGGAGATGCTGTACTGGAGTGAAATGGGCTGTGCCCAGGGCTTGGGGTCTGGCCTCCTCACTCCACTGTGGACAAAGTCTACATGAAGGAAATGAAAGAGGCTCTCAATCCTGGCTCACAGCCAGCCTGTGGGCGAGGTCTCAGCTGGGACAATTGAACAAGCCCTGTGTAACTAGACCCTGGCTGGCAAGGGACAATGCCTGTGCCAGGGCCACTGGGCAGTCTGCAGGGCACCAGCCTGCACATGCCGGGCCAGAGCCAGTGGCAGGAAACTGGAATAATAGTCTTTTTAAAAGAGCTTCTCTTTCCTGTCTAGAAACTCTTTTCTTTAAAATGTGCTGATCAGTTGGGACACTTTACTGCAGGCTCCTAACCCCTAACAACAGCCAAACTTTTTTTTTTCCTACCATGCATGAGAAGCTAAATCCTGTTCCCATTGATGTGTAGGCAATGTCAGTTCCAAGAAGACCTCTGAAAGTTCTTTTTTTTTATCCACAAGTTTCTTTACCTACAAGACCACAGCTTCCAGAAAGACTGTTACCTCTCTCCAGCTTTTATCAGCACAGGTGAGCAACAGCTCTGGTATCTCACTCATGCTGCACAACTGGCCCCTGCTCAGCCGAAGCTGCAGGTGCAGTTGTGGACAACTCAAAGCAGATTTGCTTGAGAGGCTCTTCCCTGCCTTCAGTCTCTAGACATCCTGAAGGATGTCATAGGATGCTTTCTTGCATGAGAAATCTCTGCTGCACACCTATGAATTGGCTTTCCAAACTCATTGTCTTCCTGCTGTTCCCTCATAGGGCAACTGCAACCATAGTTTGACTGATGGTCAAGAAATACCAGTACTTCCAGTTAACTCTTAACAAAGTGGTGTGAATTCATCAAATTCCCACGAGACACTCATCAGGTGCTGCAAAGTAAAATGAAAGTTTCAGCATGTGGTAAGCAAGGGAATGTTGAGTCCTGGTGCATCTCTGAATTGAGCACATGTCCAATTAACTGTGCTTCTACTGCTGGAAAATGAAATGTCAGCATCTCCTGCTCTTCTGCTTTCTCCTGAAATACCCCTTGATCCCACTACGTGAAACCTGCTTCAAGCTTGACTTCTGCAACCTTTCCACAACAATAATGGAACCTGCCAAACATTCCACATCACCCAGACCTATCCCAGGACAACTTGGATGCCACTCTAATGCTTCCAGGCTAAATACACAAGTGTTTTCAGAAATATCATTACTTTAGGAAGCACGGGCAAAAAATCCCCCAGTCACTGATAGCTTACACCAGTGGCAGGACCCTTCTTCCCCCTCACAAAGGCTGTACAAAGAGCCCCTCTCCAGAAATGCTTTCTCTGAGTTTGCAGGTTGGAGGTGGTGGCTGCTGCCTTCCTGAATTGACTCTTCTCTGGAAATCATGCTGGTAACTTGCAGGTATAGATGCTGAATTTCCTGATCTATTCTGCCTGCTAGGGAACAGAGAGAGAGAAAGATTAGAGACTGAGCTCCAAATGTATGGCCTGGAATCATCTTGCCTAGTATTAGGCACCAAACTAGGGTCTCAAAACTAGGAGCAGGGTTCCTTGCATAGTTGGTTAAGAGAGAGAGGAGTCTCCCTGTGCTCAGCCCTGAGCAGGTATAAGGCAGGCATAACTCTGGCTGGAACACCCTACTCAGCACTATCCCAAAGCACTCGAAGCAGTTAAGGGAAGGTGGAATCGCTCCGCACATACACCTTTACAAGGATCAGGCTGCTCAGTGGAGGTGGTGACAGATGAGTGTGTGACTACATCCATCCACCGCCACTGCACTGCCCATGGTGTGCTGCAAATTGAACTGCCATTAACCTCTGCCCTGTTAACTGCTTCTCATCTGTCTTAATTACACATAGAAGAGATGATGGTGCCTAACGGAGGGGGAAGCGATGCACACGGTGGTTACGGAGCACAGAACTGATGTGCACTCCACCCACCATGAAACCAGAATGAAAAGATGATTCCCTTATGAAACAAAATCAAGCCCTTTAAAAACAGAGGGGACTGGAAAGCAACGAGAGTAACCAACTTGTCTGGTTTTGATGGGAGATTTTTTACTGGACTGAAGGTGAAACTTCGTCAAGAACTTTAATGGCCCCAACCAGCAGTAGAGCATTTGCTGGGAAAATGGTGTTCCATGACTGCATTAAGTGCCTAGTCAGTTTTTGGTTGTTTAGTTATTATTTTATTGGATAACTCAGATTATCCCCTCTCCCTGCTGTAGGGGGTGTACTGTGGAAACTATATGACATGGAGAAAGATGGAGGGAGGGAAAATTCTGTCTAACCATGTGGTTCTTCACCTGTTGACTTTCTCTTTTCAAGAAAAAAAAAGTCAGTTTCAAACAAAAAATACTGTTTAGTGCTTTTTACCAGAAATGCCAATATAAAGCTTTGTTCTTTTTTTAATCCTTTTTTTTTTTAAAACTGGAATTGTTGTGTTGAACTTGGCATGTTGTCATGTAGAGCAGCACAATATGTCAAACTTACAGTTCACTGAATTAAGTTTTTCTGACCTGCTCTGACTAAAGAGCCTTCATCCCAAAGGCAATGAGACAGGTGAGCAGCCCTGCCTCTGGGACAGCCAGGATGGGAGTGCAGCAAGGCACAGCACATCACTATGACAAGCTCAGGGTTCTCAGGGTGATGGGGGTAAGAGGGGGTGTCTCATGGGTTCATGTTCATCATCTTGAGGAGTGATCACCAAGGGAGGGTGAGCATGGAGCTGCCAAAGCTCTGTACCAAGGTTAATCAGGTACCAAATAAGACACTGATCAAATTCAGCACTAAGAGAGGTTAACCAATAGCTCCTCAGAAATAATTTGAAGTGTTTTTACTGTGTTGGGTTTCCCAAGTAACTGTGACAACCCAAAGAGAGAATAAACCAGTGTGTTGCTGCAGACAACCAAATCCAGGGGTGAAGCAAGTAGGGTGTTAGGCTGCCCAGGAGACAGGGAAAATGAGGCTGAAACACCACCAACTGCAGGACTATCTAATATCTGTGATCAAGCGTGTCTCTGATCTTTATTCACAGACTGGTAGGGGTGACAGATGTACTGAGCACCTCTTTCCCCTCTGAGAGCCTGGTATAGCCAGGTGCTGTCACTTGATGGCCAACATGGCCAGCAAGCATAGCCTTGCAAGTCAAGCCCAGAGCAGCGGGAGCCTTGTCCAGAGGAGCAGTGAGTGGTAGGATTTTTTGGGGATTGTAGTCACAAGGTTAGAGGGATTACTTGGCCATAGCCTCATGTGATTTGAGAAGGAAGGCGATATTTCTGCTGTCCATCAGGGATAGAGCTCATTGGAAACTCAGACCTGCTAACAGAGTACAGAGACAGCTGAGGCTGATACTCCTATGGCATCCTGACATCTATGCTGGCATCCCTTCCACCTCCTTCCTGATCCCCTTGGCAGTCTGATCAAATTCTTCTTATCTTAGACAAGTGAGGCAGCCCCACAGCACCAGGGGCCAGGGAGTGGGGAGGCTGTGGGGAGGCAGGGTGGCAGCAGCCTCAGCTATAAGCTACCATGGCAAATGGTACTTTTGGCAAATAGGAGGAAGAAAATTGCTCTTTTTGTTGTTACTGCCTTTTTTTTTTTTGGTTCTTCCACACTTGACAAAACAAGGCTTTGTGCTCAGTTGCCATAAATAAACAGAATTGCACCTGGAAACATCTTAATTAGAGTCTCAATTTTTCCGGTGGAGAAACAACCTTATGAAGTCCTGAGTATTAGCTAATAGTTCACTCCCAGAAAGTAAGACTATAATAACGCTATTAAATGTGTTGCTTTCAGTGTTTACCTACAACTAGGTGTGCAGCTCTGTGACCATGCTTCCTGCGGGAGCAGCTCAACCAGCCTCCTGGAGGTAAATGGGGTGATCCCAGGCTTTGCTTCAGACCAGATTTCTCTCCAGGTTTGGACACTTGTGAGTATCAGTGGAGGTGGATAATGTCTCTAGAGGTGAGGAAGGACTATGCTGGGAGGCTACCTTGTGTCCCTATCTCAGAAGGCAAGTGTGAAAAGAGGTCAGGACTGCAAAGCAGCTGGGCAGGCAATAGGTGTGTAAAGCCAAATGTACAGAGGAAGCAGGTCAGAGATAATTAACCTTATGTAATGAGGCTGAAAGTCAATACACATAAAACTGTTGAAGGGAAAGTCTTTCCCTGATCCGTTGGCTGTGGAAGTCGTTAGCTCAGTGCTGTGGTGGCAAGTCTGAGAGCTGAGTAGGTATGTGCAGCCACTCATCCCTGCTGCAGGGGTCAGATTCAGGCTAGATGAGGCAGGAATCCGTTTGAAAGCATTGTTTTATTTTCTTCTATATAACAGAAAAAGATAAATAACCAATATTGGATGCTAAAGGTTTCCACACAAGTCGCTCTCACTGATGCACAACTTTCGAGATTCAATTGCAGTTGCAAGAAGGTGGTTTCCTGGGATTTGTTGGTAAGGTTAGTAGTCAGTAGGGGTGTTTGAATACTAGACCTAAGAAGTGATGACGTGTGGCTGATTTAGGGCAGGATGGACAGCTGCTCCTCCTGGCATGTTGTTACATCGCCGGGTGCTCGGCCTTGTCTCCATCGTGCTGGCCTGGAGGAGTTTAAGGGTGATACTCCCTGCCATGCTGACATTTCAACTGGGTGCAAACAGCATGAAGTTGTCCTCTGTTTAATAGGGAAGGTCATGCCTGGACACTGTTTCAGGCTTTCTGCAATTCCCAGTTGCTTTAGCAAATGGAACAGCTTGGGAATGATGTTTCCATTGCAGCGTGGGCTGCTAAAATAGCTGTCTCCTGATGCCCAGTGGAGACAGGGCAGCAGGCTGGGGATTAATCCACAGTATTTGAGGGGGTTTATTTTTTTTAATTACCTTATTTTATATTTGATTTTATTTTAGTTTTTTTCCTGCAGTCCCCTGACATGGTGTACCTGGTTTTACAGGAATATGATGGGGCTTTTAAAATATTAATGGCAGAGGTGGAATGGAGCTGTATGACTGGATATGGCTCATGTGCAGACAAAGCTGGTTCAAAAAACTCCAGAGGTAAATCAAGCATGTGAAATTTGAGATTTTGTAAAAAATTTGGCTGAGTTTGCAAACAGTATAGCTAGCTCTAAAAAGACTTGAGGGGTTTTTGGTCGTCAAAATAGCACAACCAGATGGCAATAAGCTATTTTTGAACGTCGGTTACATAATTTTGCTAAATATTTTTCTTTCCCCTCCAATTCAAAATTATCTGTAACTCAGACTGTGCTGGTGCCGTGTATGGCAGTCTCCCGATAGAAAGGCATTCCTGATGTGCTCCCTGTGTTAGGGAGCAGCCAGGGCCAGTTTGCCTCAGAGAGGAGTGGAGCTGGGAGCGAAGCTGGCCCCAGGTGGGTTGTGCCTTCCCCAACAGCGTGGTCTTCTAAGGACCAAAGGGATGGACAGATGGTCATGGGGTCCATGGACAGTCCCAAACATAGTAGGTGATGAGTCATGTCCAGGCAGAGCATGGATGTGGGTCCCAGGTAAGGAAAGTTGGGGCTAGGAAAGAGTTTTGGTGTCTAGGGAGTAGGCGCATGGACCCTTCAAGATGTCTGAGGGGAACAGCAACACTTGGGAGAAGGTGGTGGATATGCAACTACAGAGGGCCCTGAGGGGTTCACAAATGTGACCAATGCAAAGGATCACTGCTTTGAGGGAAAGCATGAAGCTGTTTGTGCTCCTCACACCGTTCTCCTGCACCAGAATATGACGACTTTTGGAAGAAAAAGCATTTTGTTTCCCTAGTCTTAGGCACCCATTGCCATAACTTGAATGGTGAGAAGGGAAGAAATTGCTTCTTTCCAACTCTCAAGTGACAAGACTGCGAAGCCCCAACTGGAGCAAGCCTTGCCTGAAGGCGTAAGAGCCTGCTGATGAGGTAGAAATCTCACTTCGCTGAAAACAATGTAAACAGCTTTTATAGAGTTTTTTCCTCTTTGAGAGACCCCAAAGGTCTTTATGAAAGAGGTAAGTATATATTTTCTTGTTTCAGCCTGACAAGAACTGAGGAGTCAGTTCAAATGAGGAGGGGTTTTCTATTTTTCAGTTTGTTTTTTGCATGTAGTTGCAGTGGGTGCAGTTTGCTTCACTGCTTCCTTGATGCAGTTGACTACCAGCTTAATTTTTCCTATGCTGAAGGTTCTTGCAGACCTTCAGAGGAAGTGAAAATGCAGTTATTTTTTTAAATGAAATGATTGAAACAAATTTTAATAAATGTCAGTCAAGGGGTGCTTTCTAAATTTTGCTTTAGTAATGTAAAAAAAAAAAATAAGGTCCTCAGCATCCTATTACTTCATAAAAATAATCACAACTCATGATAACACAAATAAAATTTACAGCTGTTTTTCCCTCTTCCTAATAATATTTTCCTGTTGACTAGGCATATACATACATTTGCCGTGGGTTCCCAGTTCATCATAGAGAACACCAAATAACTCCTAGCACTAGACCAGCTGAAAAAAATACCAGTAGATGACTTTCTACCAGAAAAATGACTTTTTTTTCAGGAATACTTTTTTTTAATGACAGTATTTTGATAATCTAACTGAAATTACTGGAAAGAAATTGGTGAGGATGGAGAACGGTTCAGAAAGGCTTTGTTCTCTAATCTGGGTTTTATACCAAAACGGATGTGCTAAAACTCTGTCTTAGGTATTTGACTCAAATTTTGGATTGAAGTCTGGTCTATTCTTGAGATTTTTAAATAAAATATTTGCTACAAAGCAGAATTTTGGTTTTCGGCCCAGTACTGACAAGCTCTCTTCCTCAGGTGCCCCGATTCTGACTTCTTCACACCAGTACTTCTATATAATCACTCAGTGATGACTCCTGGGTCATGTCAGTACAAACCCCGTTGGTCTTTGGATTAGTGAGACAAGGGACTCCCTTTAAGTATGGGATCAATCTTGATTTCTCCCTCTGTCTAGACTCCCTAAGAGGTTGCCATTACCTTCTGTGTGCTTGTGAGTTTAGCCCTAGCTCTAGTGTTCCTGACCCTGATCTACATGATGATAAAATCTTGATAGGGCCAAGAGCCCCAAGACACCAGCCACTTGCCATGACAAGCTCAGGGAGGGAAGTCTCCTGCAGTTATTTGCAGCAGGGGAGAAGGCAGCCCTCTCTTTACGTCTTTTTGTTTTTCCTTTTTCTTCAAGTGACTCAAAATAAGTGCTTCCACACAAAATATTTCTGCAGTATCACTGGAGAGAAGGAGAAGGATGGGTGGCTCAAACCAGTCTACTTAGCCCAAAACAATAACAATCTTTTTCGCAGGTTGTTCTGATTCTGATTTCTTAAAATATTTTGATTTGGGATTAAAGCCAAAAAACCTCAGCTATTTGCACAGCCCTAATTTGCACTCTCTAGAGTGGGGTGTTGCCTCCGTCTACTGGAAAGAGAAATGATTCATCAAGCTGCAGAAGTCTCATTGCTCAAATCTCCTCATAACATGTCTCTGCTGTCATCTACAGTGTAATATTACCCCATGCCATGCATTGTGTGTGGATCTGCCAGTCTCTCAAGGTCTTCTGCCTTCTTCATATCTCGCGAGACTACTGACCCTCTACAGGTTGGGCTGTGTTTATATTTGCATCTTAAGCACTTCGTGAAAGCTGAGGGCATGGTAAGGTGACCATGCAGCTATGACAATCTTGGCTGGATGTTTAGGTCTGTCCTCTCTCCTCACCTCTTCCCATTGTCTTCTGTAGTTTCATGGCCCAGTTCAGCCCATGCTGCCAGTGGCTGTGCCAGCTGCTGGCATTTATCTCCTGGAAGCAAAAATACAGACCCTCTGGAGCTGACTTGGCTCAAAAAGGTCACCCAAAATCAGTGGCAGCCATATGTGCAGGAGGTTCTCTCTAGAAAGGAGATGATTATCGTTGGTCCTACTGCTGGCACACCACGGATGCAGGAGCAGCTGAAGCAGTGTGCTTCCCTGTTTTTCCAGCTCTCCTTGCTCATTTGAGTCATTTGGAAGGTGATAAGCAGGCATGCCCGCTTCTCACCCTTGCATTTCCTACAAGCCCTTTGTCCTTATGTCACACTTAGGCTGGACCTTCCTCCTCCTTCCTTTTATATGACAGGTAGCCCACAGCCACAAACCAAAATAGTAGGGCTTGTGATTGGCCAGGAAATTTAAAAAGGAAAAAATAATAGTAATAAAAAAAAAAGTCAGTAGTGCTGGATGGGAAAGCAGGGACAAAGACACAGGGATCTACAACAGCATGGGAGGACCACAGCATGACACACTGGTTCTAGGATGCTGATGTGATCAATCTTGCAGCCAAAGCAGTGGGGATTTGCACTGGAGAAAGGAGGTCCACTGCCTTGGGGTGTAGGAGGAGCTGTGTGAGTATCAGCACCTTCCCTGGGGCTGCTCACCCCACTACCCAATGACAATCAGTTGGGGAAAGTGAAAAATCTGGGTAAGAGCGCACCACAAGGGTAGGACTGGGACTGCAGAGAGGCTGAATTGGGAATGCAACTCCTCCAACAAAGGCACGCTCACAGTTTTGGGCCTGGTGGATGATTTCTCTAGATTTAGAATGGGGAGGCTCATCATTTTTTGGGGATTTTGTGTTTAAACCTGTAGGTGAGATGAGAAGACTGCTTATTTTCCAACTGTGGGAGGTGGGGTACCTTCTGTCTGGTGAGGATGAGTGTGTGTGGCAGCAGCAGTCAACATCTATCTCTGTCAGGTCAGCAGTAAAACAGCGAGAGACCAAGCTGTGTCATGAAGATAATGGCTGGAGAGGTGCTTAGACTGAACGTGGTCCACACTTTTTCCCCTCCCAAATACAGATGCAGTCAGTCCTTCGTGGAGAATGATGGCCAGAAAGCATCAGAGATTTGCAGCTCTGAGAAGCTACAGGGCAGAGACAAGGCCCATGACCAATATTAATGGTGACCCCAGGGAGTTGCTGGGTCATCAGTAGAGCAAGTGCTGATAATATTCTCATCTTTATGCTGATGTTTGCTCTTTCATTCCTCCATCAGCAACACCTCCCACACCACCTGAGCTCAGTGTCCTGGAGAAGGGAGTGCGTAAAGGTGAGGTCAAGGTAATTTCAAGAGGTGATAAAAGAAAAAGTGAGGGCAGGCTGGCAACCAGGAAAGGAAAATTGGCCCCATTGTTAAAAGAAGAAAAGAACATCAGAGAGCTGTTTAAAATGTCAAGAGTGGAGTATTGCTGTGTGCTCTTTGCTTATTGAGTAGAGTTGGAGGGACATTTGCTTTAAATATACCTTCCATACAAATATACAGAAACATGTTTTTTAGTGTACTTTAAACATAAGCTATAATAGTCTTTGGATAAAAAGGCAGTCATTATTTCTTCGAGCACACTCTCTACTGCCGAGCAAACGTTCCAATGTGGCAGGATGGTGGCTTTAAAAATAGCTGTTCGCTCCCGAGCCTCCTAGTGTGGCTGGGAGGTAAATTAAATGTTTGACTGTGAGCAGTCATTGATGTGGTCCAAGAGCTGCAGCCAGCAAGTCCTCGTTTCACTGAAGCCAGTGGAAATACAAGGCAGTGGGAAAAGCTTGCAGAAAGAGAAGGCTTGGGCGTCTTCAGGAAGCTCCAAGTCTTTTGGGAGATGTTTTTAGAAATCATTACTTGCTGAACTGCTAAAAATCACAGAAAACTGGGTGGAAAGGCACTGACAAGGTGTTATCTAGAGTGGCATACCTGTGACATTTGTCAAAGTACTTGTCCAATCTCTTCTTAAATATCCAGAGACACAGACCCACGTGCCTCTGCTCAGCAGCTCCAGCACCACCAACCCAAAGCTCTGCTGTGTTTTGTCTGAATCTCCCCCTGCTGTAACTTGAGCACATTATTTTTGTCCTACCCACAGCTGAAGTGGTGAAAAATGTATTTCTTCTTTTCTTTATGTCCTTTGAATTCTTCTTTGCTTCTCCAGGAAGAACAGACTGACTTATTCTGACCTTTCCAAGGTCAAGTTGTGGTCTTGGGTCCTTGCTCACCCCAACAGTTGTCTCCTCTGAACTCCCTCCAGCGAATTCAAGACCTTAAATTGCGTCCAAGCTGAACACAGTAGCTGAAGCTAAAATCTTGCTTGTGTTGTACAGACTTGAATTATTCCATGTGTCTTATCAGCAGCAATACTATTTCTATGTCACGTTACAGTATCTGACTTTTTTGCAACAGTAATGTTGATTTGCAGTCAAGTTGTGACCCACTAAAACCTTTAGCTCCTTTCCTACCCAGCTGATACCAAGGGAGCTTCTTATCTCCCATAAACAGGAATGCCTGTTCCTTCCTACAGTTGAAACTTCGAATTTGTCCTCGTTGAATTTCATCCTACCTTTTTTTCAGAATATTTCTCTAATTTTTGGGGGTTATTTTACATTCACTTGTGACTCAGCATGGAGCAACATGCCCCATGCTAGTGCTATTTGCAAATATAATAAGCAACTTTTCTATCCCATTATTAATGCTAGTGGTGAAGATACCGAAGGATAAAAGTCCCCGTCTTTTGGACTGTAAATACCTCCAGTCTCCCTCTGAGTGCCTGATCACAGAGTACAGTTGAGTACAGTCATTGAGTACTGTTGTACCCCATATTTACAGCTGTTTGGTTACTATGCACTGTTTCCTAATGTGGAGGGTGTCTCCTGGACCCCAGCACTGCCAAGCTGTCCAGAGAAGCTGTGAGCCCACCAGCACTGGCTGTGGGCATGGCAGCAGCCCAGCTCCCCACTGCACCCACACCTTGCCCTGGGCACAGCACTCCAGCATTAGTTTGTTCTTCATCCTGGATTAAATATATATATTTTCCAATGGAAATATACTTTACTGTGACACGAGGGAGGGAACTCACTGGAAGGTTAATTTTGGCAATTTCATGAGAGATTTCAGGAAATGTGCAAATATTGATTTTGTCTCCACTTGTCAATTTTCAAAGTAAAAAAAATCTTTTTTTTTTTATTATTTTTATTTTCCACTCCCTGCCCTCATCACCACCTCCCCTCAACTTTTCCTCCATCTGCTTGCCAGGGAAAGTACAATGTTCAGATATTCTTTCCAAATCTTCCTTTTTCCACTGTCTAACCTTTCAAAACTTCGATTTAGAGAAGTTAAAGAATGGAAAAAAACTATGAAAACAAAATTGCTGACTTTTCTAGGACATCTGTGGAGCCATTCTTGTGCAGGGGCGCAAGTAGGAGAGTCCTAATTAAGAAAAAACTAACATTAATGTCATTCAGTGGCCAAGAGCAAGCATCAGGGAAGAAGGGAAAGCAGTGCAAAAGTAAAACACATTAAAAGGCAGCAAAGGGGAGGACTCAGACTTGGCAATGCCTAAACACATTCACCATTTGAAAAGGGTTGATACTCTCCCCTCTCCACGAATTTCTTTGTCCTGAGCAGGTTCTTCTGACAGACTGTGTCTCCTCAGTCTGTTTCTGCTTCCCATGGGGTGCCTGACAGAGAGACAGGTCTCAGTCTCAGGCATGCTGTCCCTTTCTCTTCCATCTTACCAGGACTAGATACATCATTTTCATACCACAGCAGCAGTAAGCATTTTCAGTGACCATACCACAGTACGAAAGCCAATCCTTCCTGTTTTTTTTTTTAACATTTCATGCAAAGAGCCAAGAAAGAACTGATTACAAAGGTACAGGGGATAAACTCTTCCATAAATTTAAAAAACAGGAGTATTACTTTTGGAGAGGGCACAAAATGTGACTCAGAGTGGGACTGCTGACTGCAGTTCAGCTGGCCAATGTGTCATCCCCGAGAGCAGCAAGGCTGCTAATCTCATCCGCTAGATAATCCCACTCCCTGCTGAAGGCAGTAATTAAGGGCCGTGTTTTCAGCAGCCCTACAAAAATAGGCTTGTTTGACTGCAGGAATTGGACAAATTGCAGCATACATAGATAGCACCATGGCACAAATACTGATTTTCCACATGCACCCAGAGACACCAAGGGTTTATTCTGGGCAACCTGCTGGAAATGTGGCTGGAGCTGCCTGCATACCCGGCACTAAAGGCTGTAGCTGTACCTACAGCCCACACTCACACAATGAGCACTCACCACGCTTCCCTGGTTGCCAGGATAACTGTAGGGGGTAGCAGGATTTCAGGGCCCCTCTTGCCACCCTGAAACAGGAACAAATTCTTTTACAGTGAGTGTTGAAACTGGTTGTCCAGAAAAGCTGGAGATGCTCCATCCATGGAAGTGTTCAAGGCCAGGTTGAAGGGGGCTTGGAGCAATCTGGTCTAGTGAAGTGCCCCTGCCCATGGCAGGGAGTTGAAACTAGATGATCTTCAAGATCCTTTCCAACACAAACCATTCTATGATTCTTCATGTCCCCATGCTCTCCACCCTTCCACAGGCTCATGTAGAGGCTACTTATGGGCTATTTTATTCCTTTTCCTTTCTTGATTGTTTCTTAGAGGATATTTTAACATTTTCTGGTTAAAAATTTAGGATGAATGTGAACATAGAAGCTACATCTCAAGCTTCCCTGAAATCTGTGCTGGTTTGCATCAAGGTCTGCCTATGCTCTTAAGAAAAAAAGGAAACCAAGGATCCCCTTCTGTTTGATGGATGCAAATACCTTCCTTGTTCTGACAAACAGGAAGCAAAGAGGTAAATCCTCATGTGCAGAGGTGACAGTGGGAGAGGGAATGGAACATATCATGGATTTTATCCTGTTCATTGTCAGCTTCTTTGAAGACCCTATTTTGCTCGGATGGGAGTACAAAAACAGGATGGCTTTTCTCTTTGCACCCCACAAGTGCCAGTGTGCAGAACTGCGTGTTTGAGCTTGTGAACGGTGTTTTGCACAGAACCACCTCCTGTCCCAGCCCATGGCCTCAAATGTTGGTTCCCAAGTGAGCTCAGAGTTTTATCACAGACTCCTATGGGGTTTTGGGAAGGTACCTCAGTTACCTTTAATCTACCACTCTCTCACCACATAACAGAACAGCTCTCTTTGTTCCCTTTTCATTTATGTACTTGAATAACCTCTGACCATCAGTGGTATCATCACCAGTTGCATTTGCTGTCCAGCCTGCTGCTGAGGCAATAGAGCCTCCCACAGTGCCAAGACTCTTTCAGCATATCTCTGCTGGTATCATTGCAGCAATATTTGTCCATGACCAGATGAGTTTGAGTAGGGGACCAACAGAGTAGGCCATCATTCCCAAAATAATAAGCCTCAGCTGGTTTGAACTCTGTTGCATATTCTGCCACTTTATTTCCCTGCAGCCTTTCCTGACATGACCTGAAGCTGTACCTTCATCTCTAGTTTCACCATTGTATCTCCAGGACAGTATGTTCCCTTCAGTGGCCATTTTGCAGTCAGAACCTCCACAGAACCTCCATTTCTGCACACCCCACAAGCAGAAAATTTTAACTCTTTATTCATACATTTCTATCAAAAAATATCTTCAACACAAGGCAGCTGTTTCTTCCCACTCTCTCCTGAGCTCAGCCTTGACTGTGACTGAACATCAGAAAAGGTTGCTAAGGGAGGTTGTGGTGTCTCCAACCTTGAAGACGTTCAAAACCCGACTGGTCCTGAGCAACATGCTTTTGGTGCCCTGGCTCTGGCTATTGCCCTGCTGAAGGCATGCTGCCAGCTCTGTAGCTGTTCCTATGGCTTGTCAGGCAGTAGAGAATCACAAGCTCTGGGTTCTTCTGACACGTAACTACTTGAGTTTCCATCACGTTTGTTCAAACAAACTGATGGATTTTTTGATGACCGTTGATAAACTGCACTTATTTCAGAGTTGTTGGAAATGCCCTGGTGATTTTCTCTCTTCATGTTCCTGTTAGAAATGTTTTATTTTCCATTTCTAGGTAAGCAAGAAAAAACATGACTCCCCCAACTCTATTGTCAGAGTTGGTATAATCAAGTTAATTACTCACATTCTTTATGATACTCAGTAATTTCAGCCTAAAGACATGTCAAACTTGACAGCTCTGAATACACAGGTAGAACAGAAGGGCTAATCCACTCTCAGCTAGATCAAGGTGGAGGCATGGTGGCAAAAGTATTCTGCTTCATTTAACTATCTCAGTAACCATCTGTTTACCACCTGGAAAGCGCTTTGTAAGTGCTTCTTAAAGGTTTGTTAAAAGTTTTGGGCATCTTTCTCTTCTTTTTCTTTCTGAATGAAAACCTCATTCTCTCATCTCTCAGTCTGATAGAGCTAGAGACTCGGAATAGGTAATCATATACTAATTGTGCAAGACAACATTTACTGAATAACCTGAAGCAGAGAGGTAAGTGATTGCAGACATCTTTATCATCTGCTATTAATTGGCATACCTGTTGCACAGACCTGTTGGTACCACGGGATGCAACAGTGAAAGATGAAATCATGGTAATTGCAATTTCCCCGCAAGCTATCATTTAATTTACATTTTAATTAATTTATGTTGAAGCAATTAAAGGCATGAAGGAAAGAATATGCCAGTGTCAATTAAGGACTGTGAGTCAAAGAGGAGAGTTTGGTTCAAGACAAAATTCATATGAAAAATAATGCTTTGTAATTTATAGTTCCATCCATGTGACTTTTCTAAGTTGTTTGGAAATAAAAGAAGAATGTAGTTTTAGAGTCTTGGTCATTTTGAGAGATAAATAGTTTACTTCATTTTCAAATGGGGAAACTGAAGCTGAGAAAGTTTAAACATCAGTTCTTTGAGCTCAAGGAGAAAAACAGCAGCAGAGCTGTAAACCAGATCCTGAGCTGTTGAGCAATCCAGGTAAGTATCTTCCTTACAAGAGCATTCTTCCAAGTGGCACACAAAAGGAATTATGAAAGACGTGTATGTTTTTGTGAGTAGGGTGATGCCTTTGCTACACAGATCTCATAACCTGGCCTTTGGCTGCCCAACCTTTCGGTGTTCTCAGAAAATGGCTGTTACTGATGAAGGTTCTGATAAGTCTTGCCATTTTAATATTTGCTTTCTTAAAATCTCAGATCCTATATGCAGAAACTTCACTTCTTTTTAAATGAAATTAAAAAGAACTTAGATGTATCTTTGAATCACACCCGGTGTACCATACGTCGAGTTTTTCAAGCCCCTTCCTCAATTCTGAAGGACAGATTTTGGACTTTTGGTGCTGTTGATGTTGCCCATCAGATGGGAATGAGCCTGGAGGAGCTGAACTTCGAGCAGTTGTGGCCACACGAAGAGTGCATCATCTGGAAGATGGCAAGAAGTGGCTGCCCATTGAGCAGGAGGATAGCAATGCTTATTTCAGCTCTTTGGGCTATTTATTGGTTCACCTTTGAGTGCTAAAGAGGGGAAAGAAAGGAGGAGGTTTTGTTATCACGGGAAATGCAAAATTAGGTGTTTTCAATGCAGCAGCAAACACAGGTGAGGGGGCTTAACCAACAGCAGGTATCAGGCTAAATCTGTGTTGAGGTGCAGCAAAGATATGACAGGAGATTTATGGTCTTTTCAAAGGGAATTGTCTGTTCCCATGTTATATTCTTATAAAATCATGAGAGGCACTGACACCACTGAGAACTGGTCTGCTGGGGGGTTGCTGGGAGCCCTGTGAGCAACCAGACTGCAAGGACACTTGTGCCACGAGCGTGGACATGCTCAGGGCTTGCTTGGCCACCCTGTGTGTGTTTGCTTGGACACAATTCCAGTCCCTCGGGAAGGCAGGATGTCCATGCTCTCAAAAGGGGGCTTGCAGAGCTATTGGTGTGGGAGATAAATGACTTTTTCCTGGTTTTTCTCACTGCAGTGTACATGCAGGGTGCACGACTCCATCTCTCCCTGCTGCTCCTTGTCCTGGGCAGACTGCAGGTCACTTCACCAGAGGTAAGTCTCTGCCTTCTCCCAGAGCCTTAGGGATGCTCTCTCCCTGCCTGGCTACTGCCTGGATTGGACTGCTCTGGCTGCCGTGAACCTCCAGTTAATCAGCATTTTCACACTATTATAACCAGAGAGATGTGAGATTCCTGAACCAGTCCTGGGCGGGGAGAGTCTGTTCTTTACCTTCACAGCACGGTGAGACAGAAAGCTGCTAAAAACAGGCAACTCCCGGCTAGAGAGGGATGGGAATGGGTGTGAGCTTCCTGCGGGGTTTCAGGTTGCGTCCCACTGCTGGTGGCTGCGCTGGAAAACAGGGGCAGTGGTGGCTCCAGCAGGGACACGTACTGGCACCAGCTGCTGGGGGGACAACGAGGGCAACCGCAAGGAGCAGCCAGAGAGACGATTATCTTTGTCCTGGGGGGAGGAGATCGTGTGGAAAAAAAACATGAGAGATGGCATGAAAACCAACCAGGAGAGCAAAGTCTGTGGGCCAAATCTGCTGCAGCTGCCAATGTCATCAACGGCAGGGCTGGCGGCGGGGCGGGAGCCACCCTTTCCAAACACGGCAGAGGACATTGGATGCTCTCCCAGAAGCAATGCTGCAAACCCACCCAGAATGCTTACGACACAGGCAAAGAGAAATATTATTCTCCCATTTTAAAAATAAAAAGTCTGATAAGATATTAAGAAAATGGTGCCGGCTCAGCCCTGCTCCCGCTCCCGGGGCACCCAGCATGTTACCCCACTTTGGGGACAGAGACACAGATGTTGCCTGGGTGTGGCAGTGCAGGTGCCCAGGGAACGAAGAGATGCTTTCTGCCAGGGAGCTGCTGTGAGAATGAAGGTAGAGTGGGATGCATGAGGCCTCTTGGATCCTCCATCTGTAGAAGCAGAGCTGTGGCTTGGCCTCACAGCAGTAACCATCAGGCTCCAGCTGCCTGGTGAGCTTTGGCGTAGGATGGTGCAACTCCTCCTGCTAACGAAACACCCGTTTCTGATATCGCTCATGTCCTTATCCTGTTTCTGTGTAGATGGTCCCAGGCCACTGCTGGGAGGGAGGAAGCTGACCTCCCAAGTCAAGTTACGCTGGACACAGGGACTGAGGTCCCCTCCCATGACTCCCCAGTTCATCCCGAATCTTAAGCCACAAAAAGCCATGCCAGGCCCTGAGCTGCAGGAGATGTTCCCAGGCTTTCCTGCTCTGCCCCTGCTCTCATACCATCCTGCCCATCACCTTCCCTACTGCCTGTGAAGGGAACCCTGCAGTTTCCAAGCTCCAGATGCTACAAGCACTGACGTATTCAAATCTAACCCTGCAGATCATTAACATGGGAGAGCAGTTTAGTGAGAAGCAGGGAAAATTTTATTAACGTTCTTTTCATGTTGAAATTATACTTCTCCATAGGCTGAGTGATGAAAGAGAACAGCTGTGTCAATAGTCCATAATGGGATGGAAAAAGAGTTGTTTATAACCAAATTGGCTCTTAGAGAACGTTCACAGGCTTTGTTTGAAGATGCATGTGGCTCCAGCATTAAAGTATTGAGGGGTTTGGGGGTGGAGTTGTGCTCAGAGCATCCCCCAGACGCTGTAAGGCACAGGTAAAACTGAGCAGAAGGAGAGTCCTAAAAGGTGAGGCCAAAGTGTCAATGAAGATCAGAGCTCAGATGCCAATCAAGATTTCCCAGCTGGGACTTTTGGAATGCAAAAGGTGCTCATCTGTGCTGCTGATAAAGTGCTGCTTATGGAGGAAAAGGAGCAGATTGGGGCAGATATCACAGAAGGAAGAAAGAAAAATGTCCAGGGAAATCTCATGCAAGAGGTTTATCCTTGTGCTGGCCTGAAGGTTCTGGACCATATGTCCCAGAGTAGAGGTGAAGAGCAGTGGCTGCTTGGTCCTGCAGGGATGCAGACTGCAAAAGGGAGCTGAATTCACATTCCCTGCAACTGATTTGTGTAAATTGAGGAGGATTTTGAAAATAACTGAATTTTTTTCTTTCTGATTTTTCAGCTCCGTATTTACCCACTTGTCCCCTCAAATGCTTACCCTTGCAGTAGATATTCTTTCTTTATTTACTCCTCCTACAATTCCAGGGTAATAAGAATTGCTTATATCGGAGTTCAGGTTGTTTATTCACTGAAGCTGCACATTCTAGGTAAGTTGGCAGGTGACACAGAAAGTTTTATTCTGAAATTTAGCATGTCAAATTAAAAGGGTCATCTCTCTGTCACCTAAATGAATGTTTTTTCATGTAATGCCCAATGTGATTATGCCAGAGAAGGTAGAGAGAAAATATTTCTATGTTCTTTTCAGTTTTCTGGGAAATCCCTCAAGACCCCGATGTCATAAGTTTTGCATGCAGTTTTCTTTGTATCTTATGCAGATAGAGACTCTTTGTTTCCCTGAATTTTAAACATCTACTTAACAATGAGATTTTCTCTAAAAACATCTTGTTTTCTCCATTAACTAAAAAGAGAATAGCTTGTTGTTCACAAATCACTACAGTTAATGCCTAACACAAGGAAGGGGATGGACACCTTCCCTCTCTGGTCTCCTTTTACCTGCTTTCCAAGAGCTTTATCCGTTATCTCAACCATCAATTTTGTCAAAGGCGCCAAAGGGAGGTTGACTCTGCTTTGCTGTGTGTGAGAGATTTGGGGCTATCTCTCACTGTTGAGGACATCTCTCACCAAAATCACTGTTTGAATGTGCTTGGACCTTCAGTAGCCTATTTCTGTCCCTCCCTAGGCATTTGCTGAAGGCAAAGCTCACCCCAGTTTGTTACTTCCAGCTTTCCAGCCCGTCATTGCCTGAGCAGCAAATCCAGCAGCAGCCTCTTCCCAGCTGCTGGTGCACTGTGTGTCCGCAAGTGAGCACTGCTAGATACAGCACAGCCGGTGGCCAGGTCCCTGTGTGCTGCTAAGGCACCATGGGTCAGGGAGTGAGAAACAAGGTGCATCTGAAGGCTTTGTTTTGTGTGTCCTTTGTGGAGCAACTTGGAGGTCTTATTGTGGTAGTTAAGCTCCTCAGTGCTCCTTTAGGCAAATCCACACCACTCCTACACAGGCTGAGAGAAAGACAGGAGCCCTTCAGAACATAATGGCAGAAATTAAGAAGCTCGTCAAAGATGTCACTTGATTAGTGACTTCCTTCATGCCCTATCCTCTGCATTTGATGTGGGCAATCAGGAGGTGGTGTTGCCAAGGCTACAGGATCTTGTCAGTCTGCCTTCCAGGTCCTCTGTGGCTTCTTTCTTCCCCCTCTAATTGTGCCCAGACATTCTGTTTAAATACCATCTGCTTCAGCTGCAATTTGCACAAGTGTCCCAAGGGGCTTTGCTCTTGGTTCTCTGATAATCTGCCCTTTGTATGCTAACCCTCTACAAGATGGTCTTGTTAGAGGGAAAATACACTTGTCTTTGAAGAATGATAAAATAAGTATGTGAAGCAACAAAAGACAAGCAAGTCAAATCTGACATTGATGTTACCTGATCCAGATTCTGCTGCAAATAATTCCTGAAAACAACTTGTGATCAAGCAGTAAGGTGATAATTTGTCACAGCCTCTGAAAGGGTTAATAGAAGATCCAGTCTGTATTGAAGTACCTATCTGCTACCCACTCCTGCTCATGTTCTGCAAGTGAAATCCCTACTGGTGTCAGCAGGATTGTCAGATGGGGAGTAACAACTTTGCCACCGATGTGAATCAAAGGAGGTTTGAAACTGTCTGAGTTTCAACAGTTAGATGCTGATCTGCTTCTGCTTTCAGCCTCTCTTCCCACGAGTTCTGTCTCTTTTACATAAAAACAAATTTGAGGTAGGCTAGTGGGATTGGTGCTTGCACAGAACATGCTTTATACAACCAGTCTGATCCCAACACCATTAGAAAATTATTTAAAAGTAGTACTAGTCCCTTCCCAGCACGTTCACAGTAAGATATTTTTCACAATGTCTAACAAGTGCCTGAGCATTTCTCGGAGTATACAGGAAGAGTATATAATATCCAAATTACTATAATTTATTATTATTTTCAGGTTCCTTCTTTTTGCTGTTTCTCTTGTGCTCCTACAGCATGTTTAGGAATACTTTTGCTGACAGCATCCTCTTTGGAAAGGTACATCAACATTCTGCTATGGGCTACCTGTAATTCAAGCTGCTTGCCTGAAGCTTCCAATTATAATATCCTTTTTTCCTCTTTGTTTAATTTGCAGCCTTTTCCTGTTTGGGCTAAAATGTAACATTAAGAGAGACAGGTCAGAATATATTTACTGTATACCTAAAAATGTCAACATAAAGTAGCAGTTTCTGAGAATAAAGCATAAGAAAGGGTGGTGTTTTGCCCATTTTATGAAAGAATTGCAGGAGTGATTTGAAATTTGATGGGTGTTTTGTATCAAGACTGTCTTACTCTGTGAAAATTTCCCTAAATGGAGCTAAATGCGTGAACCTTCAAAATATTCACAGATTGCACAGGAAAGGCTTTCAGGAATTTCACAGGTGATTTCTTCAAGCCTCTCCCTTCCACAAGCTCTGTGCACTGCAGGGAAAGTTGCCCCAGAACTGTCAAAGCAACATTGCACACTCATCTCCCCACAGTCACTTCTGCACATCACCAGAGCTCTGGGTCCAGACTAGAGCTCCCCTCAAGATCCAGCATGAGCAGATGTTTTCTTCAAACATAGCCAGCAAAGACATTTTCTCTTCATGCTCTGCCTTATATCACTTTATATCCTGCAAACCAAGTGTTGTGCCTTTTGGTAAGTCAAGGAAGGGTGGTTAGGGAAAAGTTGGAGCTGCTTCTCACAAAGCTTCTCTTCTGAATATGACTCAGTCAGACTGGCAGGGTCTTCCCTGCCTCTTGGACTTCACCATGGGTGATTCCATGAGACAAGGCAGGAACAGACCCCCAGACAAGAAGCACATCTCCCCTTTTCTCTGGCTAATGCATGAACTTGCTCCTGATGACTCTGCAAATTCACTTGGCTCCCTGATTTATGAGGTGCCCTCATTCCTATGTGCCCTGGGATTTTTTTATCCTCTAAGCAGGTGGGAGAATGGTGAGAAGGAGTAACAATGGACAGAAGACCTGTGAGAAGAAGTAGAGTTGAGCAGGTGGCAACTCTCTCACAGCCATCTGCATGAGGAGAAGAGAACATGAGACCTGTAGAAATTTCTTGAGTCTTTGCTTTTTGGCATGGGACTGTAGATTCAGAGTGAGACAGATGATAAAATGGTCCCAGATCAAGGGAGGTTCGTAAACCACAGGGGAAACAGAAGAGTAAAGGGTTGGAGTAAAATAGTAGCAGAGTTCGGGGCTTCATCGGGCCTTTGACAAACACCTTTGACAAACACACTTCTCCTCTTCAGGGGTGTTAGGTGATTATTGGTGTGTTGGCCAGTAAAGTCCTGTGCAGGATGGAGAACTGCAAACCAGGGAGAAAAAGGGGGTGCACAGGGTAGAAAGCTGGACACCCTGCCTGAGCAGAACCAGGAATGGTCTCCTGACTTCCATCTGGCATCCAGGTCCAGGTCCAGGTCCAGGTCCAGGTCTGTGCTTGGGAAATGAAACAAGTCAAAAGACATTTAGGATTGTGACTGGCTCTGGGTCACCTAAAGCTGTCACAGAAGTGGGGCAGGTGGTGACATGCTTTTACAGACCTCTCCCTTCCTAGAGGACTGAACAGTCTTCCCAGATGGAGCTGACACCTCTCTCCCCTTCAGCACACAACCTAAGGTGACTGAAACAAATGGGACTGGACCTGAGTGACCCAAGTTTAGTAGAAGTCAAACACTGAAGAGATGAGTGCAGGGTAGTTTGCTTGCACACCCGGAGCAAAGGGATTTCTGGCGCTGGCGGATTCTGCTGGGTGTGCTGAAAGGTCAGCAATGGTTCAAGTCAACCAGCCAATAGCTATTTTTGGCTCCCATTTTGCAAACACCACATCAGAAACAAAGAGTTATTTTGGTCCGTCAGGATTGCTCTGATAACTTTGCTCAGTACAATGTTAAATAACCAAACCCCACAGGAATAACAGCACTGTTTTAAAATCCCATATTATCAGATATATAGAGGCACACAGGGCTGGGTGGGTGGGTGGAGGGGAGAGTTTAAATCTTTTAATGAGTACAAAGGAATATTTATATTATTTGTATCATCATAGTCCACATATTGCAAAGATTTGAAGTATTGTGTAGGTGTGCACAGAGGTTTGGATTTTTAAACAAGGGGGCACTTGTCCCAACAGGAGAAAATAGCAATATTGTCATCCACCACTTTTTAGCAATGCCAGTGCTCAATGTGGCTGGTATGACAAGGAGCAGCTGAGGCGCCTGTAGAGCCCCACTCCCACACACACTCTCACCATGGCTTCCTCCACATCTGTGTCGTGGAAACACCTCCTTTACCCATGAAAAGCCCAGTGGAAGCGGAGCATATTGATTTGTGAGTTGCTACAGCAACAACCACGGAGAGAAAATCCCACCTTTTTACTTTCTATGGTTTATGTCACACAAGACCCAAATAGAAGCGCAGTGTTGCCATTTGCTAAACACTGTATGGACTCAGGAAAGACAGCCCTTACCCAAAGACCTTGAAAATGTCCATGGAAAAGACAGATAAAGGGAAGATAAGGAGAATCTTACAATGTCCTATTTGTGGCTGGAGAGGTTAAGCACAGAGACCTCACAGACCATCTGCTCCACACCCATCAGATCCAGCGTGAATTTTTTTAAGTTGCTATTTAGGTGTCAAGGAAACACCTGTATTTTCAAGCATAATCTTTGTGGCAGGTGATCACCACATGGAAAAAGTCTATTCTAAAGTGCTCGGAGGGTAGGAGTGAGAAACTGACCTCTTCTAGGAACACAGAGTTGTTCATCTGAGAGCTGGACACTTTGGAGCCACGTTCCTCTGATTACCTGACAATGGTGTCAGGCACTCTGGTTTGGATGAGTCCCTAGGCCAAGATATTCTGAGCACCAGATCTAGGACAATGGTTTATCTTTTTGTTAACCTCACCTTTTGAACCCTCAGAGGGCTAAAGGGAGATCTCCCTTCTGTCTTGTCTTGTCTAATCAGCAGTGGATGGTTGTGGAGAAGAGGCAATCTCTTCTCAGGTGCGTGCAGTGAAAGGGCAGAAGGTACAATCACATATTGTGGAAAGGGATGGGACATAAGGAAAAAACTTTTCCAAGAGGGTGGTGAAGCAGAAGAGCAGGAGCCACATTCTCATGTGGCAATTCCATCCTTGAAGGTGTTCAAGATTCAGTGGGACACAGCCATAATCAGCCTGCCATGCAGCAGGCAGCCATTCTTTGAGCAGTGTTAGACCAAAAAAAGTCTGCAAATCCCTCTCAATATAAATTATTCTGCAGTTCTTCTGAGTTGAAAAAGGTCACTGGCATGCTCCCCATCCTGCCTGCTGCCATCACTTCCAGACCTGGGAGCTCAGCTCTCTGGTGCACACAGTGGGATGTGAGGAAGCCTCAGGAGTTTTCATGTCTGCCGGAGGGATTTGACCTTGTTTCCTGCATCAGAGGTGATTGCTCTCTAAAGCACTAGGGAGTTGTGAGGCTGAAGTTTATTTTCAATACCTTAAAAAGCAAAAAACCCACTACACTTTTCATGCAACATTAAAGAGCTGTTTATCCATGAAGAGAAAAGAAAGACCCTGTATGCTGCTGCTCAGGACAACCAGTTGGAAGGTAAATGTGAGTTAAAAAGTATTTTGGAGTGAAAATTTGTTAGAGCGAGGGTTGAAATCCTGGAGTCTCACTTTTCCTTCTCCCCAGATCTCCCCAGCTACCAGCCCCTGAGCTGTGTGCTTTCCAGCTGACCTGGTGAAGGGGTGGTCGAGATTCCTTTCCCTGCCGACAGGGCTGACTCCTGCCGTGGTGGGAGGAGGGGAAGGCTGGGATAGACCTAAGAAGGGTCCTGCCTGTAAGTGTTGAGCAGAAGCAAACACCCCTTGACACCGGCGTGTAAGTCACTGGGAGAGGTTGGACTAGAACTACCTCCTTCCTCAGGATTTCCTGTAGCATAACTTGAGCTTCTCAGTGTGTGTCAGGCTGGCTGTAATGAGTCCTACTTCCCAAGCACTTCGTCTTCCCGTGTACCTCCTAGGGAGCTGCCATGACTCCTTTGGTGAGTTTGCAGGTTGCTCAGGAGTCTGGCCCTGATGCTGATGTCTTTGCATGGGTTTAGCACGAAGGGACTCCGTGATTGGCCCAGCACGACAGAGTCAGCTTGAAATGATGGCAGAACATGGGTTTCCAAGGCAGTATCACTAACTAGGGTTTATTGCTCACTAGATCACATTCTCTCTCTGGAAATCTAGCACCTGGAGTCGTGAGACTATCAGAGAATCTCCATTTGGGGATTTTCTAAAGGTTGTTCTCAGCCCTTTGTGCTGCAGAGTAATGACTGAAAATGCAGTATCTCTCCTCTCCCCCTGGCAGTCAGGGAGCCCAGATCCACTTGTTTTAAATCTTGCACTTTTGAGCCAAAATTGTAGAACTTTTGACTACCTGGAGCTGACAGTCCTACAGCCCAGAGGCCCTTGTGCCTAGACCACCCAGCCTTTGCATATGTCTGCACAGATACACGTGTCTTCAATTTGTAATGTATTTTGCAAAAGCTGTTCCAGTTTCTTGAAACAGGCACTTGATATCTTGAACGTTCACATTCCTGAGTGCTGGCCTCTTTTGAAGTATTCATGTGCTTTTTGTCTGTGTGACGGAGAGGCTGCTGTCACTCGGTCAGAAGGAAGATAATATATGCAGTGGCATATTTGGGTTGTTCATCTTCAGGAGTGTTGGACAGACTTCCTAAATGACGCCTCTATCCTTTGTTCAACTTTCAAAATTAATATCCCAGAGAGGTCTGCATTTTCTGGCTCAGAAAGACTTTCAAGCACAATGAATCAAAAAGGGCATGATTTTCGAAGAAATTGCATGAGAAATTTATGTCTTTGCTTCTTCCAAAATGAAAATCGTGATGTAGCCTATAAATTTACCAAGATGTTTGCCTGCAAAACTCAGCTTGTGACTTCTTGTGGGAAACAAGAGGACTGCTAGGTATAAATCAACCTGTGCTAAATGGAATGAGTAAGACTACGGAAAGAGAAATCTGGTCCAAAGGACATGCTCTTTGTGTTGGAGTTAAGCCAAGCTTCAACCTAGTGCTGCCATTTCACTCACCTGTGTACACAAGACTGTCTTGGCATGAGTTCTGTGGCACATTCAGCCAGGTGAGATGGTGTGAGTAGGAGCAGAGTCAGCTTGCAGAGAAGATTCAGGCTTAAAAAACCCTTGCTTGGAGCACTTCTATAATTTTCCAACCGTGAAGAAAGAAAGGTTTTCCCAGCACTGTTCAAGGGAAGGAGCAGGATAAGTTGGTTTGGGGCAGCTCAAGAGGCTCATTACCCTATGACTTACACCCAGCCTTGGCTACCCCACAGTCAGTGATGGTAATCCAGTGTAGCTGATGTGAAAAAATACCCTGAACAGCTGTGCTGGGACAGAGAGAGGAGAAAAAAGTAAAACTGCTATGGAGAAACAGTCCCATGTATATTCCTGATTAGTTTACATTGAAATGTGACTGCTGACAGGTTATTTTGGTGGAAAAGGCAAGAGCTCGTTCTGTCCCTCATTCTGCTGCCCACTCCACATGGGTGGAGTTTCACTGAAATCAGCTGGAGCCCTTCCACATACAGCAAACGGCAGGATTAGCAGTCATGTTTTGCAAATATCCCTCTTACTCAAATAACTTATGAACTAAAATGCTCCACTGAGCTGCAGTCACCACTAGGATTGTTTTAGTTTATAGTTTCTAGGGTGAGCATTGTGTTTCTGGAAGATGGGCTGCATACATTTTTTTTCCACCACTTGGAAACATTGTGTTGAAAAAAGTGGAGATTGTTAGACATTTTGAACATGTTTTTCTGCAAAACTTTCCATTTTGAGCAATTGATAATAAAAATTATTTTGCATGATGTTACAGGCTGCGGGCTAAATTGCATGGCTGAATGATTATTTAGGGGCATTCAAAGCTGCTAAAACTAGATGCAAGTTCAGAAAACAACCTGGCATTGCCTGATTTTGCAGATTAGTAAGTCATCAGAGAACAGAGAAATTGAAGAGCTTGTGGCACCACACAGGATACTGGGTAGTGGTGGGACTGAATGCCATATGATGCAAATCTCAGTATTAAGTCACAGAATTATAGAATAACCAGAGTTGGAAGGGACTCATAAGGATCATTGACTCCAGCTCCTGGTTCTGCACAGAGCAGCCCCAGGAATTGCACCATGTGCCTGAGAGAGTTGTCCAAAAGTTTCTTAAACTCTGGCAGACTTGGTGTCATGATCACTTCCCTGGGGAGCCTGTTCCAGTGACCAACAACCTTTTCCTAATATCCAAGCTAAACCTCCCCTGACACAACCACAGGCCATTCCCTTGGGTCCTGTTACTGGTCATCACAAAGAAGAGATCTGAGTCTGCCCCTCCGCTTCCCCTCACGAGGGAGCTGTAGACTGTGAGGAGGTCTCCCCTCAGTCTCCTCTTCTCCACAAAGTGACCTCATCCACTCCTCATATGGCTTTACTTCTAGACCCTTTGCCAGGTCCTTTCACAGGACATGGAGTAAAGAGACAGGTCCCGTT